>NC_087443.1:8896367-9241252 GCF_036321535.1 Camelus dromedarius
ATGGAGCCCCAGCCACAACAAGCCCCAGGGGGACACCCCAACATTCCACCGGGAACCCAGCCAGCAACTGACATCCCGGATGGGTCAGTTACCAGCGTGTGGGGGAGGGGCTGTGACGGGGGAGGGGCTGTAGGCAAAGTGTCATCCTCTCCATTACTGTCCAATGTTGATTTTTCTTACCTCTTTCTTTTTGTGTTTATCTCTATATAGAATAAAAATATAGTGAAGCGTATCGATGTTAAGTTTATGATTTCACACAGTTTTCAAATTCCTAACCCTCAACAGTATCCAAAAACTCAGTGTATGAACCCTACGTTTGAATGATATCCATGAACACAAGAATGTACACCTCTGTCACATTTCAACGGAAACGCACACACACTCTGATGACATGCATCCATCAGTTGGATGGTGGCTGAACTTGATAGAAATGAAATAAATCACACTGTACACTTTGATGTCTGTCTCCTTTGCTCTAAGTAATGTTTTTCAAGACACAGGTTTTTAATTGAATATGCTATTCCATCTGTTTATAGGCCTGAATACTTTGTCCTTTAAGATTACATCACAAATTAATCCATTCCCTTCTTTTTTAAAACTAGACTTTATTCTTTTAGAGCAGTTTCAGGTTCACAGCAGAATTGAGCAGACAAGACAGCGTGTTCACACACAGCCCTCCCCACCCACACATAGGTTTCTCTTTCTTTTCTCTTGTATCCATAAGAGACGGATATTCACTCAAGTCATTGCAACAGTCACTTCCCAATGTATACAGTCTCGTCACGACGATGTAGGCCGTACATTTATGCAACCCTGCATGTCTATATCACTAAAACTAGAATAAGATAAAATCAAATAAAATCCTGAAACAAAAGAATTGTCCTTAACAAGCAGTTTCCATTTCTCCAGTCTTTTCCCTTGCAAAGTACAGTGGTGTGCGTATGTGCATGTGTGTGTGTGTGTACGTGTGTGTGTGCGTGTGTGTGCACAGGAGGGGATGGGTGGGGAGGCTCCTGGGCTGTGCTCCTCGGTAACCTGATGTCCCCCCAGGTGGACACGCAGTCAGTCCCGTCTCCCTTAGTCTTTATCAGCGGCCGCCCACCACAGTTCACTCTGCAGCCCCAGCTGTGCACAGCTGGGCCAACTCCACTCGTTTACTCTCATAATTGTACTGAAGGCTTCATCTGCATCCATACATCTCTCTATTTTTTAGGACTGGTCCCTATAAGTGGAAGTTCTGGAACACAAGTTAAACATGTTTTAAAGCATTGGCTGCAGTTTCTACTATCTGTGCTCTCTTTATCAAGCTTGAGCTTTGTTTGGGAAGCAGGGCCTCCAGAGACACTGGAGCTGACACCTGAGGCAGGGAGGAGGCCAGGTCAGGGGTGGAGGCCTTCAGGGCATCTAAGAGTGACCCATGGAGCCGGGAAGGGCCACTCGAGTCCCTGCCCCCCAGGTTTCCTGCCACAGCATCCCCTGCTCCATTCCCTGGAGCACATGTCACCCAGGCCTCTTTACATGACACACCCAGGCCCTGCCCCTGGCCCCACCCACCGGGGCCCCTCCAGCTGCACAACTCAGCTCTGAGCAAGGACACCAGGCCCTGCTTCCAGGCAGCGGAGGCTTCAGGCTGAGTCGCTCCTTCTGCTCCCACCCCCTCCAAGCCGGGGCTCCTTCTACCCGAGAAAGCACCTCTAAGGGCAGGTCAGTGAGGTACAGCCATGGCCTCCCATCTGTCACTGCATCCCGGAGACGCTGAGTTTCACTGGTCCTCACACACAGTGTGACCATGACAACTCCTTCAGAGCGATCACCTGTACTGTCCCCTCAACCCACAGAGCTTCTCTCCAGGTGTCCTTCATGCTCAGGTGTCCCTTCCTGGAAGAGGGCTTCAGGACCGCTTCTGCCAAGACCAGTCCACATTCCCCTGCTTCCGCTCTTCTTCTTTGTCCTAGTATGTGTGTCACCTCTGAAACGCCATCGCTTCTGTTTCACCTGGAATGTGTTTGGAATCATCCTGTCCTCCTCAACAGGAAGACAGGACTACATTTTACGGTTCATTTATCTTCTCCAACCCAAGCACAACTTTTTTTTAATCAATTCAAGGAAATGTCATACACCTCATCATGGTGCTCCCACTGTCATTTATTCACGTGATTCCCTCCATTAAAAAAGTGTTATGAGCTCCGTCCCTTCCACCATGATCAAAACCACTTTGCGCCCATTCCACAGGGAGAGCACATCGTCTGTGAATAACGGTACTCACTGTGGGCCTAAAACTTAATTGTGTATGAAAAGAAAACCCCAACCCTGCCCTGGCTTTCCACTGACGTGTGAGTGCAAGATGGCAAGCGAGACAGGAGGGGCAGGGGTGTGGAGGTTCCCGCAAGTTGTCCAGGTGGACTTCTTCTTGGTCAGAAAACTCACACTGCAGCGTTATTGCAGGAAAAAGAAAGAATCTCCATGCAATTTAACAAATTTATTTTTAAGTGTATCTATCCTTACCACAGAATATAACTATTCAATAAAAACTCTTACAAGCATACTCTGTTATCATCTCAAAGACTTTGTTTTTTTTTTTTTAAATACAAAACTCAGGAATAAATATTTCTTTAGCTTCAACTGATGACTTTTAAGATTTTAACTCTAGAAAGAATACCGTGGCCAACTAAAAGCCTATACAGATAAACTACACATATTATCAAATGACACTGCAATATTTGTGTACAGAAACCTGTATATACAGTTCTCTTACACAGCTGATGTATAATAGTTACTACAACTGCCTTGAGAAATGGGGTGCAAGGAAGGTCAAACTGAGTAACAGATCAGTCTCTTAAACACATTTCCTTCATTGCCAATTAGAGACAATCCAAGCAGTCTGTGAATACTGAGAAAGTCCCACGTTCCTTGGTGTGTTCTGGGAATTCGAATACATTGGAGATGGAGAAGTTGACCGTGCAGGTGTTCACTGCTGTGCTCACGGGTACAGCTGCAGGAACTCTGGTCCAAAGGAGGGGACTGCCCTCCATCCACTGGCCTCAGGGCAGCGCAGGAGGAGATCTGACCGGGTGAGTGCACGCAGCCCGGCAGCTTGGGAGGCCTGGGTGAGAGGGGAGGGCACAGCGCGGCTTTAACACGAGGGCCCGCTCCTGGGAGAGGGACCAGCAGGGCTTGGCGCAGGGTCTCCCGGCTCGGTGGGAACAGCCCCTTGCGATGTGCTGCTTGTGGTGACCTCCTCCAGGAACGCCAGCACTCTCTGCATCTCCGCCATCTCTGCTTGAATCAACTGCAGGGAATCTCTCTTTCCTCAGTTCTTCGATGACACAAGTGACTTCCTTCCTGGAACTCAGGTTGAGGGACACCAAGTGTCTGTAAGCGGCAGCGAGGCCGGGTATGTTTGCTGGCTCCTTCTCTCGCCCGGCGTTCTTCAAAGCTGTCTCCACCCTGGCACACTCCTGTCTACCCGCGTAAAGCCGGTCGATGAGCTGGCACTTCATTTCCACCTGGGCAGCCAGTCTTTCTGCCGGCTGCTTTTCGCGTCTTTGATACAGGCGACTTCTAACAGAGTGAGTGAGCCTGCAGCCAAATAAGACAGCCAGCAAGGAGGTGAGGACAGGGAGACTCAACAGCGTCTCCCACTGGAGGCTCTGGAGCATGAGCTGAGCAGACAGGCCATGGGGTGGGGGCAGCGACACCAGGACCTCGCTCAGCTCCCTCAGGATCAGCCCAAAGCCAAGCTCCATGGAGGACAGCAGCCCCTCCATGGCACGGACCCTCCCAGGGCTCTGCCCGGTTACCATGGAGCCCCAGCCACAACAAGCCCCAGGGGGACACCCCAACATTCCACCGGGAACCCAGCCAGCAACTGACATCCCGGATGGGTCAGTTACCAGCGTGTGGGGGAGGGGCTGTGACGGGGGAGGGGCTGTAGGCAAAGTGTCATCCTCTCCATTACTGTCCAATGTTGATTTTTCTTACCTCTTTCTTTTTGTGTTTATCTCTATATAGAATAAAAATATAGTGAAGCGTATCGATGTTAAGTTTATGATTTCACACAGTTTTCAAATTCCTAACCCTCAACAGTATCCAAAAACTCAGTGTATGAACCCTACGTTTGAATGATATCCATGAACACAAGAATGTACACCTCTGTCACATTTCAACGGAAACGCACACACACTCTGATGACATGCATCCATCAGTTGGATGGTGGCTGAACTTGATAGAAATGAAATAAATCACACTGTACACTTTGATGTCTGTCTCCTTTGCTCTAAGTAATGTTTTTCAAGACACAGGTTTTTAATTGAATATGCTATTCCATCTGTTTATAGGCCTGAATACTTTGTCCTTTAAGATTACATCACAAATTAATCCATTCCCTTCTTTTTTAAAACTAGACTTTATTCTTTTAGAGCAGTTTCAGGTTCACAGCAGAATTGAGCAGACAAGACAGCGTGTTCACACACAGCCCTCCCCACCCACACATAGGTTTCTCTTTCTTTTCTCTTGTATCCATAAGAGACGGATATTCACTCAAGTCATTGCAACAGTCACTTCCCAATGTATACAGTCTCGTCACGACGATGTAGGCCGTACATTTATGCAACCCTGCATGTCTATATCACTAAAACTAGAATAAGATAAAATCAAATAAAATCCTGAAACAAAAGAATTGTCCTTAACAAGCAGTTTCCATTTCTCCAGTCTTTTCCCTTGCAAAGTACAGTGGTGTGCGTATGTGCATGTGTGTGTGTGTGTACGTGTGTGTGTGCGTGTGTGTGCACAGGAGGGGATGGGTGGGGAGGCTCCTGGGCTGTGCTCCTCGGTAACCTGATGTCCCCCCAGGTGGACACGCAGTCAGTCCCGTCTCCCTTAGTCTTTATCAGCGGCCGCCCACCACAGTTCACTCTGCAGCCCCAGCTGTGCACAGCTGGGCCAACTCCACTCGTTTACTCTCATAATTGTACTGAAGGCTTCATCTGCATCCATACATCTCTCTATTTTTTAGGACTGGTCCCTATAAGTGGAAGTTCTGGAACACAAGTTAAACATGTTTTAAAGCATTGGCTGCAGTTTCTACTATCTGTGCTCTCTTTATCAAGCTTGAGCTTTGTTTGGGAAGCAGGGCCTCCAGAGACACTGGAGCTGACACCTGAGGCAGGGAGGAGGCCAGGTCAGGGGTGGAGGCCTTCAGGGCATCTAAGAGTGACCCATGGAGCCGGGAAGGGCCACTCGAGTCCCTGCCCCCCAGGTTTCCTGCCACAGCATCCCCTGCTCCATTCCCTGGAGCACATGTCACCCAGGCCTCTTTACATGACACACCCAGGCCCTGCCCCTGGCCCCACCCACCGGGGCCCCTCCAGCTGCACAACTCAGCTCTGAGCAAGGACACCAGGCCCTGCTTCCAGGCAGCGGAGGCTTCAGGCTGAGTCGCTCCTTCTGCTCCCTCCCCCTCCAAGCCGGGGCTCCTTCTACCCGAGAAAGCACCTCTAAGGGCAGGTCAGTGAGGTACAGCCATGGCCTCCCATCTGTCACTGCATCCCGGAGACGCTGAGTTTCACTGGTCCTCACACACAGTGTGACCATGACAACTCCTTCAGAGCGATCACCTGTACTGTCCCCTCAACCCACAGAGCTTCTCTCCAGGTGTCCTTCATGCTCAGGTGTCCCTTCCTGGAAGAGGGCTTCAGGACCGCTTCTGCCAAGACCAGTCCACATTCCTCTGCTTCCGCTCTTCTTCTTTGTCCTAGTATGTGTGTCACCTCTGAAACGCCATCGCTTCTGTTTCACCTGGAATGTGTTTGGAATCATCCTGTCCTCCTCAACAGGAAGACAGGACTACATTTTACGGTTCATTTATCTTCTCCAACCCAAGCACAACTTTTTTTTAATCAATTCAAGGAAATGTCATACACCTCATCATGGTGCTCCCACTGTCATTTATTCACGTGATTCCCTCCATTAAAAAAGTGTTATGAGCTCCGTCCCTTCCACCATGATCAAAACCACTTTGCGCCCATTCCACAGGGAGAGCACATCGTCTGTGAATAACGGTACTCACTGCGGGCCTAAAACTTAATTGTGTATGAAAAGAAAACCCCAACCCTGCCCTGGCTTTCCACTGACGTGTGAGTGCAAGATGGCAAGCGAGACAGGAGGGGCAGGGGTGTGGAGGTTCCCGCAAGTTGTCCAGGTGGACTTCTTCTTGGTCAGAAAACTCACACTGCAGCATTATTGCAGGAAAAAGAAACAATCTCCATGCAATTTAACAAATTTATTTTTAAGTGTATCTATCCTTACCACAGAATATAACTATTCAATAAAAACTCTTACAAGCATACTCTGTTATCATCTCAAAGACTTTGTTTTTTTTTTTTAAATACAAAACACAGGAATAAATATTTCTTTAGCTTAAACTGATGAATTTTAAGATTTTAACTCTAGAAAGAATACCGTGGCCAACTAAAAGCCTATACAGATAAACTACACATATTATCAAATGACACTGCAATATTTGTGTACAGAAACCTGTATATACAGTTCTCTTACACAGCTGATGTATAATAGTTACTACAACTGCCTTGAGAAATGGGGTGCAAGGAAGGTCAAACTGAGTAAAAGATCAGTCTCTTAAACACATTTCCTTCATTGCCAATTAGAGACAATCCAAGCAGTCTGTGAATACTGAGAAAGTCCCACATTCCTTGGTGTGTTCTGGGAATTCGAATACATTGGAGATGGAGAAGTTGACCGTGCAGGTGTTCACTGCTGTGCTCACGGGTACAGCTGCAGGAACTCTGGTCCAAAGGAGGGGACTGCCCTCCATCCACTGGCCTCAGGGCAGCGCAGGAGGAGATCTGACCGGGTGAGTGCCCGCAGCCCGGCAGCTTGGGAGGCCTGGGTGAGAGGGGAGGGCACAGCGCGGCTTTAACACGAGGGCCCGCTCCTGGGAGAGGGACCAGCAGGGCTTGGCGCAGGGTCTCCCGGCTCGGTGGGAACAGCCCCTTGCGATGTGCTGCTTGTGGTGACCTCCTCCAGGAACGCCAGCACTCTCTGCATCTCTGCCATCTCTGCTTGAATCAACTGCAGGGAATCTCTCTTTCCTCAGTTCTTCGATGACACAAGTGACTTCCTTCCTGGAACTCAGGTTGACGGACACCAAGTGTCTGTAAGCGGCAGCGAGGCCGGGTATGTTTGCTGGCTCCTTCTCTCGCCCGGCGTTCTTCAAAGCTGTCTCCACCCTGGCACACTCCTGTCTACCCGCGTAAAGCCGGTCGATGAGCTGGCACTTCATTTCCACCTGGGCAGCCAGTCTTTCTGCCGGCTGCTTTTCGCGTCTTTGATACAGGCGACTTCTAACAGAGTGAGTGAGTCTGCAGCCAAATAAGACAGCCAGCAAGGAGGTGAGGACAGGGAGACTCAACAGCGTCTCCCACTGGAGGCTCTGGAGCATGAGCTGAGCAGACAGGCCATGGGGGGGGGCAGCGACACCAGGACCTCGCTCAGCTCCCTCAGGATCAGCCCAAAGCCAAGCTCCATGGAGGACAGCAGCCCCTCCATGGCACGGACCCTCCCAGGGCTCTGCCCGGTTACCATGGAGCCCCAGCCACAACAAGCCCCAGGGGGACACCCCAACATTCCACCGGGAACCCAGCCAGCAACTGACATCCCGGATGGGTCAGTTACCAGCGTGTGGGGGAGGGGCTGTGACGGGGGAGGGGCTGTAGGCAAAGTGTCATTCTCTCCATTACTGTCCAATGGTGATTTTTCTTACCTCTTTCTTTTTGTGTTTATCTCTATATAGAATAAAAATATAGTGAAGCGTATCGATGTTAAGTTTATGATTTCACACAGTTTTCAAATTCCTAACCCTCAACAGTATCCAAAAACTCAGTGTATGAACCCTACGTTTGAATGATATCCATGAACACAAGAATGTACACCTCTGTCACATTTCAACGGAAACGCACACACACTCTGATGACATGCATCCATCAGTTGGATGGTGGCTGAACTTGATAGAAATGAAATAAATCACACTGTACACTTTGATGTCTGTCTCCTTTGCTCTAAGTAATGTTTTTCAAGACACAGGTTTTTAATTGAATATGCTATTCCATCTGTTTATAGGCCTGAATACTTTGTCCTTTAAGATTACATCACAAATTAATCCATTCCCTTCTTTTTTAAAACTAGACTTTATTCTTTTAGAGCAGTTTCAGGTTCACAGCAGAATTGAGCAGACAAGACAGCGTGTTCACACACAGCCCTCCCCACCCACACATAGGTTTCTCTTTCTTTTCTCTTGTATCCATAAGAGACGGATATTCACTCAAGTCATTGCAACAGTCACTTCCCAATGTATACAGTCTCGTCACGACGATGTAGGCCGTACATTTATGCAACCCTGCATGTCTATATCACTAAAACTAGAATAAGATAAAATCAAATAAAATCCTGAAACAAAAGAATTGTCCTTAACAAGCAGTTTCCATTTCTCCAGTCTTTTCCCTTGCAAAGTACAGTGGTGTGCGTATGTGCATGTGTGTGTGTGTGTACGTGTGTGTGTGCGTGTGTGTGCACAGGAGGGGATGGGTGGGGTGGCTCCTGGGCTGTGCTCCTCGGTAACCTGATGTCCCCCCAGGTGGACACGCAGTCAGTCCCATCTCCCTTAGTCTTTACCAGCGGCCGCACACCACAGTTCACTCTGCAGCCCCAGCTGTGCACAGCTGGGCCAATTCCACTTGTTTACTCTCATAATTGTACTGAAGGGTTCATCTGCATCCATACATCTCTCTATTTTTTAGGACTGGTCCCTATAAGTGGAAGTTCTGGAACACAAGTTAAACATGTTTTAAAGCATTGGCTGCAGTTTCTACTCTCTGTGCTCTCTTTATCAAGCTTGAGCTTTGTTTGCGAAGCAGGGCCTCCAGAGACACTGGAGCTGACACCTGAGGCAGGGAGGAGGCCAGGTCAGGGGTGGAGGCCTTCAGGGCATCTAAGAGTGACCCATGGAGCCGGGAAGGGCCACTCAAGTCCCTGCCCCCCAGGTTTCCTGCCACAGCATCCCCTGCTCCATTCCCTGGAGCACATGTCACCCAGGCCTCTTTACATGACACACCCAGGCCCTGCCCCTGGCCCCACCCACCGGGGCCCCTCCAGCTGCACAACTCAGCTCTGAGCAAGGACACCAGGCCCTGCTTCCAGGCAGCGGAGGCTTCAGGCTGAGTCGCTCCTTCTGCTCCCTCCCCCTCCAAGCCGGGGCTCCTTCTACCCGAGAAAGCACCTCTAAGGGCAGGTCAGTGAGGTACAGCCATGGCCTCCCATCTGTCACTGCATCCCGGAGACGCTGAGTCTGACTGGTCCTCACACACAGTGTGACCATGACAACTCCTTCAGAGCGATCACCTGTACTGTCCCCTCAACCCACAGAGCTTCTCTCCAGGTGTCCCTCATGCTCAGGTGTCCCTTCCTGGAAGAGGGCTTCAGGACCGCTTCTGCCAAGACCAGTCCACATTCCCCTGCTTCCGCTCCTCTTCTTTGTCCTTGTATGTGTGTCACCTCTGAAGCGCCACCGCTTCTGTTTCACCTGGAATGTGTTTGGAATCATCCTGTCCTCCTCAACAGGAAGACAGGACTACATTTTACGGTTCATTTATCTTCTCCAACCCAAGCACAACTTTTTTTTAATCAATTCAAGGAAATGTCATACACCTCATCATGGTGCTCCCACTGTCATTTATTCACGTGATTCCCTCCATTAAAAAAGTGTTATGAGCTCCGTCCCTTCCACCATGATCAAAACCACTTTGCGCCCATTCCACAGGGAGAGCACGTCGTCTGTGAATAACGGTACTACCTGCGGGCCTAAAACTTAATTCTGTATGAAAAGAAAACCCCAACCCTGCCCTGGCTTTCCACTGACGTGTGAGTGCAAGATGGCAAGCGAGACAGGAGGGGCAGGGGGGTGGAGGTTCCCGCAAGTTGTCCAGGTGGACTTCTTCTTGGTCAGAAAACTCATACTGCAGCGTTATTGCAGGAAAAAGAAACAATCTCCATGCAATTTAGCAAATTTATTTTTAAGTGTATCTATCCTTATCACAGAATATAACTATTCAATAAAAACTCTTACAAGCAAACTCTATTATCATCTCAAAGGCTTTGTTGGTTTTTTTTAAATACAAAACTCAGGAATAAATATTTCTTTAGCTTAAACTGATGACTTTTAAGATTTTAACTCTAGAAAGAATACCGTGGCCAACTAAAAGCCTTTACAGATAAAGTACACATATTATCAAATGACACTGCAATATTTGTGTACAGAAACCTGTATATACAGTTCTCTTACACAGCTGATGTATAATAGTTACTAAAACTGCCTTGAGAAATGGGGTGCAAGGAAGGTCAAACTGAGTAAAAGATCAGTCTCTTAAACACATTTCCTTCATTGCCAATTGGAGACAATCCAAGCAGTCTGTGAATACTGAGAAAGTCCCACGTTCCTTGGTGTGTTCTGGGAATTCGAATACATTGAAGATGGAGAAGTTGACCGTGCAGGTGTTCACTGCTGTGCTCACGGGTACAGCTGCAGGAACTCTGGTCCAAAGGAGGGGACTGCCCTCCATCCACTGGCCTCAGGGCAGCGCAGGAGGAGATCTGACCGGGTGAGTGCCCGCAGCCCGGCAGCTTGGGAGGCCTGGGTGAGAGGGGAGGGCACAGCGCGGCTTTAACACGAGGGCCCGCTCCTGGGAGAGGGACCAGCAGGGCTTGGCGCAGGGTCTCCCGGCTCGGTGGGAACAGCCCCTTGCGATGTGCTGCTTGTGGTGACCTCCTCCAGGAACGCCAGCACTCTCTGCATCTCCGCCATCTCTGCTTGAATCAACTGCAGGGAATCTCTCTTTCCTCAGTTCTTCGATGACACAAGTGACTTCCTTCCTGGAACTCAGGTTGACGGACACCAAGTGTCTGTAAGCGGCAGCGAGGCCGGGTATGTTTGCTGGCTCCTTCTCTCGCCCGGCGTTCTTCAAAGCTGTCTCCACCCTGGCACACTCCTGTCTACCCACGTAAAGCCGGTCGATGAGCTGGCACTTCATTTCCACCTGGGCAGCCAGTCTTTCTGCCGGCTGCTTTTCGCGTCTTTGATACAGGCGACTTCTAACAGAGTGAGTGAGCCTGCAGCCAAATAAGACAGCCAGCAAGGAGGTGAGGACAGGGAGACTCAACAGCGTCTCCCACTGGAGGCTCTGGAGCATGAGCTGAGCAGACAGGCCATCTGG
This sequence comes from Camelus dromedarius, assembly GCF_036321535.1. Classification (NCBI taxonomy): domain Eukaryota; kingdom Metazoa; phylum Chordata; class Mammalia; order Artiodactyla; family Camelidae; genus Camelus; species Camelus dromedarius. Next base: position 8,907,650 of record NC_087443.1, read on the forward strand.
GGGCAGCGACACCAGGACCTCGCTCAGCTCCCTCAGGATCAGCCCAAAGCCAAGCTCCATGGAGGACAGCAGCCCCTCCATGGCACGGACCCTCCCAGGGCTCAGCCCGTTTACCATGGAGCCCGAGCCACAACAAGCCCCAGGGGGACACCCCAACATTCCACCGGGAACCCAGCCAGCAACTGACATCCCGGATGGGTCAGTTACCAGCGTGTGGGGGAGGGGCTGTGACGGGGGAGGGGCTGTAGGCAAAGTGTCATTCTCTCCATTACTGTCCAATGGTGATTTTTCTTACCTCTTTCTTTTTGTGTTTATCTCTATATAGAATAAAAATATAGTGAAGCGTATCGATGTTAAGTTTATGATTTCACACAGTTTTCAAATTCCTAACCCTCAACAGTATCCAAAAACTCAGTGTATGAACCCTACGTTTGAATGATATCCATGAACACAAGAATGTACACCTCTGTCACATTTCAACGGAAACGCACACACACTCTGATGACATGCATCCATCAGTTGGATGGTGGCTGAACTTGATAGAAATGAAATAAATCACACTGTACACTTTGATGTCTGTCTCCTTTGCTCTAAGTAATGTTTTTCAAGACACAGGTTTTTAATTGAATATGCTATTCCATCTGTTTATAGGCCTGAATACTTTGTCCTTTAAGATTACATCACAAATTAATCCATTCCCTTCTTTTTTAAAACTAGACTTTATTCTTTTAGAGCAGTTTCAGGTTCACAGCAGAATTGAGCAGACAAGACAGCGTGTTCACACACAGCCCTCCCCACCCACACATAGGTTTCTCTTTCTTTTCTCTTGTATCCATAAGAGACGGATATTCACTCAAGTCATTGCAACAGTCACTTCCCAATGTATACAGTCTCGTCACGACGATGTAGGCCGTACATTTATGCAACCCTGCATGTCTATATCACTAAAACTAGAATAAGATAAAATCAAATAAAATCCTGAAACAAAAGAATTGTCCTTAACAAGCAGTTTCCATTTCTCCAGTCTTTTCCCTTGCAAAGTACAGTGGTGTGCGTATGTGCATGTGTGTGTGTGTGTACGTGTGTGTGTGCGTGTGTGTGCACAGGAGGGGATGGGTGGGGTGGCTCCTGGGCTGTGCTCCTCGGTAACCTGATGTCCCCCCAGGTGGACACGCAGTCAGTCCCATCTCCCTTAGTCTTTACCAGCGGCCGCACACCACAGTTCACTCTGCAGCCCCAGCTGTGCACAGCTGGGCCAATTCCACTTGTTTACTCTCATAATTGTACTGAAGGGTTCATCTGCATCCATACATCTCTCTATTTTTTAGGACTGGTCCCTATAAGTGGAAGTTCTGGAACACAAGTTAAACATGTTTTAAAGCATTGGCTGCAGTTTCTACTCTCTGTGCTCTCTTTATCAAGCTTGAGCTTTGTTTGCGAAGCAGGGCCTCCAGAGACACTGGAGCTGACACCTGAGGCAGGGAGGAGGCCAGGTCAGGGGTGGAGGCCTTCAGGGCATCTAAGAGTGACCCATGGAGCCGGGAAGGGCCACTCAAGTCCCTGCCCCCCAGGTTTCCTGCCACAGCATCCCCTGCTCCATTCCCTGGAGCACATGTCACCCAGGCCTCTTTACATGACACACCCAGGCCCTGCCCCTGGCCCCACCCACCGGGGCCCCTCCAGCTGCACAACTCAGCTCTGAGCAAGGACACCAGGCCCTGCTTCCAGGCAGCGGAGGCTTCAGGCTGAGTCGCTCCTTCTGCTCCCTCCCCCTCCAAGCCGGGGCTCCTTCTACCCGAGAAAGCACCTCTAAGGGCAGGTCAGTGAGGTACAGCCATGGCCTCCCATCTGTCACTGCATCCCGGAGACGCTGAGTCTGACTGGTCCTCACACACAGTGTGACCATGACAACTCCTTCAGAGCGATCACCTGTACTGTCCCCTCAACCCACAGAGCTTCTCTCCAGGTGTCCCTCATGCTCAGGTGTCCCTTCCTGGAAGAGGGCTTCAGGACCGCTTCTGCCAAGACCAGTCCACATTCCCCTGCTTCCGCTCCTCTTCTTTGTCCTTGTATGTGTGTCACCTCTGAAGCGCCACCGCTTCTGTTTCACCTGGAATGTGTTTGGAATCATCCTGTCCTCCTCAACAGGAAGACAGGACTACATTTTACGGTTCATTTATCTTCTCCAACCCAAGCACAACTTTTTTTTAATCAATTCAAGGAAATGTCATACACCTCATCATGGTGCTCCCACTGTCATTTATTCACGTGATTCCCTCCATTAAAAAAGTGTTATGAGCTCCGTCCCTTCCACCATGATCAAAACCACTTTGCGCCCATTCCACAGGGAGAGCACGTCGTCTGTGAATAACGGTACTACCTGCGGGCCTAAAACTTAATTCTGTATGAAAAGAAAACCCCAACCCTGCCCTGGCTTTCCACTGACGTGTGAGTGCAAGATGGCAAGCGAGACAGGAGGGGCAGGGGGGTGGAGGTTCCCGCAAGTTGTCCAGGTGGACTTCTTCTTGGTCAGAAAACTCATACTGCAGCGTTATTGCAGGAAAAAGAAACAATCTCCATGCAATTTAGCAAATTTATTTTTAAGTGTATCTATCCTTATCACAGAATATAACTATTCAATAAAAACTCTTACAAGCATACTCTATTATCATCTCAAAGGCTTTGTTGGTTTTTTTTAAATACAAAACTCAGGAATAAATATTTCTTTAGCTTAAACTGATGACTTTTAAGATTTTAACTCTAGAAAGAATACCGTGGCCAACTAAAAGCCTTTACAGATAAAGTACACATATTATCAAATGACACTGCAATATTTGTGTACAGAAACCTGTATATACAGTTCTCTTACACAGCTGATGTATAATAGTTACTAAAACTGCCTTGAGAAATGGGGTGCAAGGAAGGTCAAACTGAGTAAAAGATCAGTCTCTTAAACACATTTCCTTCATTGCCAATTAGAGACAATCCAAGCAGTCTGTGAATACTGAGAAAGTCCCACGTTCCTTGGTGTGTTCTGGGAATTCGAATACATTGAAGATGGAGAAGTTGACCGTGCAGGTGTTCACTGCTGTGCTCACGGGTACAGCTGCAGGAACTCTGGTCCAAAGGAGGGGACTGCCCTCCATCCACTGGCCTCAGGGCAGCGCAGGAGGAGATCTGACCGGGTGAGTGCCCGCAGCCCGGCAGCTTGGGAGGCCTGGGTGAGAGGGGAGGGCACAGCGCGGCTTTAACACGAGGGCCCGCTCCTGGGAGAGGGACCAGCAGGGCTTGGCGCAGGGTCTCCCGGCTCGGTGGGAACAGCCCCTTGCGATGTGCTGCTTGTGGTGACCTCCTCCAGGAACGCCAGCACTCTCTGCATCTCCGCCATCTCTGCTTGAATCAACTGCAGGGAATCTCTCTTTCCTCAGTTCTTCGATGACACAAGTGACTTCCTTCCTGGAACTCAGGTTGACGGACACCAAGTGTCTGTAAGCGGCAGCGAGGCCGGGTATGTTTGCTGGCTCCTTCTCTCGCCCGGCGTTCTTCAAAGCTGTCTCCACCCTGGCACACTCCTGTCTACCCACGTAAAGCCGGTCGATGAGCTGGCACTTCATTTCCACCTGGGCAGCCAGTCTTTCTGCCGGCTGCTTTTCGCGTCTTTGATACAGGCGACTTCTAACAGAGTGAGTGAGCCTGCAGCCAAATAAGACAGCCAGCAAGGAGGTGAGGACAGGGAGACTCAACAGCGTCTCCCACTGGAGGCTCTGGAGCATGAGCTGAGCAGACAGGCCATCTGGGGGCAGCGACACCAGGACCTCGCTCAGCTCCCTCAGGATCAGCCCAAAGCCAAGCTCCATGGAGGACAGCAGCCCCTCCATGGCACGGACCCTCCCAGGGCTCAGCCCGTTTACCATGGAGCCCGAGCCACAACAAGCCCCAGGGGGACACCCCAACATTCCACCGGGAACCCAGCCAGCAACTGACATCCCGGATGGGTCAGTTACCAGCGTGTGGGGGAGGGGCTGTGACGGGGGAGGGGCTGTAGGCAAAGTGTCATTCTCTCCATTACTGTCCAATGTTGATTTTTCTTACCTCTTTCTTTTTGTGTTTATCTCTATATAGAATAAAAATACAGTGAAGCGTATCGATGTTAAGTTTATGATTTCACACAGTTTTCAAATTCCTAACCCTCAACAGTATCCAAAAACTCAGTGTATGAACCCTACGTTTGAATGATATCCATGAACACAAGAATGTACACCTCTGTCACATTTCAACGGAAACGCACACACACTCTGATGACATGCATCCATCAGTTGGATGGTGGCTGAACTTGATAGAAATGAAATAAATCACACTGTACACTTTGATGTCTGTCTCCTTTGCTCTAAGTAATGTTTTTCAAGACACAGGTTTTTAATTGAATATGCTATTCCATCTGTTTATAGGCCTGAATACTTTGTCCTTTAAGATTACATCACAAATTAATCCATTCCCTTCTTTTTTAAAACTAGACTTTATTCTTTTAGAGCAGTTTCAGGTTCACAGCAGAATTGAGCAGACAAGACAGCGTGTTCACACACAGCCCTCCCCACCCACACATAAGTTTCTCTTTCTTTTCTCTTGTATCCATAAGAGACGGATATTCACTCAAGTCATTGCAACAGTCACTTCCCAATGTATACAGTCTCGTCACGACGATGTCGGCCTTACATTTATGCAACCCTGCATGTCTATATCACTAAAACTAGAATAAGATAAAATCAAATAAAATCCTGAAACAAAAGAATTGTCCTTAACAAGCAGTTTCCATTTCTCCAGTCTTTTCCCTTGCAAAGTACAGTGGTGTGCGTATGTGCATGTGTGTGTGTGTGTGTACGTGTGTGTGCACAGGAGGGGATGGGTGGGGAGGCTCCTGGGCTGTGCTCCTCGGTAACCTGATGTCCCCCCAGGTGGACACGCAGTCAGTCCCGTCTCCCTTGGTCTTTACCAGCGGCCGCACACCACAGTTCACTCTGCAGCCCCAGCTGTGCACAGCTGGGCCAATTCCACTTGTTTACTCTCATAATTGTACTGAAGGGTTCATCTGCATCCATACATCTCTCTATTTTTTAGGACTGGTCCCTATAAGTGGAAGTTCTGGAACACAAGTTAAACATGTTTTAAAGCATTGGCTGCAGTTTCTACTCTCTGTGCTCTCTTTATCAAGCTTCAGCTTTGTTTGCGAAGCAGGGCCTCCAGAGACACTGGAGCTGACACCTGAGGCAGGGAGGAGGCCAGGTCAGGGGTGGAGGCCTTCAGGGAATCTAAGAGTGACCCATGGAGCCGGGAAGGGCCACTCAAGTCCCTGCCCCCCAGGTTTCCTGCCACAGCATCCCCTGCTCCATTCCCTGGAGCACATGTCACCCAGGCCTCTTTACATGACACACCCAGGCCCTGCCCCTGGCCCCACCCACCGGGGCCCCTCCAGCTGCACAACTCAGCTCTGAGCAAGGACACCAGGCCCTGCTTCCAGGCAGCGGAGGCTTCAGGCTGAGTCGCTCCTTCTGCTCCCTCCCCCTCCAAGCCGGGGCTCCTTCTACCCGAGAAAGCACCTCTAAGGGCAGGTCAGTGAGGTACAGCCATGGCCTCCCATCTGTCACTGCATCCCGGAGACGCTGAGTCTGACTGGTCCTCACACACAGTGTGACCATGACAACTCCTTCAGAGCGATCACCTGTACTGTCCCCTCAACCCACAGAGCTTCTCTCCAGGTGTCCCTCATGCTCAGGTGTCCCTTCCTGGAAGAGGGCTTCAGGACCGCTTCTGCCAAGACCAGTCCACATTCCCCTGCTTCCGCTCCTCTTCTTTGTCCTTGTATGTGTGTCACCTCTGAAGCGCCACCGCTTCTGTTTCACCTGGAATGTGTTTGGAATCATCCTGTCCTCCTCAACAGGAAGACAGGACTACATTTTACGGTTCATTTATCTTCTCCAACCCAAGCACAACTTTTTTTTAATCAATTCAAGGAAATGTCATACACCTCATCATGGTGCTCCCACTGTCATTTATTCACGTGATTCCCTCCATTAAAAAAGTGTTATGAGCTCCGTCCCTTCCACCATGATCAAAACCACTTTGCGCCCATTCCACAGGGAGAGCACGTCGTCTGTGAATAACGGTACTACCTGCGGGCCTAAAACTTAATTCTGTATGAAAAGAAAACCCCAACCCTGCCCTGGCTTTCCACTGACGTGTGAGTGCAAGATGGCAAGCGAGACAGGAGGGGCAGGGGGGTGGAGGTTCCCGCAAGTTGTCCAGGTGGACTTCTTCTTGGTCAGAAAACTCATACTGCAGCGTTATTGCAGGAAAAAGAAACAATCTCCATGCAATTTAGCAAATTTATTTTTAAGTGTATCTATCCTTATCACAGAATATAACTATTCAATAAAAACTCTTACAAGCATACTCTATTATCATCTCAAAGGCTTTGTTGGTTTTTTTTAAATACAAAACTCAGGAATAAATATTTCTTTAGCTTAAACTGATGACTTTTAAGATTTTAACTCTAGAAAGAATACCGTGGCCAACTAAAAGCCTTTACAGATAAAGTACACATATTATCAAATGACACTGCAATATTTGTGTACAGAAACCTGTATATACAGTTCTCTTACACAGCTGATGTATAATAGTTACTAAAACTGCCTTGAGAAATGGGGTGCAAGGAAGGTCAAACTGAGTAAAAGATCAGTCTCTTAAACACATTTCCTTCATTGCCAATTAGAGACAATCCAAGCAGTCTGTGAATACTGAGAAAGTCCCACGTTCCTTGGTGTGTTCTGGGAATTCGAATACATTGAAGATGGAGAAGTTGACCGTGCAGGTGTTCACTGCTGTGCTCACGGGTACAGCTGCAGGAACTCTGGTCCAAAGGAGGGGACTGCCCTCCATCCACTGGCCTCAGGGCAGCGCAGGAGGAGATCTGACCGGGTGAGTGCCCGCAGCCCGGCAGCTTGGGAGGCCTGGGTGAGAGGGGAGGGCACAGCGCGGCTTTAACACGAGGGCCCGCTCCTGGGAGAGGGACCAGCAGGGCTTGGCGCAGGGTCTCCCGGCTCGGTGGGAACAGCCCCTTGCGATGTGCTGCTTGTGGTGACCTCCTCCAGGAACGCCAGCACTCTCTGCATCTCCGCCATCTCTGCTTGAATCAACTGCAGGGAATCTCTCTTTCCTCAGTTCTTCGATGACACAAGTGACTTCCTTCCTGGAACTCAGGTTGACGGACACCAAGTGTCTGTAAGCGGCAGCGAGGCCGGGTATGTTTGCTGGCTCCTTCTCTCGCCCGGCGTTCTTCAAAGCTGTCTCCACCCTGGCACACTCCTGTCTACCCACGTAAAGCCGGTCGATGAGCTGGCACTTCATTTCCACCTGGGCAGCCAGTCTTTCTGCCGGCTGCTTTTCGCGTCTTTGATACAGGCGACTTCTAACAGAGTGAGTGAGCCTGCAGCCAAATAAGACAGCCAGCAAGGAGGTGAGGACAGGGAGACTCAACAGCATCTCCCACTGGAGGCTCTGGAGCATGAGCTGAGCAGACAGGCCATGGGGTGGGGGCAGCGACACCAGGACCTCGCTCAGCTCCCTCAGGATCAGCCCAAAGCCAAGCTCCATGGAGGACAGCAGCCCCTCCATGGCACGGACCCTCCCAGGGCTCTGCCCGGTTACCATGGAGCCCCAGCCACAACAAGCCCCAGGGGGACACCCCAACATTCCACCGGGAACCCAGCCAGCAACTGACATCCCGGATGGGTCAGTTACCAGCGTGTGGGGGAGGGGCTGTGACGGGGGAGGGGCTGTAGGCAAAGTGTCATTCTCTCCATTACTGTCCAATGGTGATTTTTCTTACCTCTTTCTTTTTGTGTTTATCTCTATATAGAATAAAAATACAGTGAAGCGTATCGATGTTAAGTTTATGATTTCACACAGTTTTCAAATTCCTAACCCTCAACAGTATCCAAAAACTCAGTGTATGAACCCTACGTTTGAATGATATCCATGAACACAAGAATGTACACCTCTGTCACATTTCAACGGAAACGCACACACACTCTGATGACATGCATCCATCAGTTGGATGGTGGCTGAACTTGATAGAAATGAAATAAATCACACTGTACACTTTGATGTCTGTCTCCTTTGCTCTAAGTAATGTTTTTCAAGACACAGGTTTTTAATTGAATATGCTATTCCATCTGTTTATAGGCCTGAATACTTTGTCCTTTAAGATTACATCACAAATTAATCCATTCCCTTCTTTTTTAAAACTAGACTTTATTCTTTTAGAGCAGTTTCAGGTTCACAGCAGAATTGAGCAGACAAGACAGCGTGTTCACACACAGCCCTCCCCACCCACACATAGGTTTCTCTTTCTTTTCTCTTGTAATCAAAAGAGACGGATATTCACTCAAGTCATTGCAACAGTCACTTCCCAATGTATACAGTCTCGTCACGACGATGTAGGCCGTACATTTATGCAACCCTGCATGTCTATATCACTAAAACTAGAATAAGATAAAATCAAATAAAATCCTGAAACAAAAGAATTGTCCTTAACAAGCAGTTTCCATTTCTCCAGTCTTTTCCCTTGCAAAGTACAGTGGTGTGCGTATGTGCATGTGTGTGTGTGTGTACGTGTGTGTGTGCGTGTGTGTGCACAGGAGGGGATGGGTGGGGAGGCTCCTGGGCTGTGCTCCTCGGTAACTTGATGTCCCCCCAGGTGGACACGCAGTCAGTCCCGTCTCCCTTAGTCTTTATCAGCGGCCGCCCACCACAGTTCACTCTGCAGCCCCAGCTGTGCACAGCTGGGCCAACTCCACTCGTTTACTCTCATAATTGTACTGAAGGCTTCATCTGCATCCATACATCTCTCTATTTTTTAGGACTGGTCCCTATAAGTGGAAGTTCTGGAACACAAGTTAAACATGTTTTAAAGCATTGGCTGCAGTTTCTACTATCTGTGCTCTCTTTATCAAGCTTGAGCTTTGTTTGGGAAGCAGGGCCTCCAGAGACACTGGAGCTGACACCTGAGGCAGGGAGGAGGCCAGGTCAGGGGTGGAGGCCTTCAGGGCATCTAAGATTGACCCATGGAGCCGGGAAGGGCCACTCGAGTCCCTGCCCCCCAGGTTTCCTGCCACAGCATCCCCTGCTCCATTCCCTGGAGCTCATGTCACCCAGGCCTCTTTACATGACACACCCAGGCCCTGCCCCTGGCCCCACCCACCGGGGCCCCTCCAGCTGCACAACTCAGCTCTGAGCAAGGACACCAGGCCCTGCTTCCAGGCAGCGGAGGCTTCAGGCTGAGTCGCTCCTTCTGCTCCCTCCCCCTCCAAGCCGGGGCTCCTTCTACCCGAGAAAGCACCTCTAAGGGCAGGTCAGTGAGGTACAGCCATGGCCTCCCATCTGTCACTGCATCCCGGAGACGCTGAGTTTCACTGGTCCTCACACACAGTGTGACCATGACAACTCCTTCAGAGCGATCACCTGTACTGTCCCCTCAACCCACAGAGCTTCTCTCCAGGTGTCCTTCATGCTCAGGTGTCCCTTCCTGGAAGAGGGCTTCAGGACCGCTTCTGCCAAGACCAGTCCACATTCCCCTGCTTCCGCTCTTCTTCTTTGTCCTAGTATGTGTGTCACCTCTGAAACGCCATCGCTTCTGTTTCACCTGGAATGTGTTTGGAATCATCCTGTCCTCCTCAACAGGAAGACAGGACTACATTTTAGGGTTCATTTATCTTCTCCAACCCAAGCACAACTTTTTTTTAATCAATTCAAGGAAATGTCATACACCTCATCATGGTGCTCCCACTGTCATTTATTCACGTGATTCCCTTCATTAAAAAAGTGTTATGAGCTCCGTCCCTTCCACCATGATCAAAACCACTTTGCGCCCATTCCACAGGGAGAGCACATCGTCTGTGAATAACGGTAGTCACTGCGGGCCTAAAACTTAATTGTGTATGAAAAGAAAACCCCAACCCTGCCCTGGCTTTCCACTGACGTGTGAGTGCAAGATGGCAAGCGAGACAGGAGGGGCAGGGGGGTGGAGGTTCCCGCAAGTTGTCCAGGTGGACTTCTTCTTGGTCAGAAAACTCATACTGCAGCGTTATTGCAGGAAAAAGAAACAATCTCCATGCAATTTAGCAAATTTATTTTTAAGTGTATCTATCCTTATCACAGAATATAACTATTCAATAAAAACTCTTACAAGCAAACTCTATTATCATCTCAAAGGCTTTGTTGGTTTTTTTTAAATACAAAACTCAGGAATAAATATTTCTTTAGCTTAAACTGATGACTTTTAAGATTTTAACTCTAGAAAGAATACCGTGGCCAACTAAAAGCCTTTACAGATAAAGTACACATATTATCAAATGACACTGCAATATTTGTGTACAGAAACCTGTATATACAGTTCTCTTACACAGCTGATGTATAATAGTTACTAAAACTGCCTTGAGAAATGGGGTGCAAGGAAGGTCAAACTGAGTAAAAGATCAGTCTCTTAAACACATTTCCTTCATTGCCAATTGGAGACAATCCAAGCAGTCTGTGAATACTGAGAAAGTCCCACGTTCCTTGGTGTGTTCTGGGAATTCGAATACATTGAAGATGGAGAAGTTGACCGTGCAGGTGTTCACTGCTGTGCTCACGGGTACAGCTGCAGGAACTCTGGTCCAAAGGAGGGGACTGCCCTCCATCCACTGGCCTCAGGGCAGCGCAGGAGGAGATCTGACCGGGTGAGTGCCCGCAGCCCGGCAGCTTGGGAGGCCTGGGTGAGAGGGGAGGGCACAGCGCGGCTTTAACACGAGGGCCCGCTCCTGGGAGAGGGACCAGCAGGGCTTGGCGCAGGGTCTCCCGGCTCGGTGGGAACAGCCCCTTGCGATGTGCTGCTTGTGGTGACCTCCTCCAGGAACGCCAGCACTCTCTGCATCTCCGCCATCTCTGCTTGAATCAACTGCAGGGAATCTCTCTTTCCTCAGTTCTTCGATGACACAAGTGACTTCCTTCCTGGAACTCAGGTTGACGGACACCAAGTGTCTGTAAGCGGCAGCGAGGCCGGGTATGTTTGCTGGCTCCTTCTCTCGCCCGGCGTTCTTCAAAGCTGTCTCCACCCTGGCACACTCCTGTCTACCCACGTAAAGCCGGTCGATGAGCTGGCACTTCATTTCCACCTGGGCAGCCAGTCTTTCTGCCGGCTGCTTTTCGCGTCTTTGATACAGGCGACTTCTAACAGAGTGAGTGAGCCTGCAGCCAAATAAGACAGCCAGCAAGGAGGTGAGGACAGGGAGACTCAACAGCGTCTCCCACTGGAGGCTCTGGAGCATGAGCTGAGCAGACAGGCCATCTGGGGGCAGCGACACCAGGACCTCGCTCAGCTCCCTCAGGATCAGCCCAAAGCCAAGCTCCATGGAGGACAGCAGCCCCTCCATGGCACGGACCCTCCCAGGGCTCAGCCCGGTTACCATGGAGCCCCAGCCACAACAAGCCCCAGGGGGACACCCCAACATTCCACCCGGAACCCAGCCAGCAACTGACATCCCGGATGGGTCAGTTACCAGCGTGTGGGGGAGGGGCTGTGACGGGGGAGGGGCTGTAGGCAAAGTGTCATTCTCTCCATTACTGTCCAATGGTGATTTTTCTTACCTCTTTCTTTTTGTGTTTATCTCTATATAGAATAAAAATACAGTGAAGCGTATCGATGTTAAGTTTATGATTTCACACAGTTTTCAAATTCCTAACCCTCAACAGTATCCAAAAACTCAATGTATGAGCCCTACGTTTGAATGATATCCATGAACACAAGAATGTACACCTCTGTCACATTTCAACGGAAACGCACACACACTCTGATGACATGCATCCATCAGTTGGATGGTGGCTGAACTTGATAGAAATGAAATAAATCACACTGTACACTTTGATGTCTGTCTCCTTTGCTCTAAGTAATGTTTTTCAAGACACAGGTTTTTAATTGAATATGCTATTCCATCTGTTTATAGGCCTGAATACTTTGTCCTTTAAGATTACATCACAAATTAATCCATTCCCTTCTTTTTTAAAACTAGACTTTATTCTTTTAGAGCAGTTTCAGGTTCACAGCAGAATTGAGCAGACAAGACAGCGTGTTCACACACAGCCCTCCCCACCCACACATAGGTTTCTCTTTCTTTTCTCTTGTATCCATAAGAGACGGATATTCACTCAAGTCATTGCAACAGTCACTTCCCAATGTATACAGTCTCGTCACGACGATGTCGGCCTTACATTTATGCAACCCTGCATGTCTATATCACTAAAACTAGAATAAGATAAAATCAAATAAAATCCTGAAACAAAAGAATTGTCCTTAACAAGCAGTTTCCATTTCTCCAGTCTTTTCCCTTGCAAAGTACAGTGGTGTGCGTATGTGCATGTGTGTGTGTGTGTGTACGTGTGTGTGCACAGGAGGGGATGGGTGGGGAGGCTCCTGGGCTGTGCTCCTCGGTAACCTGATGTCCCCCCAGGTGGACACGCAGTCAGTCCCGTCTCCCTTAGTCTTTACCAGCGGCCGCACACCACAGTTCACTCTGCAGCCCCAGCTGTGCACAGCTGGGCCAATTCCACTTGTTTACTCTCATAATTGTACTGAAGGGTTCATCTGCATCCATACATCTCTCTATTTTTTAGGACTGGTCCCTATAAGTGGAAGTTCTGGAACACAAGTTAAACATGTTTTAAAGCATTGGCTGCAGTTTCTACTCTCTGTGCTCTCTTTATCAAGCTTGAGCTTTGTTTGCGAAGCAGGGCCTCCAGAGACACTGGAGCTGACACCTGAGGCAGGGAGGAGGCCAGGTCAGGGGTGGAGGCCTTCAGGGCATCTAAGATTGACCCATGGAGCCGGGAAGGGCCACTCGAGTCCCTGCCCCCCAGGTTTCCTGCCACAGCATCCCCTGCTCCATTCCCTGGAGCTCATGTCACCCAGGCCTCTTTACATGACACACCCAGGCCCTGCCCCTGGCCCCACCCACCGGGGCCCCTCCAGCTGCACAACTCAGCTCTGAGCAAGGACACCAGGCCCTGCTTCCAGGCAGCGGAGGCTTCAGGCTGAGTCGCTCCTTCTGCTCCCTCCCCCTCCAAGCCGGGGCTCCTTCTACCCGAGAAAGCACCTCTAAGTGCAGGTCAGTGAGGTACAGCCATGGCCTCCCATCTGTCACTGCATCCCGGAGACGCTGAGTTTCACTGGTCCTCACACACAGTGTGACCATGACAACTCCTTCAGAGCGATCACCTGTACTGTCCCCTCAACCCACAGAGCTTCTCTCCAGGTGTCCTTCATGCTCAGGTGTCCCTTCCTGGAAGAGGGCTTCAGGACCGCTTCTGCCAAGACCAGTCCACATTCCCCTGCTTCCGCTCTTCTTCTTTGTCCTAGTATGTGTGTCACCTCTGAAACGCCATCGCTTCTGTTTCACCTGGAATGTGTTTGGAATCATCCTGTCCTCCTCAACAGGAAGACAGGACTACATTTTAGGGTTCATTTATCTTCTCCAACCCAAGCACAACTTTTTTTTAATCAATTCAAGGAAATGTCATACACCTCATCATGGTGCTCCCACTGTCATTTATTCACGTGATTCCCTTCATTAAAAAAGTGTTATGAGCTCCGTCCCTTCCACCATGATCAAAACCACTTTGCGCCCATTCCACAGGGAGAGCACATCGTCTGTGAATAACGGTAGTCACTGCGGGCCTAAAACTTAATTGTGTATGAAAAGAAAACCCCAACCCTGCCCTGGCTTTCCACTGACGTGTGAGTGCAAGATGGCAAGCGAGACAGGAGGGGCAGGGGGGTGGAGGTTCCCGCAAGTTGTCCAGGTGGACTTCTTCTTGGTCAGAAAACTCATACTGCAGCGTTATTGCAGGAAAAAGAAACAATCTCCATGCAATTTAGCAAATTTATTTTTAAGTGTATCTATCCTTATCACAGAATATAACTATTCAATAAAAACTCTTACAAGCAAACTCTATTATCATCTCAAAGGCTTTGTTGGTTTTTTTTAAATACAAAACTCAGGAATAAATATTTCTTTAGCTTAAACTGATGACTTTTAAGATTTTAACTCTAGAAAGAATACCGTGGCCAACTAAAAGCCTTTACAGATAAAGTACACATATTATCAAATGACACTGCAATATTTGTGTACAGAAACCTGTATATACAGTTCTCTTACACAGCTGATGTATAATAGTTACTAAAACTGCCTTGAGAAATGGGGTGCAAGGAAGGTCAAACTGAGTAAAAGATCAGTCTCTTAAACACATTTCCTTCATTGCCAATTGGAGACAATCCAAGCAGTCTGTGAATACTGAGAAAGTCCCACGTTCCTTGGTGTGTTCTGGGAATTCGAATACATTGAAGATGGAGAAGTTGACCGTGCAGGTGTTCACTGCTGTGCTCACGGGTACAGCTGCAGGAACTCTGGTCCAAAGGAGGGGACTGCCCTCCATCCACTGGCCTCAGGGCAGCGCAGGAGGAGATCTGACCGGGTGAGTGCCCGCAGCCCGGCAGCTTGGGAGGCCTGGGTGAGAGGGGAGGGCACAGCGCGGCTTTAACACGAGGGCCCGCTCCTGGGAGAGGGACCAGCAGGGCTTGGCGCAGGGTCTCCCGGCTCGGTGGGAACAGCCCCTTGCGATGTGCTGCTTGTGGTGACCTCCTCCAGGAACGCCAGCACTCTCTGCATCTCCGCCATCTCTGCTTGAATCAACTGCAGGGAATCTCTCTTTCCTCAGTTCTTCGATGACACAAGTGACTTCCTTCCTGGAACTCAGGTTGACGGACACCAAGTGTCTGTAAGCGGCAGCGAGGCCGGGTATGTTTGCTGGCTCCTTCTCTCGCCCGGCGTTCTTCAAAGCTGTCTCCACCCTGGCACACTCCTGTCTACCCACGTAAAGCCGGTCGATGAGCTGGCACTTCATTTCCACCTGGGCAGCCAGTCTTTCTGCCGGCTGCTTTTCGCGTCTTTGATACAGGCGACTTCTAACAGAGTGAGTGAGCCTGCAGCCAAATAAGACAGCCAGCAAGGAGGTGAGGACAGGGAGACTCAACAGCGTCTCCCACTGGAGGCTCTGGAGCATGAGCTGAGCAGACAGGCCATCTGGGGGCAGCGACACCAGGACCTCGCTCAGCTCCCTCAGGATCAGCCCAAAGCCAAGCTCCATGGAGGACAGCAGCCCCTCCATGGCACGGACCCTCCCAGGGCTCAGCCCGGTTACCATGGAGCCCCAGCCACAACAAGCCCCAGGGGGACACCCCAACATTCCACCCGGAACCCAGCCAGCAACTGACATCCCGGATGGGTCAGTTACCAGCGTGTGGGGGAGGGGCTGTGACGGGGGAGGGGCTGTAGGCAAAGTGTCATTCTCTCCATTACTGTCCAATGGTGATTTTTCTTACCTCTTTCTTTTTGTGTTTATCTCTATATAGAATAAAAATACAGTGAAGCGTATCGATGTTAAGTTTATGATTTCACACAGTTTTCAAATTCCTAACCCTCAACAGTATCCAAAAACTCAATGTATGAGCCCTACGTTTGAATGATATCCATGAACACAAGAATGTACACCTCTGTCACATTTCAACGGAAACGCACACACACTCTGATGACATGCATCCATCAGTTGGATGGTGGCTGAACTTGATAGAAATGAAATAAATCACACTGTACACTTTGATGTCTGTCTCCTTTGCTCTAAGTAATGTTTTTCAAGACACAGGTTTTTAATTGAATATGCTATTCCATCTGTTTATAGGCCTGAATACTTTGTCCTTTAAGATTACATCACAAATTAATCCATTCCCTTCTTTTTTAAAACTAGACTTTATTCTTTTAGAGCAGTTTCAGGTTCACAGCAGAATTGAGCAGACAAGACAGCGTGTTCACACACAGCCCTCCCCACCCACACATAGGTTTCTCTTTCTTTTCTCTTGTATCCATAAGAGACGGATATTCACTCAAGTCATTGCAACAGTCACTTCCCAATGTATACAGTCTCGTCACGACGATGTCGGCCTTACATTTATGCAACCCTGCATGTCTATATCACTAAAACTAGAATAAGATAAAATCAAATAAAATCCTGAAACAAAAGAATTGTCCTTAACAAGCAGTTTCCATTTCTCCAGTCTTTTCCCTTGCAAAGTACAGTGGTGTGCGTATGTGCATGTGTGTGTGTGTGTGTACGTGTGTGTGCACAGGAGGGGATGGGTGGGGAGGCTCCTGGGCTGTGCTCCTCGGTAACCTGATGTCCCCCCAGGTGGACACGCAGTCAGTCCCGTCTCCCTTAGTCTTTACCAGCGGCCGCACACCACAGTTCACTCTGCAGCCCCAGCTGTGCACAGCTGGGCCAATTCCACTTGTTTACTCTCATAATTGTACTGAAGGGTTCATCTGCATCCATACATCTCTCTATTTTTTAGGACTGGTCCCTATAAGTGGAAGTTCTGGAACACAAGTTAAACATGTTTTAAAGCATTGGCTGCAGTTTCTACTCTCTGTGCTCTCTTTATCAAGCTTGAGCTTTGTTTGCGAAGCAGGGCCTCCAGAGACACTGGAGCTGACACCTGAGGCAGGGAGGAGGCCAGGTCAGGGGTGGAGGCCTTCAGGGCATCTAAGAGTGACCCATGGAGCCGGGAAGGGCCACTCGAGTCCCTGCCCCCCAGGTTTCCTGCCACAGCATCCCCTGCTCCATTCCCTGGAGCACATGTCACCCAGGCCTCTTTACATGACACACCCAGGCCCTGCCCCTGGCCCCACCCACCGGGGCCCCTCCAGCTGCACAACTCAGCTCTGAGCAAGGACACCAGGCCCTGCTTCCAGGCAGCGGAGGCTTCAGGCTGAGTCGCTCCTTCTGCTCCCTCCCCCTCCAAGCCGGGGCTCCTTCTACCCGAGAAAGCACCTCTAAGGGCAGGTCAGTGAGGTACAGCCATGGCCTCCCATCTGTCACTGCATCCCGGAGACGCTGAGTCTGACTGGTCCTCACACACAGTGTGACCATGACAACTCCTTCAGAGCGATCACCTGTACTGTCCCCTCAACCCACAGAGCTTCTCTCCAGGTGTCCCTCATGCTCAGGTGTCCCTTCCTGGAAGAGGGCTTCAGGACCGCTTCTGCCAAGACCAGTCCACATTCCCCTGCTTCCGCTCCTCTTCTTTGTCCTTGTATGTGTGTCACCTCTGAAGCGCCACCGCTTCTGTTTCACCTGGAATGTGTTTGGAATCATCCTGTCCTCCTCAACAGGAAGACAGGACTACATTTTACGGTTCATTTATCTTCTCCAACCCAAGCACAACTTTTTTTTAATCAATTCAAGGAAATGTCATACACCTCATCATGGTGCTCCCACTGTCATTTATTCACGTGATTCCCTCCATTAAAAAAGTGTTATGAGCTCTGTCCCTTCCACCATGATCAAAACCACTTTGCGCCCATTGCACAGGGAGAGCACGTCGTCTGTGAATAACGGTACTACCTGCGGGCCTAAAACTTAATTCTGTATGAAAAGAAAACCCCAACCCTGCCCTGGCTTTCCACTGACGTGTGAGTGCAAGATGGCAAGCGAGACAGGAGGGGCAGGGGGGTGGAGGTTCCCGCAAGTTGTCCAGGTGGACTTCTTCTTGGTCAGAAAACTCATACTGCAGCGTTATTGCAGGAAAAAGAAACAATCTCCATGCAATTTAGCAAATTTATTTTTAAGTGTATCTATCCTTATCACAGAATATAACTATTCAATAAAAACTCTTACAAGCATACTCTATTATCATCTCAAAGGCTTTGTTGGTTTTTTTTAAATACAAAACTCAGGAATAAATATTTCTTTAGCTTAAACTGATGACTTTTAAGATTTTAACTCTAGAAAGAATACCGTGGCCAACTAAAAGCCTTTACAGATAAAGTACACATATTATCAAATGACACTGCAATATTTGTGTACAGAAACCTGTATATACAGTTCTCTTACACAGCTGATGTATAATAGTTACTAAAACTGCCTTGAGAAATGGGGTGCAAGGAAGGTCAAACTGAGTAAATGATCAGTCTCTTAAACACATTTCCTTCATTGCCAATTAGAGACAATCCAAGCAGTCTGTGAATACTGAGAAAGTCCCACGTTCCTTGGTGTGTTCTGGGAATTCGAATACATTGAAGATGGAGAAGTTGACCGTGCAGGTGTTCACTGCTGTGCTCACGGGTACAGCTGCAGGAACTCTGGTCCAAAGGAGGGGACTGCCCTCCATCCACTGGCCTCAGGGCAGCGCAGGAGGAGATCTGACCGGGTGAGTGCCCGCAGCCCGGCAGCTTGGGAGGCCTGGGTGAGAGGGGAGGGCACAGCGCGGCTTTAACACGAGGGCCCGCTCCTGGGAGAGGGACCAGCAGGGCTTGGCGCAGGGTCTCCCGGCTCGGTGGGAACAGCCCCTTGCGATGTGCTGCTTGTGGTGACCTCCTCCAGGAACGCCAGCACTCTCTGCATCTCCGCCATCTCTGCTTGAATCAACTGCAGGGAATCTCTCTTTCCTCAGTTCTTCGATGACACAAGTGACTTCCTTCCTGGAACTCAGGTTGACGGACACCAAGTGTCTGTAAGCGGCAGCGAGGCCGGGTATGTTTGCTGGCTCCTTCTCTCGCCCGGCGTTCTTCAAAGCTGTCTCCACCCTGGCACACTCCTGTCTACCCACGTAAAGCCGGTCGATGAGCTGGCACTTCATTTCCACCTGGGCAGCCAGTCTTTCTGCCGGCTGCTTTTCGCGTCTTTGATACAGGCGACTTCTAACAGAGTGAGTGAGCCTGCAGCCAAATAAGACAGCCAGCAAGGAGGTGAGGACAGGGAGACTCAACAGCGTCTCCCACTGGAGGCTCTGGAGCATGAGCTGAGCAGACAGGCCATCTGGGGGCAGCGACACCAGGACCTCGCTCAGCTCCCTCAGGATCAGCCCAAAGCCAAGCTCCATGGAGGACAGCAGCCCCTCCATGGCACGGACCCTCCCAGGGCTCAGCCCGGTTACCATGGAGCCCCAGCCACAACAAGCCCCAGGGGGACACCCCAACATTCCACCCGGAACCCAGCCAGCAACTGACATCCCGGATGGGTCAGTTACCAGCGTGTGGGGGAGGGGCTGTGACGGGGGAGGGGCTGTAGGCAAAGTGTCATTCTCTCCATTACTGTCCAATGGTGATTTTTCTTACCTCTTTCTTTTTGTGTTTATCTCTATATAGAATAAAAATACAGTGAAGCGTATCGATGTTAAGTTTATGATTTCACACAGTTTTCAAATTCCTAACCCTCAACAGTATCCAAAAACTCAATGTATGAGCCCTACGTTTGAATGATATCCATGAACACAAGAATGTACACCTCTGTCACATTTCAACGGAAACGCACACACACTCTGATGACATGCATCCATCAGTTGGATGGTGGCTGAACTTGATAGAAATGAAATAAATCACACTGTACACTTTGATGTCTGTCTCCTTTGCTCTAAGTAATGTTTTTCAAGACACAGGTTTTTAATTGAATATGCTATTCCATCTGTTTATAGGCCTGAATACTTTGTCCTTTAAGATTACATCACAAATTAATCCATTCCCTTCTTTTTTAAAACTAGACTTTATTCTTTTAGAGCAGTTTCAGGTTCACAGCAGAATTGAGCAGACAAGACAGCGTGTTCACACACAGCCCTCCCCACCCACACATAGGTTTCTCTTTCTTTTCTCTTGTAATCAAAAGAGACGGATATTCACTCAAGTCATTGCAACAGTCACTTCCCAATGTATACAGTCTCGTCACGACGATGTAGGCCGTACATTTATGCAACCCTGCATGTCTATATCACTAAAACTAGAATAAGATAAAATCAAATAAAATCCTGAAACAAAAGAATTGTCCTTAACAAGCAGTTTCCATTTCTCCAGTCTTTTCCCTTGCAAAGTACAGTGGTGTGCGTATGTGCATGTGTGTGTGTGTGTACGTGTGTGTGTGCGTGTGTGTGCACAGGAGGGGATGGGTGGGGAGGCTCCTGGGCTGTGCTCCTCGGTAACTTGATGTCCCCCCAGGTGGACACGCAGTCAGTCCCGTCTCCCTTAGTCTTTATCAGCGGCCGCCCACCACAGTTCACTCTGCAGCCCCAGCTGTGCACAGCTGGGCCAACTCCACTCGTTTACTCTCATAATTGTACTGAAGGCTTCATCTGCATCCATACATCTCTCTATTTTTTAGGACTGGTCCCTATAAGTGGAAGTTCTGGAACACAAGTTAAACATGTTTTAAAGCATTGGCTGCAGTTTCTACTATCTGTGCTCTCTTTATCAAGCTTGAGCTTTGTTTGGGAAGCAGGGCCTCCAGAGACACTGGAGCTGACACCTGAGGCAGGGAGGAGGCCAGGTCAGGGGTGGAGGCCTTCAGGGCATCTAAGATTGACCCATGGAGCCGGGAAGGGCCACTCGAGTCCCTGCCCCCCAGGTTTCCTGCCACAGCATCCCCTGCTCCATTCCCTGGAGCTCATGTCACCCAGGCCTCTTTACATGACACACCCAGGCCCTGCCCCTGGCCCCACCCACCGGGGCCCCTCCAGCTGCACAACTCAGCTCTGAGCAAGGACACCAGGCCCTGCTTCCAGGCAGCGGAGGCTTCAGGCTGAGTCGCTCCTTCTGCTCCCTCCCCCTCCAAGCCGGGGCTCCTTCTACCCGAGAAAGCACCTCTAAGGGCAGGTCAGTGAGGTACAGCCATGGCCTCCCATCTGTCACTGCATCCCGGAGACGCTGAGTTTCACTGGTCCTCACACACAGTGTGACCATGACAACTCCTTCAGAGCGATCACCTGTACTGTCCCCTCAACCCACAGAGCTTCTCTCCAGGTGTCCTTCATGCTCAGGTGTCCCTTCCTGGAAGAGGGCTTCAGGACCGCTTCTGCCAAGACCAGTCCACATTCCCCTGCTTCCGCTCTTCTTCTTTGTCCTAGTATGTGTGTCACCTCTGAAACGCCATCGCTTCTGTTTCACCTGGAATGTGTTTGGAATCATCCTGTCCTCCTCAACAGGAAGACAGGACTACATTTTAGGGTTCATTTATCTTCTCCAACCCAAGCACAACTTTTTTTTAATCAATTCAAGGAAATGTCATACACCTCATCATGGTGCTCCCACTGTCATTTATTCACGTGATTCCCTTCATTAAAAAAGTGTTATGAGCTCCGTCCCTTCCACCATGATCAAAACCACTTTGCGCCCATTCCACAGGGAGAGCACATCGTCTGTGAATAACGGTAGTCACTGCGGGCCTAAAACTTAATTGTGTATGAAAAGAAAACCCCAACCCTGCCCTGGCTTTCCACTGACGTGTGAGTGCAAGATGGCAAGCGAGACAGGAGGGGCAGGGGGGTGGAGGTTCCCGCAAGTTGTCCAGGTGGACTTCTTCTTGGTCAGAAAACTCATACTGCAGCGTTATTGCAGGAAAAAGAAACAATCTCCATGCAATTTAGCAAATTTATTTTTAAGTGTATCTATCCTTATCACAGAATATAACTATTCAATAAAAACTCTTACAAGCAAACTCTATTATCATCTCAAAGGCTTTGTTGGTTTTTTTTAAATACAAAACTCAGGAATAAATATTTCTTTAGCTTAAACTGATGACTTTTAAGATTTTAACTCTAGAAAGAATACCGTGGCCAACTAAAAGCCTTTACAGATAAAGTACACATATTATCAAATGACACTGCAATATTTGTGTACAGAAACCTGTATATACAGTTCTCTTACACAGCTGATGTATAATAGTTACTAAAACTGCCTTGAGAAATGGGGTGCAAGGAAGGTCAAACTGAGTAAAAGATCAGTCTCTTAAACACATTTCCTTCATTGCCAATTGGAGACAATCCAAGCAGTCTGTGAATACTGAGAAAGTCCCACGTTCCTTGGTGTGTTCTGGGAATTCGAATACATTGAAGATGGAGAAGTTGACCGTGCAGGTGTTCACTGCTGTGCTCACGGGTACAGCTGCAGGAACTCTGGTCCAAAGGAGGGGACTGCCCTCCATCCACTGGCCTCAGGGCAGCGCAGGAGGAGATCTGACCGGGTGAGTGCCCGCAGCCCGGCAGCTTGGGAGGCCTGGGTGAGAGGGGAGGGCACAGCGCGGCTTTAACACGAGGGCCCGCTCCTGGGAGAGGGACCAGCAGGGCTTGGCGCAGGGTCTCCCGGCTCGGTGGGAACAGCCCCTTGCGATGTGCTGCTTGTGGTGACCTCCTCCAGGAACGCCAGCACTCTCTGCATCTCCGCCATCTCTGCTTGAATCAACTGCAGGGAATCTCTCTTTCCTCAGTTCTTCGATGACACAAGTGACTTCCTTCCTGGAACTCAGGTTGACGGACACCAAGTGTCTGTAAGCGGCAGCGAGGCCGGGTATGTTTGCTGGCTCCTTCTCTCGCCCGGCGTTCTTCAAAGCTGTCTCCACCCTGGCACACTCCTGTCTACCCACGTAAAGCCGGTCGATGAGCTGGCACTTCATTTCCACCTGGGCAGCCAGTCTTTCTGCCGGCTGCTTTTCGCGTCTTTGATACAGGCGACTTCTAACAGAGTGAGTGAGCCTGCAGCCAAATAAGACAGCCAGCAAGGAGGTGAGGACAGGGAGACTCAACAGCGTCTCCCACTGGAGGCTCTGGAGCATGAGCTGAGCAGACAGGCCATCTGGGGGCAGCGACACCAGGACCTCGCTCAGCTCCCTCAGGATCAGCCCAAAGCCAAGCTCCATGGAGGACAGCAGCCCCTCCATGGCACGGACCCTCCCAGGGCTCAGCCCGGTTACCATGGAGCCCCAGCCACAACAAGCCCCAGGGGGACACCCCAACATTCCACCCGGAACCCAGCCAGCAACTGACATCCCGGATGGGTCAGTTACCAGCGTGTGGGGGAGGGGCTGTGACGGGGGAGGGGCTGTAGGCAAAGTGTCATTCTCTCCATTACTGTCCAATGGTGATTTTTCTTACCTCTTTCTTTTTGTGTTTATCTCTATATAGAATAAAAATACAGTGAAGCGTATCGATGTTAAGTTTATGATTTCACACAGTTTTCAAATTCCTAACCCTCAACAGTATCCAAAAACTCAATGTATGAGCCCTACGTTTGAATGATATCCATGAACACAAGAATGTACACCTCTGTCACATTTCAACGGAAACGCACACACACTCTGATGACATGCATCCATCAGTTGGATGGTGGCTGAACTTGATAGAAATGAAATAAATCACACTGTACACTTTGATGTCTGTCTCCTTTGCTCTAAGTAATGTTTTTCAAGACACAGGTTTTTAATTGAATATGCTATTCCATCTGTTTATAGGCCTGAATACTTTGTCCTTTAAGATTACATCACAAATTAATCCATTCCCTTCTTTTTTAAAACTAGACTTTATTCTTTTAGAGCAGTTTCAGGTTCACAGCAGAATTGAGCAGACAAGACAGCGTGTTCACACACAGCCCTCCCCACCCACACATAGGTTTCTCTTTCTTTTCTCTTGTATCCATAAGAGACGGATATTCACTCAAGTCATTGCAACAGTCACTTCCCAATGTATACAGTCTCGTCACGACGATGTCGGCCTTACATTTATGCAACCCTGCATGTCTATATCACTAAAACTAGAATAAGATAAAATCAAATAAAATCCTGAAACAAAAGAATTGTCCTTAACAAGCAGTTTCCATTTCTCCAGTCTTTTCCCTTGCAAAGTACAGTGGTGTGCGTATGTGCATGTGTGTGTGTGTGTGTACGTGTGTGTGCACAGGAGGGGATGGGTGGGGAGGCTCCTGGGCTGTGCTCCTCGGTAACCTGATGTCCCCCCAGGTGGACACGCAGTCAGTCCCGTCTCCCTTAGTCTTTACCAGCGGCCGCACACCACAGTTCACTCTGCAGCCCCAGCTGTGCACAGCTGGGCCAATTCCACTTGTTTACTCTCATAATTGTACTGAAGGGTTCATCTGCATCCATACATCTCTCTATTTTTTAGGACTGGTCCCTATAAGTGGAAGTTCTGGAACACAAGTTAAACATGTTTTAAAGCATTGGCTGCAGTTTCTACTCTCTGTGCTCTCTTTATCAAGCTTGAGCTTTGTTTGCGAAGCAGGGCCTCCAGAGACACTGGAGCTGACACCTGAGGCAGGGAGGAGGCCAGGTCAGGGGTGGAGGCCTTCAGGGCATCTAAGATTGACCCATGGAGCCGGGAAGGGCCACTCGAGTCCCTGCCCCCCAGGTTTCCTGCCACAGCATCCCCTGCTCCATTCCCTGGAGCTCATGTCACCCAGGCCTCTTTACATGACACACCCAGGCCCTGCCCCTGGCCCCACCCACCGGGGCCCCTCCAGCTGCACAACTCAGCTCTGAGCAAGGACACCAGGCCCTGCTTCCAGGCAGCGGAGGCTTCAGGCTGAGTCGCTCCTTCTGCTCCCTCCCCCTCCAAGCCGGGGCTCCTTCTACCCGAGAAAGCACCTCTAAGGGCAGGTCAGTGAGGTACAGCCATGGCCTCCCATCTGTCACTGCATCCCGGAGACGCTGAGTCTGACTGGTCCTCACACACAGTGTGACCATGACAACTCCTTCAGAGCGATCACCTGTACTGTCCCCTCAACCCACAGAGCTTCTCTCCAGGTGTCCCTCATGCTCAGGTGTCCCTTCCTGGAAGAGGGCTTCAGGACCGCTTCTGCCAAGACCAGTCCACATTCCCCTGCTTCCGCTCCTCTTCTTTGTCCTTGTATGTGTGTCACCTCTGAAGCGCCACCGCTTCTGTTTCACCTGGAATGTGTTTGGAATCATCCTGTCCTCCTCAACAGGAAGACAGGACTACATTTTACGTTCATTTATCTTCTCCAACCCAAGCACAACTTTTTTTTAATCAATTCAAGGAAATGTCATACACCTCATCATGGTGCTCCCACTGTCATTTATTCATGTGATTCCCTCCATTAAAAAAGTGTTATGAGCTCCGTCCCTTCCACCATGATCAAAACCACTTTGCGCCCATTGCACAGGGAGAGCACGTCGTCTGTGAATAACGGTACTACCTGCGGGCCTAAAACTTAATTCTGTATGAAAAGAAAACCCCAACCCTGCCCTGGCTTTCCACTGACGTGTGAGTGCAAGATGGCAAGCGAGACAGGAGGGGCAGGGGGGTGGAGGTTCCCGCAAGTTGTCCAGGTGGACTTCTTCTTGGTCAGAAAACTCATACTGCAGCGTTATTGCAGGAAAAAGAAACAATCTCCATGCAATTTAGCAAATTTATTTTTAAGTGTATCTATCCTATCACAGAATATAACTATTCAATAAAAACTCTTACAAGCATACTCTATTATCATCTCAAAGGCTTTGTTGGTTTTTTTTAAATACAAAACTCAGGAATAAATATTTCTTTAGCTTAAACTGATGACTTTTAAGATTTTAACTCTAGAAAGAATACCGTGGCCAACTAAAAGCCTTTACAGATAAAGTACACATATTATCAAATGACACTGCAATATTTGTGTACAGAAACCTGTATATACAGTTCTCTTACACAGCTGATGTATAATAGTTACTAAAACTGCCTTGAGAAATGGGGTGCAAGGAAGGTCAAACTGAGTAAAAGATCAGTCTCTTAAACACATTTCCTTCATTGCCAATTAGAGACAATCCAAGCAGTCTGTGAATACTGAGAAAGTCCCACGTTCCTTGGTGTGTTCTGGGAATTCGAATACATTGAAGATGGAGAAGTTGACCGTGCAGGTGTTCACTGCTGTGCTCACGGGTACAGCTGCAGGAACTCTGGTCCAAAGGAGGGGACTGCCCTCCATCCACTGGCCTCAGGGCAGCGCAGGAGGAGATCTGACCGGGTGAGTGCCCGCAGCCCGGCAGCTTGGGAGGCCTGGGTGAGAGGGGAGGGCACAGCGCGGCTTTAACACGAGGGCCCGCTCCTGGGAGAGGGACCAGCAGGGCTTGGCGCAGGGTCTCCCGGCTCGGTGGGAACAGCCCCTTGCGATGTGCTGCTTGTGGTGACCTCCTCCAGGAACGCCAGCACTCTCTGCATCTCCGCCATCTCTGCTTGAATCAACTGCAGGGAATCTCTCTTTCCTCAGTTCTTCGATGACACAAGTGACTTCCTTCCTGGAACTCAGGTTGACGGACACCAAGTGTCTGTAAGCGGCAGCGAGGCCGGGTATGTTTGCTGGCTCCTTCTCTCGCCCGGCGTTCTTCAAAGCTGTCTCCACCCTGGCACACTCCTGTCTACCCACGTAAAGCCGGTCGATGAGCTGGCACTTCATTTCCACCTGGGCAGCCAGTCTTTCTGCCGGCTGCTTTTCGCGTCTTTGATACAGGCGACTTCTAACAGAGTGAGTGAGCCTGCAGCCAAATAAGACAGCCAGCAAGGAGGTGAGGACAGGGAGACTCAACAGCGTCTCCCACTGGAGGCTCTGGAGCATGAGCTGAGCAGACAGGCCATCTGGGGGCAGCGACACCAGGACCTCGCTCAGCTCCCTCAGGATCAGCCCAAAGCCAAGCTCCATGGAGGACAGCAGCCCCTCCATGGCACGGACCCTCCCAGGGCTCAGCCCGGTTACCATGGAGCCCCAGCCACAACAAGCCCCAGGGGGACACCCCAACATTCCACCCGGAACCCAGCCAGCAACTGACATCCCGGATGGGTCAGTTACCAGCGTGTGGGGGAGGGGCTGTGACGGGGGAGGGGCTGTAGGCAAAGTGTCATTCTCTCCATTACTGTCCAATGGTGATTTTTCTTACCTCTTTCTTTTTGTGTTTATCTCTATATAGAATAAAAATACAGTGAAGCGTATCGATGTTAAGTTTATGATTTCACACAGTTTTCAAATTCCTAACCCTCAACAGTATCCAAAAACTCAATGTATGAGCCCTACGTTTGAATGATATCCATGAACACAAGAATGTACACCTCTGTCACATTTCAACGGAAACGCACACACACTCTGATGACATGCATCCATCAGTTGGATGGTGGCTGAACTTGATAGAAATGAAATAAATCACACTGTACACTTTGATGTCTGTCTCCTTTGCTCTAAGTAATGTTTTTCAAGACACAGGTTTTTAATTGAATATGCTATTCCATCTGTTTATAGGCCTGAATACTTTGTCCTTTAAGATTACATCACAAATTAATCCATTCCCTTCTTTTTTAAAACTAGACTTTATTCTTTTAGAGCAGT
This sequence comes from Camelus dromedarius, assembly GCF_036321535.1. NCBI lineage: Eukaryota > Metazoa > Chordata > Mammalia > Artiodactyla > Camelidae > Camelus > Camelus dromedarius. The sequence continues at coordinate 8,934,928 of NC_087443.1, forward strand.
TTCAGGTTCACAGCAGAATTGAGCAGACAAGACAGCGTGTTCACACACAGCCCTCCCCACCCACACATAGGTTTCTCTTTCTTTTCTCTTGTATCCATAAGAGACGGATATTCACTCAAGTCATTGCAACAGTCACTTCCCAATGTATACAGTCTCGTCACGACGATGTCGGCCTTACATTTATGCAACCCTGCATGTCTATATCACTAAAACTAGAATAAGATAAAATCAAATAAAATCCTGAAACAAAAGAATTGTCCTTAACAAGCAGTTTCCATTTCTCCAGTCTTTTCCCTTGCAAAGTACAGTGGTGTGCGTATGTGCATGTGTGTGTGTGTGTGTGTACGTGTGTGTGCACAGGAGGGGATGGGTGGGGAGGCTCCTGGGCTGTGCTCCTCGGTAACCTGATGTCCCCCCAGGTGGACACGCAGTCAGTCCCGTCTCCCTTAGTCTTTACCAGCGGCCGCACACCACAGTTCACTCTGCAGCCCCAGCTGTGCACAGCTGGGCCAATTCCACTTGTTTACTCTCATAATTGTACTGAAGGGTTCATCTGCATCCATACATCTCTCTATTTTTTAGGACTGGTCCCTATAAGTGGAAGTTCTGGAACACAAGTTAAACATGTTTTAAAGCATTGGCTGCAGTTTCTACTCTCTGTGCTCTCTTTATCAAGCTTGAGCTTTGTTTGCGAAGCAGGGCCTCCAGAGACACTGGAGCTGACACCTGAGGCAGGGAGGAGGCCAGGTCAGGGGTGGAGGCCTTCAGGGCATCTAAGAGTGACCCATGGAGCCGGGAAGGGCCACTCGAGTCCCTGCCCCCCAGGTTTCCTGCCACAGCATCCCCTGCTCCATTCCCTGGAGCACATGTCACCCAGGCCTCTTTACATGACACACCCAGGCCCTGCCCCTGGCCCCACCCACCGGGGCCCCTCCAGCTGCACAACTCAGCTCTGAGCAAGGACACCAGGCCCTGCTTCCAGGCAGCGGAGGCTTCAGGCTGAGTCGCTCCTTCTGCTCCCTCCCCCTCCAAGCCGGGGCTCCTTCTACCCGAGAAAGCACCTCTAAGGGCAGGTCAGTGAGGTACAGCCATGGCCTCCCATCTGTCACTGCATCCCGGAGACGCTGAGTCTGACTGGTCCTCACACACAGTGTGACCATGACAACTCCTTCAGAGCGATCACCTGTACTGTCCCCTCAACCCACAGAGCTTCTCTCCAGGTGTCCCTCATGCTCAGGTGTCCCTTCCTGGAAGAGGGCTTCAGGACCGCTTCTGCCAAGACCAGTCCACATTCCCCTGCTTCCGCTCCTCTTCTTTGTCCTTGTATGTGTGTCACCTCTGAAGCGCCACCGCTTCTGTTTCACCTGGAATGTGTTTGGAATCATCCTGTCCTCCTCAACAGGAAGACAGGACTACATTTTACGGTTCATTTATCTTCTCCAACCCAAGCACAACTTTTTTTTAATCAATTCAAGGAAATGTCATACACCTCATCATGGTGCTCCCACTGTCATTTATTCACGTGATTCCCTCCATTAAAAAAGTGTTATGAGCTCTGTCCCTTCCACCATGATCAAAACCACTTTGCGCCCATTGCACAGGGAGAGCACGTCGTCTGTGAATAACGGTACTACCTGCGGGCCTAAAACTTAATTCTGTATGAAAAGAAAACCCCAACCCTGCCCTGGCTTTCCACTGACGTGTGAGTGCAAGATGGCAAGCGAGACAGGAGGGGCAGGGGGGTGGAGGTTCCCGCAAGTTGTCCAGGTGGACTTCTTCTTGGTCAGAAAACTCATACTGCAGCGTTATTGCAGGAAAAAGAAACAATCTCCATGCAATTTAGCAAATTTATTTTTAAGTGTATCTATCCTTATCACAGAATATAACTATTCAATAAAAACTCTTACAAGCAAACTCTATTATCATCTCAAAGGCTTTGTTGGTTTTTTTTAAATACAAAACTCAGGAATAAATATTTCTTTAGCTTAAACTGATGACTTTTAAGATTTTAACTCTAGAAAGAATACCGTGGCCAACTAAAAGCCTTTACAGATAAAGTACACATATTATCAAATGACACTGCAATATTTGTGTACAGAAACCTGTATATACAGTTCTCTTACACAGCTGATGTATAATAGTTACTAAAACTGCCTTGAGAAATGGGGTGCAAGGAAGGTCAAACTGAGTAAAAGATCAGTCTCTTAAACACATTTCCTTCATTGCCAATTGGAGACAATCCAAGCAGTCTGTGAATACTGAGAAAGTCCCACGTTCCTTGGTGTGTTCTGGGAATTCGAATACATTGAAGATGGAGAAGTTGACCGTGCAGGTGTTCACTGCTGTGCTCACGGGTACAGCTGCAGGAACTCTGGTCCAAAGGAGGGGACTGCCCTCCATCCACTGGCCTCAGGGCAGCGCAGGAGGAGATCTGACCGGGTGAGTGCCCGCAGCCCGGCAGCTTGGGAGGCCTGGGTGAGAGGGGAGGGCACAGCGCGGCTTTAACACGAGGGCCCGCTCCTGGGAGAGGGACCAGCAGGGCTTGGCGCAGGGTCTCCCGGCTCGGTGGGAACAGCCCCTTGCGATGTGCTGCTTGTGGTGACCTCCTCCAGGAACGCCAGCACTCTCTGCATCTCCGCCATCTCTGCTTGAATCAACTGCAGGGAATCTCTCTTTCCTCAGTTCTTCGATGACACAAGTGACTTCCTTCCTGGAACTCAGGTTGACGGACACCAAGTGTCTGTAAGCGGCAGCGAGGCCGGGTATGTTTGCTGGCTCCTTCTCTCGCCCGGCGTTCTTCAAAGCTGTCTCCACCCTGGCACACTCCTGTCTACCCACGTAAAGCCGGTCGATGAGCTGGCACTTCATTTCCACCTGGGCAGCCAGTCTTTCTGCCGGCTGCTTTTCGCGTCTTTGATACAGGCGACTTCTAACAGAGTGAGTGAGCCTGCAGCCAAATAAGACAGCCAGCAAGGAGGTGAGGACAGGGAGACTCAACAGCGTCTCCCACTGGAGGCTCTGGAGCATGAGCTGAGCAGACAGGCCATCTGGGGGCAGCGACACCAGGACCTCGCTCAGCTCCCTCAGGATCAGCCCAAAGCCAAGCTCCATGGAGGACAGCAGCCCCTCCATGGCACGGACCCTCCCAGGGCTCAGCCCGGTTACCATGGAGCCCCAGCCACAACAAGCCCCAGGGGGACACCCCAACATTCCACCCGGAACCCAGCCAGCAACTGACATCCCGGATGGGTCAGTTACCAGCGTGTGGGGGAGGGGCTGTGACGGGGGAGGGGCTGTAGGCAAAGTGTCATTCTCTCCATTACTGTCCAATGGTGATTTTTCTTACCTCTTTCTTTTTGTGTTTATCTCTATATAGAATAAAAATACAGTGAAGCGTATCGATGTTAAGTTTATGATTTCACACAGTTTTCAAATTCCTAACCCTCAACAGTATCCAAAAACTCAATGTATGAGCCCTACGTTTGAATGATATCCATGAACACAAGAATGTACACCTCTGTCACATTTCAACGGAAACGCACACACACTCTGATGACATGCATCCATCAGTTGGATGGTGGCTGAACTTGATAGAAATGAAATAAATCACACTGTACACTTTGATGTCTGTCTCCTTTGCTCTAAGTAATGTTTTTCAAGACACAGGTTTTTAATTGAATATGCTATTCCATCTGTTTATAGGCCTGAATACTTTGTCCTTTAAGATTACATCACAAATTAATCCATTCCCTTCTTTTTTAAAACTAGACTTTATTCTTTTAGAGCAGTTTCAGGTTCACAGCAGAATTGAGCAGACAAGACAGCGTGTTCACACACAGCCCTCCCCACCCACACATAGGTTTCTCTTTCTTTTCTCTTGTATCCATAAGAGACGGATATTCACTCAAGTCATTGCAACAGTCACTTCCCAATGTATACAGTCTCGTCACGACGATGTCGGCCTTACATTTATGCAACCCTGCATGTCTATATCACTAAAACTAGAATAAGATAAAATCAAATAAAATCCTGAAACAAAAGAATTGTCCTTAACAAGCAGTTTCCATTTCTCCAGTCTTTTCCCTTGCAAAGTACAGTGGTGTGCGTATGTGCATGTGTGTGTGTGTGTGTGTACGTGTGTGTGCACAGGAGGGGATGGGTGGGGAGGCTCCTGGGCTGTGCTCCTCGGTAACCTGATGTCCCCCCAGGTGGACACGCAGTCAGTCCCGTCTCCCTTAGTCTTTACCAGCGGCCGCACACCACAGTTCACTCTGCAGCCCCAGCTGTGCACAGCTGGGCCAATTCCACTTGTTTACTCTCATAATTGTACTGAAGGGTTCATCTGCATCCATACATCTCTCTATTTTTTAGGACTGGTCCCTATAAGTGGAAGTTCTGGAACACAAGTTAAACATGTTTTAAAGCATTGGCTGCAGTTTCTACTCTCTGTGCTCTCTTTATCAAGCTTGAGCTTTGTTTGCGAAGCAGGGCCTCCAGAGACACTGGAGCTGACACCTGAGGCAGGGAGGAGGCCAGGTCAGGGGTGGAGGCCTTCAGGGCATCTAAGAGTGACCCATGGAGCCGGGAAGGGCCACTCAAGTCCCTGCCCCCCAGGTTTCCTGCCACAGCATCCCCTGCTCCATTCCCTGGAGCACATGTCACCCAGGCCTCTTTACATAACACACCCAGGCCCTGCCCCTGGCCCCACCCACCGGGGCCCCTCCAGCTGCACAACTCAGCTCTGAGCAAGGACACCAGGCCCTGCTTCCAGGCAGCGGAGGCTTCAGGCTGAGTCGCTCCTTCTGCTCCCTCCCCCTCCAAGCCGGGGCTCCTTCTACCCGAGAAAGCACCTCTAAGGGCAGGTCAGTGAGGTACAGCCATGGCCTCCCATCTGTCACTGCATCCCGGAGACGCTGAGTTTCACTGGTCCTCACACACAGTGTGACCATGACAACTCCTTCAGAGCGATCACCTGTACTGTCCCCTCAACCCACAGAGCTTCTCTCCAGGTGTCCCTCATGCTCAGGTGTCCCTTCCTGGAAGAGGGCTTCAGGACCGCTTCTGCCAAGACCAGTCCACATTCCCCTGCTTCCGCTCCTCTTCTTTGTCCTTGTATGTGTGTCACCTCTGAAGCGCCACCGCTTCTGTTTCACCTGGAATGTGTTTGGAATCATCCTGTCCTCCTCAACAGGAAGACAGGACTACATTTTACGGTTCATTTATCTTCTCCAACCCAAGCACAACTTTTTTTTAATCAATTCAAGGAAATGTCATACACCTCATCATGGTGCTCCCACTGTCATTTATTCACGTGATTCCCTCCATTAAAAAAGTGTTATGAGCTCCGTCCCTTCCACCATGATCAAAACCACTTTGCGCCCATTCCACAGGGAGAGCACGTCGTCTGTGAATAACGGTACTACCTGCGGGCCTAAAACTTAATTCTGTATGAAAAGAAAACCCCAACCCTGCCCTGGCTTTCCACTGACGTGTGAGTGCAAGATGGCAAGCGAGACAGGAGGGGCAGGGGGGTGGAGGTTCCCGCAAGTTGTCCAGGTGGACTTCTTCTTGGTCAGAAAACTCATACTGCAGCGTTATTGCAGGAAAAAGAAACAATCTCCATGCAATTTAGCAAATTTATTTTTAAGTGTATCTATCCTTATCACAGAATATAACTATTCAATAAAAACTCTTACAAGCATACTCTATTATCATCTCAAAGGCTTTGTTGGTTTTTTTTAAATACAAAACTCAGGAATAAATATTTCTTTAGCTTAAACTGATGACTTTTAAGATTTTAACTCTAGAAAGAATACCGTGGCCAACTAAAAGCCTTTACAGATAAAGTACACATATTATCAAATGACACTGCAATATTTGTGTACAGAAACCTGTATATACAGTTCTCTTACACAGCTGATGTATAATAGTTACTAAAACTGCCTTGAGAAATGGGGTGCAAGGAAGGTCAAACTGAGTAAAAGATCAGTCTCTTAAACACATTTCCTTCATTGCCAATTAGAGACAATCCAAGCAGTCTGTGAATACTGAGAAAGTCCCACGTTCCTTGGTGTGTTCTGGGAATTCGAATACATTGAAGATGGAGAAGTTGACCGTGCAGGTGTTCACTGCTGTGCTCACGGGTACAGCTGCAGGAACTCTGGTCCAAAGGAGGGGACTGCCCTCCATCCACTGGCCTCAGGGCAGCGCAGGAGGAGATCTGACCGGGTGAGTGCCCGCAGCCCGGCAGCTTGGGAGGCCTGGGTGAGAGGGGAGGGCACAGCGCGGCTTTAACACGAGGGCCCGCTCCTGGGAGAGGGACCAGCAGGGCTTGGCGCAGGGTCTCCCGGCTCGGTGGGAACAGCCCCTTGCGATGTGCTGCTTGTGGTGACCTCCTCCAGGAACGCCAGCACTCTCTGCATCTCCGCCATCTCTGCTTGAATCAACTGCAGGGAATCTCTCTTTCCTCAGTTCTTCGATGACACAAGTGACTTCCTTCCTGGAACTCAGGTTGACGGACACCAAGTGTCTGTAAGCGGCAGCGAGGCCGGGTATGTTTGCTGGCTCCTTCTCTCGCCCGGCGTTCTTCAAAGCTGTCTCCACCCTGGCACACTCCTGTCTACCCACGTAAAGCCGGTCGATGAGCTGGCACTTCATTTCCACCTGGGCAGCCAGTCTTTCTGCCGGCTGCTTTTCGCGTCTTTGATACAGGCGACTTCTAACAGAGTGAGTGAGCCTGCAGCCAAATAAGACAGCCAGCAAGGAGGTGAGGACAGGGAGACTCAACAGCGTCTCCCACTGGAGGCTCTGGAGCATGAGCTGAGCAGACAGGCCATCTGGGGGCAGCGACACCAGGACCTCGCTCAGCTCCCTCAGGATCAGCCCAAAGCCAAGCTCCATGGAGGACAGCAGCCCCTCCATGGCATGGACCCTCCCAGGGCTCAGCCCGGTTACCATGGAGCCCCAGCCACAACAAGCCCCAGGGGGACACCCCAACATTCCACCCGGAACCCAGCCAGCAACTGACATCCCGGATGGGTCAGTTACCAGCGTGTGGGGGAGGGGCTGTGACGGGGGAGGGGCTGTAGGCAAAGTGTCATTCTCTCCATTACTGTCCAATGGTGATTTTTCTTACCTCTTTCTTTTTGTGTTTATCTCTATATAGAATAAAAATACAGTGAAGCGTATCGATGTTAAGTTTATGATTTCACACAGTTTTCAAATTCCTAACCCTCAACAGTATCCAAAAACTCAATGTATGAGCCCTACGTTTGAATGATATCCATGAACACAAGAATGTACACCTCTGTCACATTTCAACGGAAACGCACACACACTCTGATGACATGCATCCATCAGTTGGATGGTGGCTGAACTTGATAGAAATGAAATAAATCACACTGTACACTTTGATGTCTGTCTCCTTTGCTCTAAGTAATGTTTTTCAAGACACAGGTTTTTAATTGAATATGCTATTCCATCTGTTTATAGGCCTGAATAATTTGTCCTTTAAGATTACATCACAAATTAATCCATTCCCTTCTTTTTTAAAACTAGACTTTATTCTTTTAGAGCAGTTTCAGGTTCACAGCAGAATTGAGCAGACAAGACAGCGTGTTCACACACAGCCCTCCCCACCCACACATAGGTTTCTCTTTCTTTTCTCTTGTATCCATAAGAGACGGATATTCACTCAAGTCATTGCAACAGTCACTTCCCAATGTATACAGTCTCGTCACGACGATGTCGGCCTTACATTTATGCAACCCTGCATGTCTATATCACTAAAACTAGAATAAGATAAAATCAAATAAAATCCTGAAACAAAAGAATTGTCCTTAACAAGCAGTTTCCATTTCTCCAGTCTTTTCCCTTGCAAAGTACAGTGGTGTGCGTATGTGCATGTGTGTGTGTGTGTGTACGTGTGTGTGCACAGGAGGGGATGGGTGGGGAGGCTCCTGGGCTGTGCTCCTCGGTAACCTGATGTCCCCCCAGGTGGACACGCAGTCAGTCCCGTCTCCCTTAGTCTTTACCAGCGGCCGCACACCACAGTTCACTCTGCAGCCCCAGCTGTGCACAGCTGGGCCAATTCCACTTGTTTACTCTCATAATTGTACTGAAGGGTTCATCTGCATCCATACATCTCTCTATTTTTTAGGACTGGTCCCTATAAGTGGAAGTTCTGGAACACAAGTTAAACATGTTTTAAAGCATTGGCTGCAGTTTCTACTCTCTGTGCTCTCTTTATCAAGCTTGAGCTTTGTTTGCGAAGCAGGGCCTCCAGAGACACTGGAGCTGACACCTGAGGCAGGGAGGAGGCCAGGTCAGGGGTGGAGGCCTTCAGGGCATCTAAGAGTGACCCATGGAGCCGGGAAGGGCCACTCGAGTCCCTGCCCCCCAGGTTTCCTGCCACAGCATCCCCTGCTCCATTCCCTGGAGCACATGTCACCCAGGCCTCTTTACATGACACACCCAGGCCCTGCCCCTGGCCCCACCCACCGGGGCCCCTCCAGCTGCACAACTCAGCTCTGAGCAAGGACACCAGGCCCTGCTTCCAGGCAGCGGAGGCTTCAGGCTGAGTCGCTCCTTCTGCTCCCTCCCCCTCCAAGCCGGGGCTCCTTCTACCCGAGAAAGCACCTCTAAGGGCAGGTCAGTGAGGTACAGCCATGGCCTCCCATCTGTCACTGCATCCCGGAGACGCTGAGTCTGACTGGTCCTCACACACAGTGTGACCATGACAACTCCTTCAGAGCGATCACCTGTACTGTCCCCTCAACCCACAGAGCTTCTCTCCAGGTGTCCCTCATGCTCAGGTGTCCCTTCCTGGAAGAGGGCTTCAGGACCGCTTCTGCCAAGACCAGTCCACATTCCCCTGCTTCCGCTCCTCTTCTTTGTCCTTGTATGTGTGTCACCTCTGAAGCGCCACCGCTTCTGTTTCACCTGGAATGTGTTTGGAATCATCCTGTCCTCCTCAACAGGAAGACAGGACTACATTTTACGTTCATTTATCTTCTCCAACCCAAGCACAAATTTTTTTTAATCAATTCAAGGAAATGTCATACACCTCATCATGGTGCTCCCACTGTCATTTATTCATGTGATTCCCTCCATTAAAAAAGTGTTATGAGCTCCGTCCCTTCCACCATGATCAAAACCACTTTGCGCCCATTCCACAGGGAGAGCACGTCGTCTGTGAATAACGGTACTACCTGCGGGCCTAAAACTTAATTCTGTATGAAAAGAAAACCCCAACCCTGCCCTGGCTTTCCACTGACGTGTGAGTGCAAGATGGCAAGCGAGACAGGAGGGGCAGGGGGGTGGAGGTTCCCGCAAGTTGTCCAGGTGGACTTCTTCTTGGTCAGAAAACTCATACTGCAGCGTTATTGCAGGAAAAAGAAACAATCTCCATGCAATTTAGCAAATTTATTTTTAAGTGTATCTATCCTTATCACAGAATATAACTATTCAATAAAAACTCTTACAAGCATACTCTATTATCATCTCAAAGGCTTTGTTGGTTTTTTTTAAATACAAAACTCAGGAATAAATATTTCTTTAGCTTAAACTGATGACTTTTAAGATTTTAACTCTAGAAAGAATACCGTGGCCAACTAAAAGCCTTTACAGATAAAGTACACATATTATCAAATGACACTGCAATATTTGTGTACAGAAACCTGTATATACAGTTCTCTTACACAGCTGATGTATAATAGTTACTAAAACTGCCTTGAGAAATGGGGTGCAAGGAAGGTCAAACTGAGTAAAAGATCAGTCTCTTAAACACATTTCCTTCATTGCCAATTAGAGACAATCCAAGCAGTCTGTGAATACTGAGAAAGTCCCACGTTCCTTGGTGTGTTCTGGGAATTCGAATACATTGAAGATGGAGAAGTTGACCGTGCAGGTGTTCACTGCTGTGCTCACGGGTACAGCTGCAGGAACTCTGGTCCAAAGGAGGGGACTGCCCTCCATCCACTGGCCTCAGGGCAGCGCAGGAGGAGATCTGACCGGGTGAGTGCCCGCAGCCCGGCAGCTTGGGAGGCCTGGGTGAGAGGGGAGGGCACAGCGCGGCTTTAACACGAGGGCCCGCTCCTGGGAGAGGGACCAGCAGGGCTTGGCGCAGGGTCTCCCGGCTCGGTGGGAACAGCCCCTTGCGATGTGCTGCTTGTGGTGACCTCCTCCAGGAACGCCAGCACTCTCTGCATCTCCGCCATCTCTGCTTGAATCAACTGCAGGGAATCTCTCTTTCCTCAGTTCTTCGATGACACAAGTGACTTCCTTCCTGGAACTCAGGTTGACGGACACCAAGTGTCTGTAAGCGGCAGCGAGGCCGGGTATGTTTGCTGGCTCCTTCTCTCGCCCGGCGTTCTTCAAAGCTGTCTCCACCCTGGCACACTCCTGTCTACCCACGTAAAGCCGGTCGATGAGCTGGCACTTCATTTCCACCTGGGCAGCCAGTCTTTCTGCCGGCTGCTTTTCGCGTCTTTGATACAGGCGACTTCTAACAGAGTGAGTGAGCCTGCAGCCAAATAAGACAGCCAGCAAGGAGGTGAGGACAGGGAGACTCAACAGCGTCTCCCACTGGAGGCTCTGGAGCATGAGCTGAGCAGACAGGCCATCTGGGGGCAGCGACACCAGGACCTCGCTCAGCTCCCTCAGGATCAGCCCAAAGCCAAGCTCCATGGAGGACAGCAGCCCCTCCATGGCACGGACCCTCCCAGGGCTCAGCCCGGTTACCATGGAGCCCCAGCCACAACAAGCCCCAGGGGGACACCCCAACATTCCACCCGGAACCCAGCCAGCAACTGACATCCCGGATGGGTCAGTTACCAGCGTGTGGGGGAGGGGCTGTGACGGGGGAGGGGCTGTAGGCAAAGTGTCATTCTCTCCATTACTGTCCAATGGTGATTTTTCTTACCTCTTTCTTTTTGTGTTTATCTCTATATAGAATAAAAATACAGTGAAGCGTATCGATGTTAAGTTTATGATTTCACACAGTTTTCAAATTCCTAACCCTCAACAGTATCCAAAAACTCAATGTATGAGCCCTACGTTTGAATGATATCCATGAACACAAGAATGTACACCTCTGTCACATTTCAACGGAAACGCACACACACTCTGATGACATGCATCCATCAGTTGGATGGTGGCTGAACTTGATAGAAATGAAATAAATCACACTGTACACTTTGATGTCTGTCTCCTTTGCTCTAAGTAATGTTTTTCAAGACACAGGTTTTTAATTGAATATGCTATTCCATCTGTTTATAGGCCTGAATACTTTGTCCTTTAAGATTACATCACAAATTAATCCATTCCCTTCTTTTTTAAAACTAGACTTTATTCTTTTAGAGCAGTTTCAGGTTCACAGCAGAATTGAGCAGACAAGACAGCGTGTTCACACACAGCCCTCCCCACCCACACATAGGTTTCTCTTTCTTTTCTCTTGTATCCATAAGAGACGGATATTCACTCAAGTCATTGCAACAGTCACTTCCCAATGTATACAGTCTCGTCACGACGATGTCGGCCTTACATTTATGCAACCCTGCATGTCTATATCACTAAAACTAGAATAAGATAAAATCAAATAAAATCCTGAAACAAAAGAATTGTCCTTAACAAGCAGTTTCCATTTCTCCAGTCTTTTCCCTTGCAAAGTACAGTGGTGTGCGTATGTGAATGTGTGTGTGTGTGTGTACGTGTGTGTGCACAGGAGGGGATGGGTGGGGAGGCTCCTGGGCTGTGCTCCTCGGTAACCTGATGTCCCCCCAGGTGGACACGCAGTCAGTCCCGTCTCCCTTAGTCTTTACCAGCGGCCGCACACCACAGTTCACTCTGCAGCCCCAGCTGTGCACAGCTGGGCCAATTCCACTTGTTTACTCTCATAATTGTACTGAAGGGTTCATCTGCATCCATACATCTCTCTATTTTTTAGGACTGGTCCCTATAAGTGGAAGTTCTGGAACACAAGTTAAACATGTTTTAAAGCATTGGCTGCAGTTTCTACTCTCTGTGCTCTCTTTATCAAGCTTGAGCTTTGTTTGCGAAGCAGGGCCTCCAGAGACACTGGAGCTGACACCTGAGGCAGGGAGGAGGCCAGGTCAGGGGTGGAGGCCTTCAGGGCATCTAAGAGTGACCCATGGAGCCGGGAAGGGCCACTCGAGTCCCTGCCCCCCAGGTTTCCTGCCACAGCATCCCCTGCTCCATTCCCTGGAGCACATGTCACCCAGGCCTCTTTACATGACACACCCAGGCCCTGCCCCTGGCCCCACCCACCGGGGCCCCTCCAGCTGCACAACTCAGCTCTGAGCAAGGACACCAGGCCCTGCTTCCAGGCAGCGGAGGCTTCAGGCTGAGTCGCTCCTTCTGCTCCCTCCCCCTCCAAGCCGGGGCTCCTTCTACCCGAGAAAGCACCTCTAAGGGCAGGTCAGTGAGGTACAGCCATGGCCTCCCATCTGTCACTGCATCCCGGAGACGCTGAGTCTGACTGGTCCTCACACACAGTGTGACCATGACAACTCCTTCAGAGCGATCACCTGTACTGTCCCCTCAACCCACAGAGCTTCTCTCCAGGTGTCCCTCATGCTCAGGTGTCCCTTCCTGGAAGAGGGCTTCAGGACCGCTTCTGCCAAGACCAGTCCACATTCCCCTGCTTCCGCTCCTCTTCTTTGTCCTTGTATGTGTGTCACCTCTGAAGCGCCACCGCTTCTGTTTCACCTGGAATGTGTTTGGAATCATCCTGTCCTCCTCAACAGGAAGACAGGACTACATTTTACGTTCATTTATCTTCTCCAACCCAAGCACAACTTTTTTTTAATCAATTCAAGGAAATGTCATACACCTCATCATGGTGCTCCCACTGTCATTTATTCATGTGATTCCCTCCATTAAAAAAGTGTTATGAGCTCCGTCCCTTCCACCATGATCAAAACCACTTTGCGCCCATTCCACAGGGAGAGCACGTCGTCTGTGAATAACGGTACTACCTGCGGGCCTAAAACTTAATTCTGTATGAAAAGAAAACCCCAACCCTGCCCTGGCTTTCCACTGACGTGTGAGTGCAAGATGGCAAGCGAGACAGGAGGGGCAGGGGGGTGGAGGTTCCCGCAAGTTGTCCAGGTGGACTTCTTCTTGGTCAGAAAACTCATACTGCAGCGTTATTGCAGGAAAAAGAAACAATCTCCATGCAATTTAGCAAATTTATTTTTAAGTGTATCTATCCTTATCACAGAATATAACTATTCAATAAAAACTCTTACAAGCATACTCTATTATCATCTCAAAGGCTTTGTTGGTTTTTTTTAAATACAAAACTCAGGAATAAATATTTCTTTAGCTTAAACTGATGACTTTTAAGATTTTAACTCTAGAAAGAATACCGTGGCCAACTAAAAGCCTTTACAGATAAAGTACACATATTATCAAATGACACTGCAATATTTGTGTACAGAAACCTGTATATACAGTTCTCTTACACAGCTGATGTATAATAGTTACTAAAACTGCCTTGAGAAATGGGGTGCAAGGAAGGTCAAACTGAGTAAAAGATCAGTCTCTTAAACACATTTCCTTCATTGCCAATTAGAGACAATCCAAGCAGTCTGTGAATACTGAGAAAGTCCCACGTTCCTTGGTGTGTTCTGGGAATTCGAATACATTGAAGATGGAGAAGTTGACCGTGCAGGTGTTCACTGCTGTGCTCACGGGTACAGCTGCAGGAACTCTGGTCCAAAGGAGGGGACTGCCCTCCATCCACTGGCCTCAGGGCAGCGCAGGAGGAGATCTGACCGGGTGAGTGCCCGCAGCCCGGCAGCTTGGGAGGCCTGGGTGAGAGGGGAGGGCACAGCGCGGCTTTAACACGAGGGCCCGCTCCTGGGAGAGGGACCAGCAGGGCTTGGCGCAGGGTCTCCCGGCTCGGTGGGAACAGCCCCTTGCGATGTGCTGCTTGTGGTGACCTCCTCCAGGAACGCCAGCACTCTCTGCATCTCCGCCATCTCTGCTTGAATCAACTGCAGGGAATCTCTCTTTCCTCAGTTCTTCGATGACACAAGTGACTTCCTTCCTGGAACTCAGGTTGACGGACACCAAGTGTCTGTAAGCGGCAGCGAGGCCGGGTATGTTTGCTGGCTCCTTCTCTCGCCCAGCGTTCTTCAAAGCTGTCTCCACCCTGGCACATTCCTGTCTACCCGCGTAAAGCCGGTCGATGAGCTGGCACTTCATTTCCACCTGGGCAGCCAGTCTTTCTGCCAGCTGCTTTTCGCGTCTTTGATACAGGCGACTTCTAACAGAGTGAGTGAGCCTGCAGCCAAATAAGACAGCCAGCAAGGAGGTGAGGACAGGGAGACTCAACAGCATCTCCCACTGGAGGCTGTGGAGCTTGAGCTGAGCAGACAGGCCATCTGGGGGCAGCGACACCAGGATCTCGCTCAGCTCCCTCAGGATCAGCCCAAAGCCAAGCTCCATGGAGGACAGCAGCCCCTCCATGGCACGGACCCTCCCAGGGCTCAGCCCGGTTACCATGGAGCCCCAGCCACAACAAGCCCCAGGGGGACACCCCAATATTCCACCGGGAACCCAGCCAGCAACTGACATCCCGGATGGGTCAGTTACCAGCGTGTGGGGGAGGGGCTGTGATGGGGGAGGGGCTGTAGGCAAAGTGTCATTCTCTCCATTACTGTCCAATGGTGATTTTTCTTACCTCTTTCTTTTTGTGTTTATCTCTATATAGAATAAAAATACAGTGAAGCGTATCGATGTTAAGTTTATGATTTCACACAGTTTTCAAATTCCTAACCCTCAACAGTATCCAAAAACTCAATGTATGAGCCCTACGTTTGAATGATATCCATGAACACAAGAATGTACACCTCTGTCACATTTCAACGGAAACGCACACACACTCTGATGACATGCATCCATCAGTTGGATGGTGGCTGAACTTGATAGAAATGAAATAAATCACACTGTACACTTTGATGTCTGTCTCCTTTGCTCTAAGTAATGTTTTTCAAGACACAGGTTTTTAATTGAATATTCTATTCAATCTGTTTATAGGCCTGAATAATTTGTCCTTTAAGATTACATCAGAAATTAATCCATTCTCTTCTTTTTTAAAACTAGACTTTATTCTTTTAGAGCAGTTTCAGGTTCACAGCAGAATTGAGTAGACAATACAGCGTGTTCACACACAGTCCTCCGCATCCAAACATACATACTCCCCTAGCCTGAACATCCCTCATCAGTGTGGCATGTTTGGTACTATTGATGAACCAGCATGGGCACTGTATTATAAACCAAAGTTCACAGTTTACAGTAGGGCTCAGTTTTGATGTTCTACGTTCTGTGGGCTTTGACAGATGCACAATGACATGTAGCCACTATAGTATCACACAGAGTAATTTCATTGCCCTAGAAATTACTTGTGTTGCATCTATTCATCCCTCCCTCCGTCTCTCCACGATCTTTTTATTGTTTCTGTACCTGTGCCTTTTCCTGAATGTCATTTGGTTGGAATCATGCAGTTTGTAGCCTTCTCAGCCTGGCTTTTTCCATTGAGTATTATGTCTTTTAAGTTTCTTCCCTGTCTCTCATGGCTTGATAGACCCTTTTTTTTTTTTTTACTGCAGATATATTTTGAAAATTTACCTATATGTACTGTTCATTGTTTCTGAGAACGTCTAGAGCTTTAGCTTTTTAAACTTACATAGTTAACAGAAGAATAAAGCCAACCACAAAATAAAAATTAATTCAGAAAGATACATACACCCTGCTATTAGCAGCAACATTATTTATAATTGCCTAGAAATGGAAGCATCCTAAGTGTACATCAGTAGTTGACTAGATAATGAAGATGCAGTACACACACACACACACACACACACATACACACTATGGAATACAACTCATCCATAAAAAAGATATGTTGCCATTTGCAGCCCTTCATTCACTTTTTTTTTTCACTTCAAAAACCAGAAATTTTTAACTCGCTGAGACATTTCTACTACATCAGAGACAACAAAATACTAGAAATAAACTAGAAATAAACTTAACCAAGGAGGTTACCATACTCTGAAAACCAAAATGACACAAAGAAAGGGAAAGATCTCTTGTGCTCTGGGATTGGAAGAATCAACACTATCAATATGGCCACACTCCCCAAAGCAACCCACAGATCCAGTGCAACACTCCTCCCAGAACTAGAACAAACAACTCCAAAATTTATAAGGAATCACAAAAGGTCCTGAACAGCCAAAGCAATCTTTTGTAGGTCTTTTTGTTGTTGTTGTTCTTTTTGTTCTCTATTCTTATGGTTTAATGACTAGAGAAGGTCCATTAATATCTGTTGTAAAGCTAGTTTGGTGGTGCTGAAATCTTTTAGGTTTTGTTTATCTGTGAAGTTTTTGATGGAAAGAGTATTCTTGATTGTAAGTTTCCCCCTTTCATCACTTTAAATATATCGTGCGACTCCCTTCTGGCCTGTGGAGTTTCTGCTGAAAAATCAGCTGATAGCCTTATGGGAGTTCCCTTGTATGTTTTTTGTCGCTTTTCTACTGCTGATTTTAATATTTTCTCCTTATCACTTATTTTGGTCAATTTGATGACCATGTGCCTTGGGGTGTTCCTCTTTGGGTTGATCCTGTGTTGATCCTGAATATCAACAATTTTCTATGATTCAACATTATACAGTAGAGATTTACACAATGATGAGAAGATGACTCTATAGCAAAAGTTATATAAAATAGCCATATCTACACTCATACACCTGCCTATCTATCTGTATATAGATATGCCTGTATTATTAAACAAAGAGAATTAAAGTCTGGGTTCAACTATAAACTTCCTGGGGACAGGAAAGTTTATCTTATTTTATCTTTCTGCTGACCACTGCATTCCCAACACCTGGCACAAAGCCTGGTGTGTGGAAGGTGTGCAATTGAATTTTCAATAAATGAAGATGCTAGATCAGCAAGACATACTAAAAGAAGGTAAAAGAAGGAAAAATGAAAACAGATATGAATGAATGAGAGAACTGAGAAATTAAGAAAGAAATCTAAAGGCTGGTTCCTTAAAAACAAACAAAACAAGCAGCTGCCTGATGAAACCAACGGGAAAAGACAAGAGTTGTAGCAGATACTGAGCACAGGCTAAGCACAGTCTGAAACATGTTTACATGCATTTTTTTCATTTACACCTCATGGCTCACACCAGATACCAAGATAAGCTTTGGATGGATTAACCACAATGTGCAAACTATACGTATCACTGCAATGAACAGACCCTATTTAGGTACTTGAACAAAACTGAATACCTGAACACACAAAATGCAAAAGACAAACAGAAAAAAAAATTAATTGAACATCTGGAGAAATTTAAACACTGAATATTTGACATCAAGAAATGAATTAACATTTTTAGGTGTGAGAAGGGTCTGTTTCTTAGACCCATTAAAATCCTTATCTTTTAGCTGTACACATTTCTAGATGAAATAAGGTTTGAAGCAAAAGTCCAACAAATGGAACTGATTAAATAAACTCTAAAATAGTTAATCAACTGAGTTTTTATTTTATTTATTTTTTTAATGGAGGTACTGAGGCTTGAACCCAGGACCTTGTGCTTGCTAAGCATGTGCTCTACCACTGAGCTATTACTCCCCCCAGCTGAATTTTTAAATATCGCATACTGGAAAATTCTTTAGCAACATGCTGTAAAACACTCAAATGTATGTGAAGATGAAAAATAAAATTCAAAACAGTATAATCTTAATTTGCTTGGAAATACAATATGTATTAAAATATCATTTAAAATAAATGTATATAGTGAGAAAACAAGAGTGAGAATACACACATTCAAAAAATTAAGAATTAAAAAAATATGGATTTGACGGTTGGCATTACAGGTGATTTTTATTTGCTTTCCACGGTTTCAAATTTTTCAGATTCCATCTAATTAGATGTACTATGATCAAGAAAATAAAGTGATATTCAAATTTTTAAAGGCCCCAGGTAGCCCCTTCCTCACCCCCTCTTGCCATTCCACTAACTCTACACCCTCATTATTTTGTGCCTGAATTGTGTTAACATAGTTCAACCTGATTTCTCGTTTCTCTCTGTGCCCCCAAAGCCGGAGGTGCTTTCTATAGGAAATAATCACATCCCGAGTCTCAGTGGTCTCTTAGGCACTGGAGAAATACAAAATTAAAGAAAAAAAAAAAGGTTCCTGTCTTCAAAAAGTATATAACCTATAGAGGACACAGATTAGAATTCAGCCGAGTCTGTAACAGAGAAGTGCTAACATCAGTAGCATGAATTGAGTCCCCCACCCCCTGTTCAAAAATGAAGCAGAGGAGGAGGAGGGGGACTTGAGGCCCTGCCTCATGGGGGGAGCAGAGGAGGCTCTCGGGGAGGAAGAAGCCCCCAGAGCCAAGGCGGCACCAGGGGAGGGTCTCCACTAGAGCAACGGCTGGAAAAGGGGAAAGAGACTGAGGGTTTCACGGTGAATTTGATGCAAAAAGTCAGGAAGAATCGCGAATTGGTCAAGCATCAGGCTTGGGACCCTGAGCAGATCAAAGTGCAGTGAACAAACGGAAAAAGAGAAAGACGAGTCTGCATTTCTCACTGTTTCTGAGTCTAATACCATCACCATTCCTAACGCAGACCTCACCCAGAAGCGAGATCTGAGCACTGACACCACCTTCTCCTCTAAATAGGGCTCTCTCTGTCCCAGACAGTTCCTGTCTCCCACTTGTCTGCCAGAATCTTAGCAGCATTATTAAGTCCACTCAATGAAAGTAAATGATTTTTTAAAATCTGTTGATAGATAACAAAGCAATCACTATATTTTATGTAAAATGAATTCTACTAGAAAGAGTTTTTTCACAAAGTTTTCAAAGACCCTATCATTAAATTATTTGGAATCTCACCTCTGTCCACAGTGAAGTCCGTCATCCTAAGGGGTCCTCTTGCCTCACAGACATGAGAAAAGTTGAGACGTCGGACGGTGACATTCTCTCCTGGGGGCAGTTTGAAAAAATTAATCATTTAAAATTCTTAACTGTATAAGAAATCAGCGTAAAAGTAATCTAGCGTACTATTTAAAGTAGAACACTATTAGTTAATTCAAAAGCTATTTTTTAAAAAGAAAATGTTATCCAACTTTTAAGGTGAAGACACTGATTACAAACGACCAACCATTATTGAAAATGAAAAATGACTTTGTCAATCTGCTTCCCTTAAAATCAAGGTTACCATCTTAGAGACAAGATGGTCACAATCTAAAGGCAAAAATGAAAACATCCTGTAAGAAATTGCTTATTCCTTAAATCAAAAGTGAATTTGTGGGAAGGGATAAATTTGGGAGTTTAAGATTTGCAGATATTAGCCACTATATGCAAAAATAATTAAAAAAATTTTTTTCTGTATAGCATAAGGAACTATATTCAATATCCTGTAATTAACCTTTAATAGAAAAGAGTATGAAAATGAATGTCTGTCTGTATATGCATGACTGGGACACTGTGCTGTACACCAGAAATTGACACATTGTAACTGACTGTACTTCAATAAAAATAAATAAATTTTTAAAAGTGAATCCTACTTTTCAAAGCCACAAAAATGACCCCTGCCTTAAGAAACCCACCTACACCTTTTCATTCACCTAAGATAGCATATCCACAGTTAAGATACCTGGTTGTAAGCCAGGGGCTGGGGTTGGCAAAGCCACTCACAGCCCGTCATGTCAAAAGTTTTACTGGGACAGAGCTATGCCCATTTATCTATAAATGGTCTGTGGCTGCTTCTGAGTCGTTGTGACAGGGACAGTATGACTGAAAGGGCTCAAATGAATGCTAGTCCAGCTCTTCACAAAAGAAAGTTTGCTGACCCCTGTTCTCAGCAATAGTGTTCCCAGGGCTCTGTAAAAAACGCAGACTATAGTATATATTCCTTGAATGTCAGTTTACTGGAAGATGCGGAGAAAAACACTGAGGAAACGAGGTGAAAGCCGCCCAGAGCGCTCCCCCAGCACGTCCCCTAGTTACCCCACCAGCTCGCACAGTGTCTGCTAGGGGAGCTCAGAGACCCGGCGCCCAGGGGTTTTGGGGGCAGACGCCCTCTGCGTAGCACGCGCCAGGGTCCCAGGCGGCCGGGAGGGACACGGCTGCTGAGCACAAGCCGCGCCGTTTGCACGAGCACTTGGGGCGCAGGGCCCGCTCTGCCGTGGGCGGGGCGGCGGGAGCCCCCCCCCCGGAGGCCCAGGTCCGGATGCCGCCCAGGGCCAGCCCGACGCCCCAGGCTTTCTAACGACAGCAGCACAGCCCTGTTGAGCTAACTCTTTCATGAACACCCATCCACTGAGGAAGACTTGTAAACTAAAGTTAACATGGGTGAAAAAACAAACTCACCACATCCACCAGACCCACGGCCGTCTGAAGGAGACAGCACTGGGCCGCCCCTCTCAGCAGAATCTGACGTGTGACCGAGGTGCCCTGGAGGGCGTCCCTGACACCGGGAAAACACATGCACGTCACGGCCCCAAAGACCGCTCTGAGCACTTGTGAGCACTGACACCTGGGCTGGTAACGTCTGCATTTCTAATGCAGAAGGTCACTGCCAGGAGTGTCTCAAAGCTCTTATTCTCCACTAAGGCCTCGAACAGAGCTCAATTTTAATAGGAAACAAATCTCTTTTAAAAGTAAGACTATAAATGAAGATAGTTTCAAAGTAAGAATTTTACATTTTTTCAAATACTTTGTAATTAATATTGCCATTGGATATTTTATCTCTAGTTTCCTACATATCATTATAATAAAAACAACTTACTGACTTTATTTTAAAGTGGTCAAAATCCAACAGTATATATTTATATAAATTTAATATATTTAAATTAGCCTTCAATAATTTAAATTACTGCTTTAATTTATATAAACATATTTAAGTTGGTATGTTTAAATTAGTATGCATTAATATACATTATTCTATATTAGTTTATATGTTTTCCTTACAGCTTCATATATTATATATTAGTACATATATTAGTACATATGTATAAATTAGGCATATATTTAAATTAGTAATTCATAAAACAAAACAAGTTCAACTATACGAGTAATAGTTTTTTTATTTACTTTTTTTAATATAAAATTAAGAGCTAAAAAAATGCCAATGCCAGTGTTAACTAAAACCACTCACTATGGGTTAATAAAGCAGAAGAGAAAACAAAATTTACTAATAAAAAGTTTTGACAAATAAGCATATGTGAACACACTCAGAGTAAATTACCTGAGGGCAAGAAGGCCTTCTATACCCAGAGCTTTACATCTTGGGATGTTTGCCAAAGCCTTAGACAGAAGCAGAATGGGGACAGTACACCAATGTCTACTTGTCGTCCTCTGAATAAACTTTAACAGGAAACTACCTGAAAGAAAAAGTTTTAAGGAATCACTGTTGCCAATAAGCACATGAAAAGATGCTCAACACCATCAGACATCACGCGGGGAAGTGCAAATCAAACCCGTAAGGATGTAACTGCACAGCCACTAGGGCGGTGCTAATCCAAAGGACAAACAGTAACCACTGTTCACAAGGACGTGGAGAAACTAAACACATCCACTGCCGGTGGGAATGCAAAACAGGGCAGCTAGTGTGGAAAACAGTTAGGCAGCTCCTCTAAAAGCTAAACACAGAGTTATCATACGATCCAGTAATTCCACTTCCAGGTATATAACCAAGAGAAGTGAAAGATTATGTCCATACAAAAACTCGTTCTGTGAATATGCAAAGGAGTTGTTCATACCAGTTAAAAGCAGAAACAATCCAAACATCTACCAATCGATGAGTGGATAAAGAGAATGTGAAGTATCTCTGCAGTGGAATATTATTCAGCCACAAAAAGGAATGAAATATGGGCACATGTTACAAAACAGATGAATCTTAAACACATTATACTACATGAATGAAGCCAGACATAAAACAAAGGGCCACATTATATGATTTCCCTTATATGAAATGTTTGGATTATGCAAATACACAAATCTTTTTATATGAAAAATTTAGAATACAGACAAAGTAAATTAGCTGACAGGAGCTGGGGAAACGGAGAATGAGATGTGACTGTTTATGGGCACAAAGTTTCCTTCTCGAGACGATGACAACACTATGGAATTAGTGGTGATGGGTATACAACTTTGTAATTATGTGAAAAACCATTGAATTGAATCATTTAAAAGAATAAATTTCGTGGTATGTGAATTGTATCTTAAAAAGGAAAAAATGGAAAAAAAATCCACATTATTTCAATTTCATTCCTTTTAGTAAGACAAGTATTCTACTATATTGTAGAGATTCTGATAACCATGCAGCTATATATATTTTTTTAAAGTTAAGGTAAAAGATACATTTTTTACTGTTGGAAGCCATTCTTTTGTTGCAGATTAAAAAACAAAAACAAAAACAGGATAAATACCAAGGGTAACTGGCCTCTGGTATCTGCAAATAATAATCTTAGATCTTTCTCATAGGCTATTTCTTCCCTACCCTGGATTTAATCACCATAATTAAACCATTTTGAGATAACAAAGGGGTGGTGCTTTATTGTGCATTCTCTGCTGATGTGTGATACCTTAAGGACCTTCACGCCATGTAGTTAATGAACATCTGACTGCTTCCTCAGATCATCACTGTAGGATGATTTTAGGAAATCCTTGGGAGCTCCTGGAAGGGTATTACCCGTATTTTATATCTCCCAAAGTGCCTAGCACAGAACTGCATATGATTAAGGTAGTCACTGGGAATTGCTGACCGAAAACACAACACAGTAAAAAGTGTAAGTAGATGTCTCACTTGCCCTCCCTTCTGGTGGCCCTTCTGGTGGCCTAACGCCTCACTCATGACACGAGCAACACGGTAACAGCCAAGCTTCCATTTCACTGTTCATGTGGACCAGGGCCTACCAGGTGCCCGGCACTGCCACAGACACCAGGCCCCCAGCCTCTAAGGGGCGCTGACCACTATCCTCTCACTCACTGTGCTACGGGCAACGGGATCAGCAAATTCATCCCCAGACTGTAAACTTCCAAACTCTAGCAAGCCACAGAACAGCTCTTCTCATTATCAACCTTGACAAAGGGTAAAGGTGTTCTGGAGAATGGCCGCCCCATCAGATATGGAAACAGGGAAGTTAGAATGGGCCCTTGGTGCTGCTCTGGAAGTGGGTGCATTAAAAGATGGTTTTTAATATGCATGGATGAACAATGGACAGACACTGAGATACAGATGAGTATGTCTGCTCGGGGACAGAACTAAGAAACAGATGTACACATACACACATACACACACACACACACACACATACACACACACAGAGGGAGAGAGGTGACGATTAAACAAATGTGATAAAACATTATCATGTAGGGAAGTGGGTAAAAGGCAAATGAGCATCATTATATTATCCTCACAACTTTTCTATGAATCGAAATCGAAAGAAAAAGGGGAAAATAAAGGGTTAAGCGTTGGTTAGCCCAAACCACTACAATTTCCAAGAGGGCGGAAACCAGGCAGGAGGGAGGGAAAGGAAGGAAGCTCTGTGAGATACTCATTCCGGAAGCCCAGGAACGGAAGGGTTCCAAGTAGGAATGAAAAGAAAAGAGGAACACCTGATATAAGTAAAAGGCAAAAGGAGTAACAAACGCAGAAGGGACGGCATGGCAGGAAAGAGCTGGATGTCTGTGAGGCAACGTGTACTTATGCACCAAACGCATTAAACAGCCTGGTCCCTGTCATACTCATGTTACCCTTGTCTATGAAGCGCGTATCACTGCACGGCTGCTTGATAACAATGCGTGTTTACCTGCTATACAGAGAGCTCTCTGAAAGAGCGTCCATCAACGGTCTGACAATAAACTTAAAAAAAAAAAAGTGAAAACAGTATTTGGTCTTAAGTTGTAACTGTAATTTTGAAAAGCCAGCCTGCCCCACCTGCACATCCTGCACAGGCTACAGAAGAGCCGTTATAAGCAAAGTTCATCTCTTCTGCTGGAGGTTAGCTTATGGCAGCCTTGGAGGACACCTTAATTCCACCAGAATGACAGAACACCGAACTTCACCGCCTGATAAAAACCTACGGAACACTGAGAAGACGATACACATGTTAAGAAGGAAGGAAGGAATCCAAAGGAGGAACACATGGTGGAAAATAAAGGTAGTAACAAAGGAAAAACAAAAAGATACTCGAGAGAAAATGTAAGCCCCTGTGCCTGGAAGTTAAAGGTCTATCCTCAAAACCATCACTAGACAAAAGCAAGCTCACAGGAGAGCAAGAGGCTGGGGAACAAAGGGAAGCGACGCCTAGTGCAGCACCGTCCACGCCGTGGGACAATGAGGGAAGTTTACTCAGGCTCCCTCTAAAGGGGGGCTCAATTACCATCCCCGAGTCAGTGATCGTATGGCTCACAGGCACCATAATATAAAACGTGAAAGCACAGCTGTGATTGTCACAATCTCTTTGCTTTGGGTGCTTTCTGACAAATGGAAGTGTAGACGCTAATACCACAGCTCAAAAGGCCATGTATGCTCAATACAGTGGATAGCAATTCACTGACTCAGAACTGGGGGAGCCGCATCACGAGACAGGCAGCAGGACTTCAGAGACTCAGGACCGTGGAACAGGACCGCCGACAAGCTTCTGGCGCAGTCTTCATGCTGCTGACTTCTGCTCAGAACACTGACACCGAAGAGCTGCTTTTTCACACTGGTCACGAGGCCGGCAGCCTGTCGACAAACTACATTACAGGAAGTCTTTCCAAGTACGATAGCTGAGTTTAGAGAAACAGGATTTGATGTACGCATATCTGTAAAATGTTACTCGTAATGTTAGAGCCCTAGTATTTATTTCTGAAGATCTCATCTGCTGCAACAGATGCCTTCGCCTTTCGTCCTTTGACAGAGGCAACGCGTGGACAGAATCACTGTCATTACCTCAGAAAATTCTGGTGAAAATGGGAGAACCCTTGTTTCACACAGCTCCAAAAAATGGGTAACGCCTTCTTTGGTCAGGATTTTGTTTCCACTTTCAAACACTCTTTTATAAATACACAGGTGCCAGGATGGGTGGAAGAGCCAGTATCCTGTGGAAATAAACACGCAGCGCTGACATTTGCTCACACTGTGTCCCTCCACAATGGACGATATATTCATAAACAATCACACACACAAACGTTAATTTCCCCGCACCACTACAAACTTGAGTTTCTTTTTAATCACATCCAAGAGTGTCTAATTACTGAGGAACCAAAATTACTTCAGTATTCCGTTTTCAGATCATTTTATTTAGAAAGACTGCTAGTAAATGCTACGGCAGCTGCAGGGTACAAAAATTAAATATCACCCCACACACGGGGGCTGGAACCTTAGATCGGGGGCGGTTTCAGTCCACTTTTCTCTCACCTTACTTCCATTTGTTTCTCATACACAAACCTGACACTCTCCTCTGCTGAACACCCTTGAGTGGCTTCTCAAAACTAGAACAGAATCAGAACAAGGCATGAACTGACCCTGACAATTGTCCCAGCCTCACCCCCTCCCCCACATCACTATCCTGTGCCTCCCTGGTCTGCTCCCCTGGTCCCATCTCAGGGCTCCTGCACCCAGAGCCCCCTCCTCAACTTCCACGTCATTCCTCAGGCAGGCCCTTCCTGCCTGCCCTCTCCAGGGCGTGGCCTCGCTCCCTGGACAGTCCATTTCAGCCCCTTGTATGGGACTTACGATCAGAACTATTGGTTCATGGAAAACAAATCAAGTGCAGAACAGCACGTCTGTCTCACAACTTTAGCCCAGTGCTTAGGATGCTCTGGACACTAAAGTCAATATCTATTAAACAAATACATAAATGAGTGAGGAGCAAACAATGAAACCAATATGCACTTTAGAGATACTTTAACTCTTTTGAAATATCCTTTAATTCTATTTTTGAAAATACAGCATTTTTTTGGTTCACACATTCTATAAATAAATCAGCCTCTGTGTGTGTGTGTAATTTACAGCAAGGTGCCTGTTCAGTTCTTTGGCAATGATACTTTTTCAAAATCTGTCACTGCTATTTGATTTGGTTTGCCAAGAGCTGAGGGCAAAATGTGGTAATAAGAGAATCGTTTTAACAGTAAATGCGTAAGTGAAGTCACAACAGGATTGAATTAAATTCTAGCCCCAGATGGGACTGTAGATTCTTATGGTCTGAAAAAATCCCAGTGTATCAGAAAACAAGTACAGCAATCAGCTAGTAAAGCTCAGTCCCTAAGGGGTCAAGCTGTTAAAGCTGTAATTACCTAAAGCAGGCACTACAACTCACTTACCTAGGTTAATCTCATGTGTAAACACGATCATGAAGCACTTTATCATTCATGTGAATACAAGACACCGTCAGCCTGCATTTAGCTGTTCCACTGACCTAAACTTAATTTCAGAAAATAATTTTAGGAAGCTCTCCAGGCTTCATTTTATTTCTCCTAAAATGCTCACATAATACCGTACTGATTAAGGACCTAAAAGCCACATTTAAAACAATACCTTGGAATTTTCTCTTCCTAGGAAGTCCAACCTACAAAGCAATAACTGAAACCCCAAAAAAGTAACTTGAACAATGAAACAGATATATGGACAATAAGAATGGAAAGCAGTTAAAATTTAAAATACTAAAGAGTTCTTATTAAAATGTATAATATGCCATTACTAAAACATTACCAGAGTCCTTAGCCCTTAAGGCTATATACTGAAATAATTACAGATGAAATGATGCGCTGTCTAGGAACATGCCTCGGAATCCTTGGCAGCAGGGCAGGTTACACGTAAGGCAGAGGCCGGCCACAAGCCGCTCACTGTGGAAGCTGGGTGATGAGGGTTCATCATACAAACCCGTCTTCTGTACGTGTTTGAAATTTTCCATAATCAAAAGTTTATAAAATTACCACACCTCTAAATTATAGAAAACTCTGCAGCCATTTGATATTAAATTTTCAAGGACTATTTAAGGATACAGGTAAATTCATTTGGATACACCGCTGAGTGAGAAAAAAATATTACAATCAACCCACAAGGTATGTATCTGGAATGTCAACAGCTGGCTCTTGGTGGCGGCACGTTCTTACATTCATACGACATTCTCTACAATGAACGGGGTTAGTTATAAAATCAAGGGGAAAAACTACAAATATTATAAAATCAAAATGAACGTATTACCATTTTCCTCAGACACTGCATATTCAAACAGCTTGTTTAGCTTTGGTAAAACTGGCTTTATCACATGTATCTGAAAACAAAAGCAAAAAGCCATAAGAAATGAAAATTCACCTTTAAAAACTAGGAAGAATGTTTCATCTATTTATATAACAGTAGCTCTTCTGTTCCCCACCCCCACCTCCCCACTAGGCATAAAAAATGTGCAGAAAGTGCCTGCTTGCCCAGTTTTTCAACTGTATGAATTCAGGGCTGTGAGACGGAGCGGGGCAAAGCTAACAAATGTAACCCAGAACACAGCTGCAGTCACGTCACAATCACGGCCTGAGCATAAAGGACGTCGTGTAATCATCAACAGTCCCAGGAAACAGGCAGGGCTGATAATACCACTACACCACAAGGAGGAAAAAACACTGAAACATTTTAGTCACTCACGTCGTTCAGGGTCACACATTTGGAAGCAGAGCCAGTCAGAGTTCAGTGCTCCTTACTCTTAGACTGAGCTGTAGATACGAGGCTAATTTATAGGTCCTTCCAACTAAAGGTAAATCAGAATTTCTAAATAGTGGGATTTCAACAGATCTACGGATTAAGGAAAACCATAAAATTCCATACGACTTTCTCTACTCCTCATCCAAGCATCTGCATATATATTTAGCACATGTGAGTAATTCCTCATTCCAGGCCACACCGCGCTCAGCGTGCGTTTGCACTGACACCTGGTAACGACTCCACAGACGGCTGCCCCCGCGTGGCCTGCAGCTTACAGACTGGGAACATGTAAAACATTCAAGTTCTCAGGTCCTGTCTCAGACCTATTGAATCAGAAACTTGGGGTCCCAGACCCAGCAATTTATATTTAAGCCACCTGGGAGACTTTAAGGATTGTTACAGTTTGAGAACCACTGCACTGCATTAGGCAATCTTAAGAGATTCCTCTCAATTTAAAAATTCCATCATGCTAAAAAAATGAATTCAAAGTCAACTGAAAATGATTTTTCAAGTTTCCATCCTCAGGACCAGCTATGCAAAGATAAAAAGAAACTAAAAAAACTAAAAAGAAAACCTAAAAAAATCAAAGTGTCATTATTTACTTAATAACAATTTACTTGTAAGTAATATTTTTTAAGTGTGACTTTAGTAATATTTTCCTACACGTGTATTTCTTTGGCGATTACTCATAACATCAGGAAACTAAAACCTACAAACACTTAGGAAGTAAATGTCAGGAAGATCGAATACACCAAATTCTCTGAATGATAATTTAAGTCAACTGAAAGTATTATTCAATTTCCTGAGTTTGTATTCAATGTTAAATTTTAAATTCGAATTTAAATTTAAATTAAATTGTATTCAAATTTAAATTTTAAATTCAATTTTAAATCTACACCAGGAAACAAAGTACACTTGTATTCTATTATGCTATATCCAAGCTGGTCTCTTTGTCTTTTTTACTTTTACAGAATGTTTGAAGAAAAAGAAAACAAAAACCTGCATCTACATAGGACTGTTAATATAGGAAAACACTTACCTGATTTCCTTCAAAAGTTTCCATAATTAAAATATAGTTTTCCCAAAACTTTAGCAGCTCATCTTTTTCCTTCTCAGACCACCAACACAGACTTCGGCCTAATATGGTTTAAAAAAGAAAATTAGTTCCAAGATTTAGGTCCTAAAGTAGAAAACTTCACTAAGTTTCTAAATGACAGTAGTTCTTAAAATTACGCCACTATTACCAAACATTGCATTCTCTAACAATGGGGAGCTTTAAACATGACTTTTGGTTCTACGTTCTTAAATTTGAGCAAGTATCTAAGGGTCACCAGGCATCCAGAGAAGCCTCCAAAGATTGAGACTAAAACAAACAAGGAAATTCAGAAAAAACAAAACTATGCAGGAAAAAGAAAACCTAAACAAGAAAAAAACTTTCACTAGTACTTTAAGGAGAGGTAAAACAGTGCAGTTATGATATAAGAACAAGATACTGTTAAAAAGAGGAGACTCCAAGAATGAAAAAGATCTCATGAGAACACAAACTAATAGCAAAAACAAGAAACTCAAATAAAGGACTGGAAATAAAGTTGAGGCAATCACCCAGGAAGTGGAGCAAAAAGACAAAACCATAGAAAGTCGGAGAGAAAAGATGCCTTGTAGACCAGTCCAGGCAGTCCAATATTCAAAAAGAGAACAGAAAGTGAACAGGGAGGAAGGAAAGCAGTCACTTGGGAAAAGTTCCCAGAACCAAAGGACATGATTTCCAGATTGAAGAGGTCCACCAAGTGCCCAGCACAAGGATGTAAACAGGCCCATGCCAAAACTGGAACAGCGGGACCCCGGGGACACAGCCTCCACGATCTTCCACAGAGAAAACATCACATCTAAACAAACACGATTCAGGATGGTTTCAGACTTCTACCCAGTAACAACGGAAGCTCTAGCTTCTAAGACAACAGATCAACACCTTTAAAATCTTGAACAGAAATGTTTTCCAAGCTAGAACTCTACCCCAATCAAACCTTCGATCAAATGATCAAATGTGAGAGCAAAACAAAGGCTCTAGACATGCTTGGTCTTGGCTCCCACTTGGGACATAAAAAGCCACATGAGAACAGGACTCCCATACCAACGAAGAGAAAAGGCTGGATAATCTACAGGAGCCTAAGCTTTTGGGGGTGCCCGTCAGAGAGCTGAGGTTGCAGTGCAACCAGGTGTTGTGAATTCCAAAGGGCAGGATGCGATGGTCGTTCAAAAAAAAAAAAGCAGTTAAGAAATAAAATAAAATTTTGACAAGTTTTAAACAGTCAAGTGGTCCCAATGCCAAGAGATAAAATAGAAAACAAAACCCGGCTTAGCGATGGTCCAGGTATAGAACTTGTACATAATCATAATGATAATTAGTATGTTAAAGAATCTAGCAGAAAAGAAAGACAACATGCACGAACAGATCGGGACTTTCAAGAGATGAAAACTATTTTTAAAAATTGTCAGATGGAAAGGAGAGAAATAAAAACATCAGAAATTAAGGATCCTTTGACAAAATTATCAGGTAAGCAACATCTTAAAAAATTTTATCTCAGGAAATTACTGGAAAATGAACTACACCAAAACAAATAAGTAAACCTAAAAAGAAGAGATGAGCTCCAGGAAACAAGAGCTCCAACACAGGACTCAGGTAAAGGGAATCCCCTGGATGATGGTGAAGGCAGATCTAAGAATGTCAGCTGTGCACCAGGCTGAGCTTGTAAGAGGGCACCGGGAGAGACTTCTTTGGGAAAGTTTATAATGCCGGATGATCTGACTTTGTACAGGAAAGATTTAGACAACTAAGAATTTGGGGCTGAATTAGTGATAAGGATGGAGATAACCAAACAAATTTTAAAATGACACAAATCTAGGAAAAACCTGCAGGAAGGAAAAAAATCATCATAGTTTACTACATACATCACCTGTGAACAGTATTTTCATGGTCATAATTTTGTAAATGTTGAACCCACACTTAACCAAAATGAGAAGTATGACAAAAGATTTTATGGTATAACTAGATTATTTCAAGATAGAGGGCAAATACCAAAATAATCAGCTAAAAGAGTAAAAGTGGTTGATCTCTCTGAAAAGAAGGAAACTAGGGCAGAGGGGCAAGCATGGAAAGACCATTATTTTTAAATGTGTAGAATGATTGACTCTTTAAAATAAATGCAAGTTTAACTTTGGTAATTTTAAAAATGTTTTCCAGTGACAACTCTCATTAGATGATTACCAACTTATGGACCATTAAAATACTACTATCTCATGTTTTAACTTACATAAAAATCTAATCTCATTTCAACCAAGCAAAAATCCTTTACCAGTATAAATAATTACATAGCTACAGGTGAAAGACTACAAAATTTGCATCTACTGAGGCAGTTTTGAATCACTCAATCCACTTTGGATTTTGACAGCTCAAAATGAACTTAAGATGACTTTCACATATTTCAGCGAAGAAACCAAACTGAAGGGCCTTGCTATTTCATCTGCTCTTGTTCGGCAATAAAGCGGTAGGAATTTACTCATAAACAGGATCAAAGTGTTAGAAAAAAATTAAAACTTCATTATTTTCTTTTAAATGAATTGCAAAAATACCCTCAAAATGTCTACTTAAGGCACATATGCTGAACAAACACTGTTTAGAGAACTACCAAGGGAAATTTCAAGAGTGTGATGGTTTCCAGGACAAAATCCTCCTAACAGTCAAGAGTCAATTCATTGATCAGTACTTGCAAATAGTTTTCCTACCCCTCTGATGGGCTCTAACCCTTCATTAGAACGGACCTACCACGATATAGTAAAAATTTGGTCTGTAAAATCCTGCAGGGGCTCATTCCCCTTCCTGAGTTACTGCGTGGATGCAGTATGTCACTGCTGTGGGTCAGAAAGGTGAGGTAATGAAGACTGCTCTTTGCTGCAGTGATTTGTTATCACTTTAAAGAACAACGTTGAGATGAGGTTCCCCAGGTTTTTCGGACTCTCTGGGTACCATGAGAATAACCAAATTCTGTATGGATCGCGGAGATGACCCCTGGAACTGACTGTCGGAAGCAGAGGAACTCCCTCCCAGAAAGTCAGGCAGGGATGGGCCCTTTGGGGGGAGGGGGGGAGACAGAGGGGCAAGTACCAGTTCCTTCCTGGGGGGCGCACGCGCACTCCGACCCCAGCTCCGCCGACACCTCCACCGCCCGCTGCAGCAGGTAGCGCGCCCATTGCGCGTCAGGGCGTCCTCGGCCTGGGCCAGCCCGGCCTGCACGGTCCTACAGAAGAGCTCCGCGCCGGGCTCGGGCAGCAGCTTCTCGGCCAGGGCGCTGAGCACCAGCAGCTGCGGCCCCAGGCGGCCCAGCCCCGAGGGCGCCCCGGGCGCGACCAGCCCGCCCCCCACGGCCCGCAGCGCCGCCCCGCCGCACAGGCCCAGGGCCGGCAGCAGCCGCCCGGCCACCAGCGCCGCCGCGTCCTCGGCCGGCCCCGCCTCGTCCCCGCCCAGCGCCAGGCCGAGGGCGGCCTGCGCCACCCGCTCCAGCAGCGCCGCGTCCTCGCGGGGCCGCACGCAGGACCCCACGGCCGCCAGCACCTCCACGGCCGCCTCGGAGGTCCCCTTGAGGCCGGGCGCCAGCCCCACGGCGATTAAGTCGCGCAGCGCCTCCTCGGCCAGCGCAGCCACCAGCTGCGGGCCCTCGGCGAGGCGGGCGCACGAGCGCAGGGCCGCGCCCGCCGCCCTCAGCAGGCGCCGGAGTGCGGGGCGCCCGCGCAGGCTCCGCAGCAGCAGCACCAGGTACCTGGCCACGACCTCGCGCGCCGCCGCCCCCGCTCGCCTCCTGGCCCTCGAGTCGCTGCAGAAGAAAGCGCAGCGTCTCCACGCGCTCCGCGGAAGCTTCCCCGCGGCACAGCGCCCCAAGCAGGACCCGGGGATCCCATCTCTGCGCGATCAGCGTACCCGCGAGCCGCCGAGGCCGGGCGTCCAAAGGAAGGCGTGCGCGTGCGCGGCTGGCCCGGGCGCGCGCCGGCAGGTAGGGAGCTTGGCTTCCCGCCTTGGGCCTTGGCGCGCTTCTGACAGATTCCACAGCCAGTTCCTGGAGGCTGATCCGCTCGCTCCTGCCCCTTACTTTTTTTTTTTTTTTTACTTTAAAAAAATATGTTTCATTTTCAGGGCACAAGTGTACAAAAAGGCAATTATAAATTGTTAGCACTTTAATCCAATGCCAGTGTGATACAAGCACTAAATCTGCTATTAGTCATAAATGTTCTCATTATTCACGGCAGACCGGTAGGCACTATACAGATAAATCAAATATCATTTATTTTGTTCCACTTCAATTCAGTAATGTTCTGACTTCACAAGTTCTCTTTAAAACTAAGAAAGATAATTCTGAATTTAAATAAAAATTTTCATTTCCCTATCATGCCAAATCCTTGAAGTTTTCTTGTGCTAAATGACAACATTAATTGTAGAGAATCAAGTACCCCATAAACTCCATTATGCCAACTCTAATTAAAATTTCTAATTTAGGGTAAATTCAGATCGACTTCTTCAGAAATAGAGGTGTCTCTTGTTATTCAGCAAAACATGATGGAGACAGAGTAATTGGATCTACATCTAGACATCTAGACATCTAGACTCTTTAAATAACTAATTTCTAGATACCCCAGTTTCCCACTTTATCATTAAGGAACAATATTCTCCCTCTTGACAAATTTGCAAGTCTGTTTTGAAAATGAACCATTCCCATCAATTGTGAAATTAAAATTCCTCAACTAACAGAGCTACAAAAGATAAATCTAGTACCATGTATTGGTCACTTGCAAGTCAATGAAATCCACTTTTATTTTGTGCTTGGGGAAAATGCTTTCAATAAAAAAGGAAATATACATGGGGACCAGCAAAAAGAAATAAACAAGTCCACTATTATATTTGGAAATTTCAACATCCCTCTTTCAGTAGGAATAATTTAGGATGGAATGTAGAATTTAACAAAAGAATCTCACTGTATTGCAATGCATCAAGCAGTCTCATTGAAAGGGGTGGGGGAAAAGATGCTGACCTAAGTAACTTGGGAAATAAACAAAATCTATAAAACTAAAGGCAAACGGAACTGCACATAAGCACTGTACTCCAGTTGATAAAGCTGTTTCCGTGTTACAGTAGTTAATTCTGATACTGCTATACGTGTACACTGGAACTGAACAATAGGTAAATGAATAGCAGTAGGTAGAAAGAGAGATTTCTCACTATTGGAGTGGAAATTCACAGATAAGCAAAGGAGGAGGCTACAGTGATCCATGTGGTAATGTATTAAAGTTGGAGACATCAATAAGAACTCACATTTTATTGGTTACAGAAAAATATGTGTGTGTGCCTAGGTTACTATACACACATACGTTTTACGCTCTGTCCTCTGAGAGAGCCTAGAAGCAGTGACATCCCAGTAGCAACAAGAACATCTAAGGCCCAGATCTTGGTTTCAAGTACCATTTTTCCAGATAAAAGAACCAGGCTCCTTGCAGAAATGGCTGATTCTAGGGCTAGAGCAGAAAATATACAATGTGAGCTCTTATAGTGACAGAAGGTAAGTACTTAAGGAAGTACTTCTTTTTTTAAATATTTTTTTAATTTGAATTATAGTCATTTTACAATGTTGTGTCAAATTCCAGTGTAGAGCACAATTTTTCAGTTATACATGACATACATATATTTATCATCCCTTTTTTTTTGTTTGTTTTGCTGTGAGCTACCACAAGATCTTGTATATATTTCCCTGTGCTGTACAGTATAATCTTGTTTATCTATTCTGCATATGCCTGTTGTATCTGCAAATTTTGAAATCCCAGTCTGTCCCTTCCCACCCCCTGCCCCCTTGGCAACCACAAGTTTGTATTCTAAGTCTATGAGTCTGTTTCTGTTTTGTATTTATGTTCTTTTTTTTTTTTTAATTCCACATATGAGCGATCTCATATGGTATTATTCTTTCTCTTTCTGGCTTACTTCACTTAGAATGACATTCTCCAGGAACATCCATGTTGCTGCAAATGGCGTTACGTTGTTGGTTTTTATGGCAGAATAGTATTCCGTTGTATAAATATACCACATGTGGTTTGTGCTGAACAGTGCTATTCCTCCTGGCCATCTGAGACTCTGTTACGTGCTATATAGAGGGTATCTGTGTGACCATCTGCCCCCAAAGCCCCCAGGCACTGGGTCTCTGAGCTCCCCTGGCGGACACTTTATGAGTTGGTGGGGTAACTATGAGACCATACTGGAGAGGGCTCTGGGAGACTTTCACCTGGTTTCCTCAATGTTTTTCTCCACATCTTCCAATAAATTGACATTCAAGGAAAATATACTATTTTCCGTGTTTTTTACAGAGCCCGGTAACACTATTGCTGAGAACAAGGGTCAGCAAACTTTTTTTTTTTGAGAAGCTGGACTAGCATACATTTCAGGCTTTTCGAGTCATACCATCTCTGTCACAATGACTCAAAAGCAGCTGTAGACTGTTTATAAATAAATGGGTATAGCTGTGTCCCAGTAAAACTTTATTGACATGACAGGCTGTGAGTGGCTTTGCCAACACCAGGCCCTGGATTACAGCCAGGTGTCTTAACTGTAGACGTGCAATCTTAGGGGAATGACAAGGTCTAGGTGAGTTTCTTAAGGCAGGGGTCATTTTTGTGGCTTTGAAAAATAGGATTCACTTTTAAAATTTATTAATTTTTTATTAAAGTATACAGTCACTTACAATGTGTCAATTTTTGGTGTACAAAACAATGTCCCAGTCATGCATATACATACATGTATTTGTTTTCATACTCTTTTTCATTAAAGGTTAATTATAGTGTATTGAATATAGTTCCCTGTGCTATACAGAAGAAATTTTTTTAAAACGTGTTTTTGTACATAGTGGCTAACTTCTGCAAATCTTGAACTCGCAAATTTATCCCTTCCCACAAAGTAACTTTTGATTTAAAGGATTAAGTAATTTCTTACAGGATGTTTTTGTTTTTGCCTTTAGTTGCTGACCATCTTGTCTCTAAGATGGTAACCTTGATTTTAAGGAAACCAGATTGACAAAGTCATCTTTCATTTTCAATAGTTGGTCGTTTGTAATCAGTATCTTCACCTTAAAAGTTGGGTAATATTTTCTTTTTTAAAAAATAGCTTTTGAGTTAACTAATGCTGTTCTACTTTAAATAGTATGCTAGATTCCTTTTACATTAATTTCTTATTCAGTTAATAATGTAAATGACTAATTTTTTCAAACTGCCCTGTCCCCTGCCCCCCAGGAGAAAGTGCCAGTGTTGGACTTCTCAGCTTTTCTCATGTCCTTGAGGCAAGAGGAGTCCTTAGGACGATGAACTTCACTATGGACAGAGGTAAGATTGCAAATAATTTAATGATACGGTCTTTGAAAACTGTGAAAAACTCTTTCTGGTAAAATTCATTTTATGTTAAATATAGTGATTGCTTTGTTATCTACCAACAGAGATTTTTAAAAACCATTTATTTTATTGAGTGGACCTAATTAATAATGCTGCTGAGATTCTGGCGGACCAGTGGGAGACAGGAACTGTCTGGGACAGAGAGAGCCCTGTTTAGAGGAGAAGGTGGTGTCAGTGCTCAGATCTCGCTTCTGGGTGAGGTCTGCGTTAGGAGTAATGATGGTGTTAGATTCAGAAACAGTGAGAAATGCAGACCTCGTCTTTCTCTTTTCCCATTTGTTCACTGCACTTTGATCTGCTCAGGGTCCCAAGCCTGATGCTTGACCAATTCGCGATTCTTCCTGACTCTGCATCGAATTCACCGTGAAACCCTCAGTCTTTCCCCGTTTCCAGCCGTTGCTCTAGTGGAGACCCTCTCCTGGTGCCGCCTCGGCTGTGGGGGCTTCTTCCTCCCCGAGAGCCTCCTCTGCTCCCCCCGCGGGGCAGGGCCTCCAAGTCCCCCTCCTCCACCTGGGGGACTCAATTCATGCTACTGATGTTAGCACTTCTCCATTACAGACTCGGCTGAATTCTAATCTGTGTCCTCTGTAGGTTACATATATCTGGAAGACAGGAATCTTTTTTCTCTCTTTAAATTTTATATTTCTTCAGTGCCTAAGAGACCACTGAGACTCGGGATGTGATTATTTCCTTTAGAAAGCACCTCCGGCTTCAGGGGCACAGAGAGAAATGAGAAATCAGGTTGAACTATGTTAACACAATTCAGGCACAAAATAATGAGGGTGCAGAGTTAGGGTAATGGCAGACGGAGTGAGGAAGGGGCTACCTGGGGCCTTTAAAAATTCGAATTTCACTTTATTTTCTTGACCATAGTACATCTAATTAGGTGGAATCTGAAAAATTCAGAACCGCGGAAAGCAAGTAAAAATCACCTGTAAGGCCAACCAACAAATCCGTATTTTTTTGGTTTAATTCTTAATTTTTGAATGTGTGTATTCTCACTCTTGTTTTCTCACTATATGCATTTATTTTAAATGATATTTTAATACATATTGTATTTCCAAGCAAATTAAGGTTATACTGTTTTGAATTTTATTTTTCACCTTCACATACGTTTCAGTGTTTTACAGCATGTTGCTAAAGAATTCTCCAGTATGTGATATTTAAAAATTCAGTGGGGGGTGGGTAATAGCTCAGTGGTAGAGCACGTGCTTAGCATGCACAAAGTCCTGGATTCAATCTTCAGTACCTCCATTAAAAAAATAAATAAAATAAAAATTGAGTGATTACCTATTTTAGAGTTCATTTAATCAGTTCCTTTTGTTGGACTTTTGCTTCAAATCTTATTTCATCTAGAAATGTGTACAGCTAAAAGGTAAGATTTTAAAGGGTCTAAGAAACAGACCCTTCTCACACCTGAAAATGTTAATTCGTTTCTTGAAGACAAATACTTAGTGTTTAAATTTCTCCAGATGTTCAATTAATTTTTTTCTGTTTCTTTTTTGCATTTTGTGTGTTGAGGTATTCAATTTTGTTCAAGTAAATAAATAAGTTCTGTTCATTGCAATGATACATAGAGTTTGCACATTGTGGTTAATCCATCCCGAGCTTTTTAGTATCTGGTGTGAGCCGTGAGGTTTAAATTTAAAAAATGCATGTAAACATCTGTCAGACTGTGCTTAGCATGTGCTCAGTATCCGCTACAAGTCTTGTCTTTTCCCCTTGGTTTCATCAGGCAGCTGCTTCTTTTGTTTGTTTTTAAGGAACCAGCCCTTAGATTTCTTTCTTAATTTCTCAATTCCCTCATTCATTCATAGTTGTTTTCATTTTTCCTTCTTTTACATTCTTTTAGTATGTCTTACTGATCTCGTAGTGTCTTCATTTATTGAAAATTCAATTGCACACCTTCCGCACACCGGGCTTTGTGCCAGGTGTTGGGAATGCAGTGGTCAGCAGATAAAGATGCCCTGTCCCCAGGAAGCTTATAGTTGAGCCCAGACTTTAATTCTCTTTGTTTAATAATAAAAGCATCTCTATATACAGATAGGCAGATGTATGAGTGTAGATATGGCTGTTTTCTGTAATTTTTGCTATAGAGTCATATTCCCATTATTATGTAAATCTCTACTGTATAATGTTGAATCATAGAAAATTGTTAATATTCAGGATCAACACAGGGTCAGGAGGAACACACCAAGGCACATGGTCATCAAATTGACCAAAATAAAGGATAAGGAGAAAATATTAAAATTAGTAGTAGAAAAGCAACAAAAAACATACAAGGGAACTCCCATAAAGTCATCAGCTGATTTTTCAGCACAAACTCAACAGGCTAGAAGGGAGTGGCATGATATATTTAAAGTGATGAAAGAGGAAGACTTAAAACCAAGAATACTCTTTCCATCAAAATCTTCACAGATAAATGAAAGCTAAAAGATTTCAGCACCACCAAACCAGCTTTACAACAAATGTTAAAGGACCTTCTCTAGTCATCCATAAGAAAAGAGAACAAAAAGAAGAAAGTGGAGAAGGAAAAAAAAAAAGACCTACAAAAGATTGTTTTGGCTGTTTGGGGTATTTTGTGGTTCCTTACAAATTTTGGAATTGTTTGTTCTGGTTCTGTGAGGAATGCTGTGAATATTTTGATGGGGTTGCATTGGATCTGTGGGTTGCTTTGGGCAGTGTGGCCATTTTGATAGTGTTGATTATTCAAATCCAAGAGCACAAGAAATCTTTCCATTTCTTTGTGGCATTTCAGTTTTCAGGGTATAGGTAACCTCCTTGGTTAAGTTTATTTCTAGGTATTTTGTTGTTTTTGATGTAATAGAACTGTCTCTGCCAGTTAAAAATGTCTGGCTTTTGAAGTGAAAAAAAGTGAATGAAGGGCCACAAATGGCAAAATATCTTTCTTTTTCATAGGTGAGTTAATTCCATTATATACACATATACTGCATCTTCATTA
Organism: Camelus dromedarius; assembly: GCF_036321535.1. Classification (NCBI taxonomy): domain Eukaryota; kingdom Metazoa; phylum Chordata; class Mammalia; order Artiodactyla; family Camelidae; genus Camelus; species Camelus dromedarius. Next base: position 8,974,084 of record NC_087443.1, read on the forward strand.
TCTATTCAACTATTGATGTGCACTTAGGATGCTTCCTTATCTTAGTAATTATAAATAATGTTTTAATAGCAAGGTGTATATATCTTTTTAAATTAATTCTTATTTTGTAGTTGGCTTTATTCCTTTGATAATTATGTAAGTTTAAAAAGCTAAAGCTCTAAACATTCATAGAGACAATAAACAGTACACATAGGTAAATTTTAAAAATATAGGTGCAGTAAAAAGAAAAGAAAAAAAGATAAAGCCATGAGAGACTGGGGAGTAACTTTAAAGACCTATTACTAAATGAAAAAAGCCAGCCTGAAAATGTTAAAAACTGTACGATTCTAACCAAATGACAATCTGGAAAAGGTACAGCTACAGAAACAATAAAAAGATCCTGGGGAGAGGGAGGGAGGGAGGGATGAATAGATGGTGCACAAGGGATTTTTAGGGCAATGAAATTATTCTGTATGATACTATAGTGGCTACATGTCATTATGCATTTGTCAGAGCCCACAGAATGTACAACATCAAGAGTGAACCCTAATGTAAACTATAGACTTTGGTTGATAATAATGTGCCCATGTTGGTTCATCGATTGTACCAAATATACCACATTCATGTGGGATGTTGAGACTAGGGGAGTATGTGTGTGGTGGTGATGAGGGCTATGTGTGAACACTCTGTATTGTCTGCTCAATTCTGCTGTGAACCTCAAACTGCTCTAAAAGAATAAAGTCCATTAACAACAAAAAACGAGGATGGATCAATTTGTGATATAATCTTACAAGGACGAATTATTCAGGCCTACAACCAGAATGAATAGCATATTCAATTAAAAACATGTATGTTTAAAAATGTTACTTACAGCAAAAGAGACAGACATCACAGTGTAGTGTGATTTATTTCATTTTTATCAAGTTCAGCTACCATCAAACTGATGGATGCATGTTGTCAGAGAGTGTGGTTCAGTTGAAATGTGACAGAAGTGTATATTCTGTGTTAATGGATATGATTCAAACATATGGTTCATACACTGACTTTTTGGAGACTGTGGAAGTTTAGGAATTTGAAAAATTTGTGAAATCAATAACTTAACATTGATACATTTCACTCTATTTTTTTACTGTATGTAGATATAAACACAAAAAGAAAGAGGTAAGAGAAGTTATCATGGACAGTAATGGAGAGAATGACACTTTGGTTACAACCCTCCCCTCTGACGCACCCCCTCCCCCACACACTGGTAACTGACCAATCTGGGATGGCAGTTGCTGGTTGGTTTCCGGGTGGAATGTTGGGGTGTCCCCTGGGGCTTGTGGCTGGTGGCTCCATGGTAACTGGGCAGAGCCCTGGGTGGGTCAGTGCCATGGAAGGGCTGCTGTCCTCCATGGAGCTTGGCTTTGGGCTGATCCTGAGGGAGCTGAGTGCGGTCCTGGTGGTGCTGCTGCGCGATGGCCTGTGTTCTCAGTTCATGTTCCAGAGCCTCCAGTGGGAGGCAGTGTTGAGTCTCCCTGTCTTCACCTCATTGGTGAGTATCTTATTTACCTGCAGACTTGTTCAGTGTGTTAGAAGACACCTTTATCAAAGCTATGAAAACCAGCAGGCTGAAACACTGGCTGCCTAGATCGAAGAGAAGTGCCATCTCATCGACCAGCTGTAAGTGGCTAAACAGGAGTGTGCCAGGATGGAGACGACATTAAAGAACGCCAGGCTAGAGAAGGAGCCAGTAAATACACCCAGCCTTGCTAACACTTACAGACAGTTGATGACGGTCAACCTGAATTCAAGGAAGGAAATCAGTTTTCTCATTGAAGAACTGAGGAAAGAGAGATCCCTGCAGTCTATTCAAGCAGAGGTGGCGGAGATGCTGAAAGGGCGCACGTTCCTGGAGGAGGTCACGAGAATCAGCACATCACAAGGGGCTGTTACAAACCAGCCAGGGGACCGAGCACCAAGTCCTGCTGGTCCCTTTCCCAGGAGTGGGCCCTCGTGTTAAACCTGTGCTGTGCCCTCACTCCACTCAGACCTCCCAAGCTGCCTCTGCCCTTGGACCTGGCACATGCGAAATTCTGTGTATGTGTCCCAAGAGAATGAAATCTGTTTGCCCCAGTCACATGGGGCTCCTGGAGGTAAGCCCCCTGGCCTTCAAAACCACATGTCCTGGGCTCTCCTCTTGCCAACGCTGGACCCCGGGCTGGGGAGCCTGACATGGGGCTCAGCGCTCTCAGTCCTGTGGGAGGGCCTCTGTGACTTAATTACTCTTCAGCTTGTGGGTCACCCACCCAGGCGGTTTGGGGCCTGATTCTACTGTGAGCATGCCCTCCTACTGTCCCCTGCAGGTCTCTCTCTATATTTCTAATTGAAGATCTTTTTTGCTAGGTTACAGTCTTTTTTGTCAATGGTTGTTTAGCAGTCATTGTGGTTTTTGTTTTTAGTCGTGAGAAGAGGTGAACTCGTGGTCCTACGACTCTGCCATCTTGACCCCCCGATACTCTATTTTCTTTTAGCCAGACATACAGAGCTGTGATGTAGATCAGGTATAACCAGTGCTTTCCCACCCCACCCAGGCTTTGACTTTTTAAACATGGGACCCAGTGCCTGACTCGGGTGCCCAGTAGTCCCTGATATATTGTGCTTGGGAAAAAGCCTGTTTTTTCATAGTGTGAAATAACAAGACAATTCCTTACCCTGTATATGTGTTTGGTTAGAATCTTACTCCATTGCATCTCCAAGGACTCCCAGATCCCTTTCTCCTCTTCATCCTAACCCAGGGTCCTTAGCTTGCACCATAATACCTGACTAGCTAGTTCTCCAGCTTCAAGTCTCCCCTCTACACCATCATTCACAAGTGCTTCATGATGGCCTTTCAGAAACGCCTATCTGAGTGCACTGCATCCTGGCCTAGAAGCATTCCCGTGGCTAAGCAGTGACTGCGCAATGGAGCCCAAACACTTCAGCAGGCCCTTAAGACCCTTTGCAAAGATGGCTTGCCATCTTCTGATTCCATGTCCCTCAGCACCTTATGTTCTAGCTATATCAGATTTTACCATCCATTTCTTGTCACTTTATTGGTTACTTTTCAAAATCCAATTTAAATATAATTGTACAAGTATATTTAATCATTCCTTTTCTGTGTTTCTATAGTATCTTATTTATATAACTAAAAAAATACCTTTATACTGGGTAGTGGTTACTCAGATATCTATCGGTTCTCTACTAGTCTATGAGCTATGAAGGAAGGGTCTATGTTTCTATTTTTTATTTTCTATTAATTTCATAGAAGCCTGATGAAAGCCAAGTTAAGAGGTAAAAGACAATGCACAAAACACATTTATCCTCACATTATTCATGATGTGTGCACAGAAGATACTGCATTTTCCAAATGGAAAGAGCCCACCCATAGCCTGGATGCCATCTACAGGCTGCTATGATATGCTCACTGCTCAGGTTTGTCCAGAAACCTGGCATTTTCCTTGTCTTTGGAGGACCAGCCATGCTTCTCCACTTTTTCCAGTTCATCTGACTGTGCTCTGTGGAAAAACAAAAGCCAAGTGGTTGTTAGATAATCATGATCTTAAATACAGGAAAACTCCATGTATTTTGATATTTTTAGCATCTGTTTGAGGTAAATCTTGACTTAATTCATGTCATTTTAAAATGTTTAAATATGTTTAATACAAAACAGCTCATCTCCAAATCTTCCAAATGCTATTGGCTATTAGTGATGTGCCAAAAAAAATTTTTTTTATTTATTCCAGCATGCTTTAAAACAGTACAGTTTTCCTCCCTTGTTTTTTTTTGTTTTTGTTTTGTTTTTGTTTTTGTTTTTTTTTTGTTAGCTGTTTATAATGCTGTCTGTAATGGAAGACTTTCATTTTAAAGGGGTATTTCTCTCAGAAAGTAATCAAGTTTAATTTGAAAGTAATTTGATCCTAAAGGTGTTATAACATTTTTAAAGAAAAGAAATATGTATTTAACTATTTCAGTCATTGTTTATGCCTATTTGTTTTCAGAAAAGAAAAGTACAATTTAATTATTAAGTCATGGAACAAAAAGAAAAGATTTTGATTCTTTCAAATTTTTTTTGACACAAAACTGGCTCTAGGCTTCTTTTCTTTCTCACTATCCTCTTTCACCCTTTAAAATCCAAGCTAAAAATTTGTTGCTCTCAGTTTGGTTATAGCAGAGGATCCTCTGCATTTTAACATACGGCAGAATATTTTGTAGGTTTCAAAAAACACAAAATTTATTCTTAATAGAGAATTTAGATGATTTTTATTTTCATTCTTATCTCTATAATTCACAAAGATGTTTCAAAACAGTCAAAATCCTATATTTTCTAAGTGCATTAAGAAGTCTGAGTCGACCACCGTGTCTTAGTTTGAGTCTAGTCCTCAGAAGTTAAAATCCCTTCAACATTTTTTGTTGTTTAAACATAAAGGCAGCTCAGCCATAAACTGCTGTAAATGATAGAACCCGAGAGATTTCTAACAAAGCTATTTTGTGTTTTGCGTTCGCTGACTGATTTGAAATGCAGGCTTTTCTGTTGATGGGATTACCCAGCAAAGGCTAGCTCCTCAAAGGAAGCTTCTTTCAGCAGGGAAAGATTTAATGACAGACCAGTAGATCTTCTGAGGGGCTTGATCCATTTTGCTTTTGGAATGTAATGCAACAAAAGATACATAGAAGTAAATGAGATGGTTTGCCTGCAGCATAGCCTCCACTAAAAAGCCTGCCTTGCTCACCTTGATCCTCATTATAACAAGTCTCTGTCCACAATAACACAGAACCTTATATTTGTTCTATCCTGTGCTTACTACAATGTCTTACTGGTGCTACACATGTATGTCTACTTCTTCTACTGACTGGAGCTTATTGGAGAGAAGGGCTATGTCCTGTGTATCTCTGTGGTCCTAGTGACAAGTATGATTCACGGTACAGTCAGCACTCTGTATCCATGGGGTCTGCATTTGTGGATTCAAACAAACACAGATCCAAAATACTCAGGCAAAAAATTTCATGAAGTTCCAAAAAGCAAACTTGAATTTGCTGTGCTCCAGTAACAACTTACATAGCATTTATGTTGTATTAGAAATTGTAAGTAATCAAGAGGTGATTTCAAGTATACAGGAGGATGTGTGTGGGTTATATGCAAACTACAAACAGTTTTATTTAAGGGATTGAGCATCTGGGGATTTTGGTAGCAATCCCCTGCAGATACCGAGGGATAACTGTATGTAGTTACAAGTCAGTAATTTTTTTAAAGACAGAAAAATTAAATCAGTAATTGAATAGGAAAAAAGAAGGCCTCCATGTCCTGGGTGAAGAGAGAGATAAAAGGAGGAAAGTCAATAACAAGACAATCAAAATAAGAAATATTGAAGACATAATGATATACATATAATGCCAACTGTTTACCATCATCCTAGAGTAAAATGAGGGTCTTTTTTTTTTATCTTGTATCTCCATTAGGAAAACATAGCATTATTGAGTTACTATTACATACATCCAATGAAGAACTTAATCATTGATCACAGCGTTAAGAGCTCCTGGGTTTTGGTCCCATCAGCCCTCTTTGAAATGACCTATAAAATGAGGGTCCTTATGAGATAATTTGAAATCCAAATAGATACCTATGCTTGCTTGAGACAGAACTGGTCATGTCAAACACTAGGATACAACTAGATTAAGAAATAAGGAGGCTGCATCCAGCAAAGGTACATGTGAATTCACTCATCTATACATTCATTCAACACAACGCCCTCGTGTACATATCATTCATCTCTTATGCAGGAATACTTATCTGTAGAAAGTTACAAAAATAGAACTAACTTACTGTTAATCAAATCTGCAACATTCTGCTATTCATTGCTACATCAAGGCCAACTGTTTCTTCTTGCCTGATATCTTGGCTTTCTCCTTGCAAGACATGTGGGATCAAGCAAAAGTCAGTATTTTTCTACCTGTCAAAATCCCCAATTTCTCACTCTTATCAGCAACCATCAACTATGTCAAACTAGTGCTACAAATTCATACCAGAACTTAGAGGTCATCTCGATACTTTTGGCTTTGTTTCACCTCCAAAATTTAGTCTCAAGTGTTCTCCTCTGGTTCTTCTTTTAAAAAAATGAATTTTAGAGATTATTTATTCATCCACCCATGCAATCAAAAGCTGACTGTTTACCAGGCATTACACTAGGCACTGGAGATAACAAGATAAATGCTGGGCTTCTGATTCCAGCAAAATCCCACCTCACAAAACACCCAGTTACTCATAATATCACTCTTATTTGCTCAAACCTTCTATAGTGATCTTCTTCCTCTGCTTTTTAAACTCTATATAACCCTCTATGAAGAGGATGTTGGTGATCTCACTGCCATACCAGTGGTGATGAGAGTTACTTATTGAAATAGGTCCATTTTTCCTTATGGCCAAAGCTATGTGCAAAGCAGCTACACACTAACACATCAATTACCAACATAAAAGAACCTCCAGGTTATAAACATTTAAATAACAAACTTTCACTCTCCAAATCCCAGGCACATACTTTCTAAGATTAAATCATTTCAGTATCCAGGACAGGGGCTATTTTTTGGTTACTTCCTTTCTTTTACTGTTCTCCCCTTCCCACCCTGACCCCGATTATCTGCAGAAGGTTTCTTCCAGAATATCATTTTCTCGGTATCCTATTTGCCTATACATGAACTAGTCCCCTGCTGCTAAGTTGGAGGCTTTCACTGGTTACCAAAGATTCATCCCACCCAACACCCAGACATGCTATTTACCCAACCACAGGGCAGAATGGATCCAGATTCCTGGCTGTCATCTCTGATTTCACCAAATATTTTGACCTCCACTGCTCTAAACCCACAACACCATGACACTGAACTCTGCTATTTCAATGCCTGAGAAAAACTGTACCTTTCCCAGAGAGGTGGTTGGGGAGCAGGGGTGGAGAGGGAGGGGAGGATGTTGAGAGGGACTGATGCACAGTTCTGTGGCCGAATCTGTTAATGACACCCAGCAGGTGTCTCTCCAGTGCTGTTCCAGAGAACGTGGACTTGGATTCCTGAGAGTCAGTAAGTACTGCTGCATGGGCCGTCCACCTTGAGACTCACAATCGTAGACAAACACTCTTCGAAGTTATGTTGTTGACAAACTGCTTCATCTTAACAGTGATCCCCATACTTACTCCATCATGAAACATGATTGTGCGTGAGAGAGAGAAAAAGAGAAAGACAGAGACAGAGAGATAGAGAGAAAACATGACAGTAACACTCCCAAGGACCCAGTGCTCTAAGGGATATGGATGAAAACACTTTGCTAGGCCAGACTTTCACGAGTTCCTTAATTCAGTTTCTACAATGTTCATACAATTTCTATTCTAAATCTAATCTTTAAATCTTTGCCTCTCTCCTCAGACACCGCCATGCCTCTCACTCTTAGGCTTGCCTCCTAATAATATCCCCTTTGATTACAGTACTGTAACCTCTTTCCTGGAATTCCTCTCACCCCTCTGCTGAACTCCTCAGTCTTCACTGCCCAGTCTGAAGCCCTTGTTTCCATCGTAATCCTTTGTTTTCCTTTCATATCCACACATACAACTACTTTTTCAACATTTCCAAGAAGCATGTTGGATCAAATAAAAGTCTAAAAATAAACTCATGTTTTCTTCCCCCAAATATTCAGTGATCCTGATTACTGGAAACTGGAAACTAGTCACCCAGCCACAAAGCTGAAAGTCATTTAAACATCCCTCCCTACTTTGCCTCCGCATCTGATGCATCACTAAGTATCCAGTTCACTTACCTCCCTCCATTTCCACGGCCATAACCCTTGTCCAAACTACCTCCTCTCTCAATTTGCCTCCTTTGTTACTGGGCTTAGTCTCCTCATAGCCATCCATGGCTCTCTCTAATATAAGTCCTACAGGGCACACAGTGTTATTTTTAAAAAAGTGGACCAGAGCATGTACTCTATGTCACTCTACTTATGACTCTGTAACAGCTAACCGCCATTCTTAGAATAACACCCTAGACCTTGGGTGCCTACGATGTCCGCATGGCTCACCTTCCTCCACCTCCCATCGCAGGTCTTGCTTCTACTTGCTGAACACACTGGTCTTGGTGGCTTTCATTCACTTCCACAAACATGTCACATTCCTCTTTCATAAATGCTGTGCCCTGTGTCTAGAACATTCCCCACACTTCTCAGCTTCCACAGTACCCACTACCTCATTTCAGCTCCAATCTCTCTACCTTGGGGAGGCCTTCCTTACCCTCCACATCCATGCAGAATCCCCCTGGTAATATAACTCCACTGTATAAATTCCCTACCCCTCACAGCACGTGTCACAACTGTGCATGAACATGTAAGGCTTGACTCCCACATTCGAAGGAAAGCTCCATAAGCACAAGGATAATGTCTATTTTGTCATCATCATAACCAGAGCACACACCTGAAATAAAACAGATGCTTAATAAATGTCTGATGGTATAATAATAAATGACTGGAGTTTATTATATAAAAATTCCTAATGTCCTAGCTCCTCACTCAGTCTCACCTTTCCTCTGTTTCTCTCCTTTCTGCAACAGGAGCTGCAGACTACCAGGAGCTGAAGTGGTGGGTGACAGTTCCAGTGGGTGTCTGATTTGGAAGTGGTAAAGGTCAACATACTTGGTGGCATCAGTGATGACAGCCAGGAACTGGGCTTTGTGCTGGACGGGGGTTCAGGGCAGAGTGTGCCTGGTCTCAGGGAATAGTTTTCTTTCCTTTATACCCGGGTATTAAATCCAGCATCAGCAGCAACCTGGCTCTTTCTGTAACTTACCTGTTTATTTCTCCCTCTTCAGTCCTTTATTCTTTCCTATCTAAACTTCACACTCCTTTCTCCCCCAGTCACTTCCCTGAATCCCTTCACAACCCTCTCTCTACTTGTCCAGCAAAATACCTTGAAGGTACACTGACTTCTTTTCTCATCTTTTGCTTGGTTTTTGAATCCCTGTAACCTGGCTTTTGTTCTCACTTAGATCACTCTCACTAAGCCCAAAAACGATCTTCTTAGAGCCAAGAATCTCATCTATAGATAAAACCAGAGCTCAGTTTTACTGGGCCCTTAGTAACAGTTAGGAATCCTGCAACTCACTTTACATGTATAATGTCACAGACACAGGCATCATTAGCAGCAACAGCATCACCCCCATTAGCACGATGAGAAAGCCGAGCCTTAAGTCCCAACCAGGAAGCACAGGTACCAAGGTTCACACACAGTTGGAGTGGCTCCCAAGCCCTCATCCCTCATCTCCTGGTGTCAATGGCCCTACGCTGAGGTCTCTTCACAAAGCTCTACTGAGTCTAGACCACCTCCTGAAGCAGCTCAGGTCCTTAAAAACCAACATGGGGCTAAGATGAAGTCACTCCATTGCTGCCAGTCCTTCTTGTGACTAAAAATCCTGGCATTAAGACCACAAACAAACACAGGAAATCTATCAAAAATGGAGGGAAGGCTGACTGGCCAGGAAGCTGACAACGTGAGGAGTCATGAAGCTCCCTGGGTTTTCTTTCCCCTTCACCCCTTATGAGGTGCTGGAGAAGCCTGGACCTGGAACCACCAGAAGATAAGGGTTGTAAATAAAGCCTCTCCCTCCCTCTAGCCCAGGGACAGGGAAAGGAACATCTCGCAGAAAAACCTTGTTCTTAATACTGGCTCTACTCCAGCCAAGACCAAAAGAAACCTGGCCTCTTGTGGAATCAGTGTGGCCACATGCAGAACTGGACCTGCAGCCTGACCTGGCAGCACTGAGGTAAAGGTGAGTGGGAGGCTATGGTACTCAGCAACCTGCTTCCCTCAGCCTTCCCCCAGGTTCTGGGGGGTCAGAAGTCACTTCCTCCTTGCCAGCAGCAATGAGGCAGAACAAGGTAGCTCAGAGTGGTGATACTGAGCACTATCATCTAACTAGGACATGGGCAAAGACATAGATACTTTTTATGAAAGAGAGTACACAGAAGACAAACACATGAAAATATTTGCCATTAGGAAACTGCAAATTAAAATCACAATGAGATATTACTCTATACCTACATATTAGAACAGCTAAATCTGTTTTAAATGGTGACAATACCAAGGATGTGGCAAAATTAGATATCTCATATATTGCTTCTGAGAATGTTAAAATGGTACAGTCATTATGGAAAATAGTTTGGCAGCTTCTTAAAAATACATTCTAAATGTACATTTAATATGCAACACAGCAGATGCAATGCTGGCCACTTATCACAAAGATATGAAAATGTATCCACACACAAAAGTTAATACATATGAATATTCATAACAGTTTGATTTGTAATAGGCAAAACTTCAACACAACCGAAATGTCCCTCAATGTATGGAACAAATTTTGGTGCATACATAACACGGAACACTACTACTCAACAATGGAAAGAAGTGAACTTTTGATACACTCAACAATTGGATGGATCTCAAGGGAATTAATTCTACTGAGTGAAAAAAAGCCAATATCAAAATATTACATAGTATATGACTCCATTTTTTTAATACTCTCAAAAATGACAAGAATTACAGAGATGGAAAACACATTCGTGACTGCAAGGGGTCAGGAAAAGGAAAAGGGAAAGAGTGTGAGAGATTTTGCAGAGGAAGGACAATTCTATATTTTGATTGTAGTGATGGTTACACAAATCAACATGTAATAAAACTGCACAGATACAAAGAGGCATACATGCACACACACATACACGGGTGCCCGGGAAACCGGCGAAATCACAAAAAGTTCTATAGATCATACCAATGTCAATTTCCAGATTTTAACACTTTTGTAAGTGTTATCATTCAGGAAAACTGGGTGAAGGCTACCTAGGATCTCAGTGTACTAGTTATGCTATAATTATTTCAAAATAAAAACTTAAAAGAAATCAATGTGACCAATTGATCCTCTGTTCCTTTATATCCCCAGTGTCCATCCTCTGAATATCCAAACTTGGTTTATGGCCATCCGGTCCAAACACCCAAGCAAGAAGTCTTGTTCCAGTCTCTCCCCTCCACATCCAGTTAGGCAACACTTCCTATCTAGGTCGGCTCTGAAAAAAAATCTCAGAAGCAGATTTCTCCCTCTCCAATCTCACTGCCACTCCAGAATGCTATGGCCACATCCATCTCTGTCAGTCTCAACCCCTACCCAAATCCCATTCCAATTCCCCTATATATTACCCTCCTCCAACTCAGAATTCCTCACACCAAATACATTTTATAAGAACAGCCCCAAATGTTGCCTCACCATGAAGATTACCCCAGGTCCCCCAAGATCAAGAAATCGTGGCCTCTTCAGCAACTATCCTGTTCTTTCCATAGAACTCTAGCCTAGCACTTACCACATTAGGCTGTAATTATTTAGTTGTGTCCCAGGGAAATACAAACACTCCCAGAAAACTCCCAAGGACTGAACCTGATTGTCAATCTACACAAGGCCAGGCTAAGAAAGAGCAGAAGCTGGTACTGAAAAGCCTTCCAGACCTGTGACAATCCAGACTGGTCACACATGCATCCATGGAAATGCAAACGCCCTCACACTCAGAGGGGAGACACAGTGGCAGATGATGACCCTTCCCAGGAGCTACCATCCTCAAGCTTCAATCAGCTCAAGTTGCACCACTGGTAGCCACATTTAAGTCTTTATTAAGTAGTTATTTATTTTAGCTTTTCCTCTATTATTTTCTATTAAATCTTCCAAAGCCAAAGGTTACTTCCCAAGAAAAATGAAGAAATTAGTTTTATATCAGCTGACAAAAGAATGACTGAAGTATGCTGGCATATACATTCACATGCAGATTTGGAAAAAGTCATAGGTTTATTAAAATAACGTGAAATATATTACTGTTTCTCATGCAATTCATTCCTTCTTTCATTTGCATTCATACTGCTTACGTAAAGTGAATTACATTTGGGATAAAGTAAACTAGTTAAAAAATCCTTTATGAAATTTCCATTTCAGTTAAGAATTAGACAATTCACAAAAGACTGTATTTACATGGAAATGGTAATAAAAGCTTGAAGGGAAATGAGGCAGGGAGGTGGAACGGATGGTGATGCATGGGGCTGTCATCATTGTTCTTACTGGGTGATCACTACAAGGGATCCTGCGAGATGTTACTGACAAGTAGGCATTTGAGCCAAGACCTGAAGGAAGGAGGGAGACCACCACATATGTGTCCAGGGAGGATTCAAGGCAGAGGGAAGTGCTAATGCCAGGCCCTGGGGCAGGACATTCTTGAGAAAGTAATGGACAATCCACAGAATGAGAGACTATTTTCCCCAAATCATATTTCTGAAAAGAGCCTTTTATCTATAATATATAATTTCTAATACATACTGCTCCAAAGAAGATATACAAATGGCCAACAAGCGTATGAAAGAAGCTGAATATCAGGGAAGCGCAATCTAAAACCACAAGGAGATTCCACTTCAGTGCCATGAGGATGACTATCATCAAAAAGACAGACGATGACAGGTGTTGGCTATAATGTAGAGGTAAATTGGAACTCTCATAGTCTGCTAGTGGAAATATGTAAAACGGTGCAGCCACTTTGGAAGCAGTCTGGAGTTTCTAAAAAGGCCAACCGTAGTTTCCTTATAACCCAGCCATGACAACCTCAGGCATGCAGCTGTGAGAAATAAAACATAGATCCCCAAAAAACTGGCATACAAATGTTCACAGCAAAATTATTCCTAATAGAAAAAACAATACAAATTATTTGGACACCAGTTCACGTAACCTGTCTTCATCCTGAGGCGCAGCCCCGCCCCAGACCACAGGAGCCAATCCGCGCGCTCGCTGCCAGGACAGGCCCCGCCCCAGAGCCTTCTTCAGCTGAGCCACTCCCTCCGCCTACCGGCCCGCCCCTTGGTCAGGCGGGGAAGCCGCAGTTGGCAGTTGGTCTTAGCAGCCAGCGGTTTCGACGCGCGGCAGCTCTTCCGAGGCGGCTGCTGCGGAGGCGGTGGCTGCAGCGCGGTACCTCCGGGAGGCGCGGCGTCGGCCGAGCGGCGGCCGCGAAGCGTTGAGCCCAGCGCGGCGGCGACGGCGGCGACGGGCGCGGGCCCCGAGCTGGTCCGCGGGCAGGTGTTAGACGTGGGGCCGCGCTCCAGCAGCCTCAACCGCGAGGGCTCCTACCGCGTGGTGTGGTGAGTGTCCGCGCCCCGCGTGCCGGCCGCGCCCGCCCGGCCTCCCGATGGGCCTCGTTGGATGCAGCAGTGGCGTCGGGCCCAATTCGAGACCCAGACCCTGGCTGGACCAAAGCCGGGCTGCCCTGTCGACCGCGCGCCAGGGGTCTCGGGCGGGGCCGGTCCGCTTGGGACGGGGCGTTACTTGCGGCGCTTCCCGGGAGGTCCTCGCTGGAGCACGGAGTGGGGGAGGGGCGCGGGGGTCGGAGACCGAGATCCGGGAACCCCGGGAGCCCCGGGACGGGAACGGTCCCCACCCCAGGGTGCTCGCCTCGCGGATTTCCCTTGACGTCACCATAGTGAAGCCACGAAGTACTTCGGATGCTTGAGGAGGCGGCTGCGGTCTGGAAAGTGGTTCTCAGCGGCGCGTGTGCACAACCCCGAAGTCACCGTCTTGTTTTCTCCCCTCCCTTGCCTTTTGCGCAGACGGCTTTGGTTCAGCACCTTCCGTGGTGCCGGGGTGCTCCCCTGCACAGGCTCTCTAAAAGGCATTTAGTGGCACCAGTGTGGGTGTGGAATGTCTCCATCTTCAACTGTTTAAGTGGATTTGGGCATGGTACTGTTCGCGTTTCAGGAAGAGTAAGTCAGCATCGCTGTTGTGATTTATTTAAGGAGTCTTTTGGAGGTGGGCCTAATTTGACTTTTCCCCTCTTTTACCAGGCATAAGCTCTCTTACTAGCATAAAGGTTTCCAGAGGTTTTAGCACAATGACTGTGGACTTTCCCTGTTAATGCTTATGTGGCCAGTGTGTATGCGGCTCTGATGGAGTTCTTGCAGAACCACATGCAGGCTGCCTTTGTCTGGCTCCAGATCCCTCAGAAGTGTTCGTGGGATGGGGTTCGTGGTGTTTTTTTGTTTTTGTTTTTGTTTTTTTGTTAGAACCAACTACCTGTGGTATTTTGTGCTGATGCAGACTTGTGGAGGTGTAGGCTTCCTTACGCCTAACCTTCATGTGAGTGTGTCTTTTGTGTTGAATGAAGGAAGCAGACTATGATCACTTCATATCAGGTACTGTGCTAGGTACGTTATCTCATGTTACCTGAACAGCCACCCGCAGAGAGGGAAGGGCAGGGCTAGCTCTATTTCAGATGAGAAAGTGTTTTGAGGTGAAGCCAGTTCTGAAGGTGCCACAACTAAAGAGTCAGACTTGAGATGGTAGACTGGGATCCTGTTTCAGTTGCCAGAGCTCTTTTCATTACTCCCTATTTCCTTAGTGTTATTAATAATTTTGAAATTTTAGCATATTTTACTCTTACAAGCAAATTTATTTCAGAAACATTCAAATTTTAACGGTAATAATTTTAGAAATACATAGAGGGAATATTTTACCATGTATGTTAGCTAGGTACAAAGACTAGTTAAAATACTTGAATATTTGCATTCTCTTCAGGAGCGGAGTGCTTCACAGTACACAGCTATGAAGATTCACGTGAACTCAGTAGGCTAGGAGCCATAAGAGGAATTAAATTAGGTCAGGCCTAAAAGAAATAAGGTCCTAGAAGGTAACAGAAAGATGGTACTGCCCACAACATCACTTATCTGGAGTAAGTCTGACTGCTGTGCACCTGCTGGTATGTCTGCTAGTCACCAGGTCTTGTTGTGAGAGGCTCGGAATTGCCCATCACATCCTTGGGCCCTTAGAAAAAATTAATGCTTAAATGTGTACTGAAAAAGTCTAATTTAATGACATCTCAGTCAAAAATTTTTTTTTTTAATCTGATGAATTTGTCCTAGCCTGAAGATGATTTAGATCTGGTAACTTTCTATCTCGGCTGTGGACTTAAGTGACTTAAGTCTCTATTAGGTGAAATGTCAAGTCCACTTACTAAATATATAATTTTCCTTTCTTAAGAAAGATCCAAGTACAAACAATATTGGAATTAGAATCCTGGGACCAGATTATAACTTTTTACCTTCACGTTGATGGTACTTCATATAACAGTTTAATTTCCATTGTGCATTATTAGTATTTAGTAAATGTTGGTTAACAATGCTGGGTTTTTGAAGTATTTCTTGATTGAAATATTAATAATATTTGAAGAACTGATATTTTAAAAAGCTTAATGTTTACAGAAGGACTTAAATTTTAAGGAAGAAAAAATGTTTTTAATTTTCTGAATCTGTTCATCAGGAATTTTGCCTTTTCCATGAAAAGTCCTTTCCTAAACTTTATGTAGGGGATATAAAGAGTGGAGTTTCAACTGAGCCTTTCTGAGTGGTGCGATTTTGATAGAAAGATAATAGGTGCGAGTGACAATCTAAGCTATGGGATCCAATCCTGCAAAAGGACTTAGGTGGCAAATTGTGGAGGACTCTGTAGGCAGAAAGGAGTTTGATTTTATGTTTGTGCAATGGAGAAGCATCAGAGTTTTTGAAGAGAGGCAGGCACATGATCAGTTTTGAAATTCTGGGAACCTCTAGGTTGACACAGGTGGAAATGACAGGAGGAAACTGAGGTGGGGAATCAGCTAGGCTAGTGACCTTCTAAAGGTGAAGTGAGGTAGCGGTGTGGAGGATGGAGATGTTAGAGTCAATAATGGGCTCTTGTCAGAGGTGTGGTGGACTTTTCATCATGGCAGGTATGGGATGCAAAGGATGATGAGGTCTTACAGGGTAAGAGGCTTAAGAGGTGGGATATGGATTTGGGAGAGATTCTGAGACAGGACCTGGTGATGTGGTATGGGGAAGGTTGTTAGTTGCAAGGCTTCTAACTTAGGGACATGGTGGTGCCATTATTAGAGGAGGAATACTGTAGGCAGAGGAAGTTTGTTAAGGAGAATTAGTGAGTTCTGGTTGGACTTGTTAAGTTTATGATGCCAGTAGGTCCTTTGGGTTGTATCCACAAGGTATCCTGGAAATAAGAGGAACATAGAATCTGGAGATGAAAATTTGTGTAAGTGGTAGTCTGGTGTACAGGAACACAGATTCTTATTTGAGATCATTGGTTAGGTGAAATTGCATTCATATATGCTGTGTGTTTATCTTTCCAGTAAACGATCCATATCATTTGTAGATTTTCAAAGGGTTCATATCCCAGAGAAGTTAAGAACCAGTGAGACAGAACAGAAAGACCAAAGAAGAAGCCTTGGCAAGCAAGTAGTTCTAGGAGATGGGAAAGGAAGAGGAAGCTTAGGACTGGTGAGATGTATAAGACCAGAGAAAAGGGGAAAAAAATGGCATGAAAGAGAGAAGTTTAAGCTGTATGCTTCATCATCTAATTAAGGTAACCATCTATGTTGTATAAATCCAGCTTGAAACATTTTCTGAATGTAACTGAGAGGTCGTGGGGTCATCTCCATAGATCTGATAATTGAAGGCTTGAGAGGGGACAAATGAGAAAAAATGTGTGAGCTGAGCTGAAGGAATGCCTGAGTTTAGGTGTCCTTAGTGGGCAAGCTACAGAAGAGGAGGAGGAGGAGGTGTGGTCAGAGGCCAGAGACCTGGGAGTCCACATTGTCGGAGGAGCCAGGGACATAGTGGTCACTAGGGATCAGTCCTGAGGACTGTAGAGAGCACAGTGCAGCTGGAAGATAAGCTGTTGGATTTGTTGACTTTCAGCTCTCCTCAAAAAAACATAGTTTTAACAAAAATTTGTCGTGCTCATATTCCTGATGGCGCAGTATCTGGTCCTGTTAATGTTTCTGTGATCACAGCAGGCTGGTAAGAACTAACATTTAGTCAATGTTTTCTGGTATTTTTTTAAGCATATATTCATTAGTCCTCTTAACCACACTGCAGGGGTGGTTCCTTTCGGTAAGTGGGAGTCTGAGACACAGCGAGGTTACTTAATTTGCCCACAGATACCTAACTAGGAAGTGGTAGAGCATCTGTGTCTGCTTCCTAAGTGATACTCAGCCAAAGATTAGAGTTGAGAAAATGCATGCTTTCAATAGCAGAAAATATCTATTGTCTGCTTTTCCCATGGTTTGCTTTTTAGCCTTTTAAAGCCTTTCATGCAAGCTCATTCACTTAGAATTCATTCAGCACCAGTTCTCTGCAAGGACTCACGTGGCCTCTGCCCTTCAGTAGCTCTTGTTCCAGACAATGGGGTGCAGTTGGGCAGGAACACAGAAGCCCCTGTAGAGTGCCGTGGGTGATAAAGGCCTGAGTGGCGTGCGGCTGTCTGTGTCTGGCTTCACAAACCTTAATGCTGTGTGTTGGTGTCTGACTGGGAGTTTGCTGTGAGACGTGCACTCCGGCTAGAGGAGAGTGCACACGCCGAGGCACAGCAGTCTGAACACGGCACAGCTGGCCAGGAAAACCAGGAGTTGTCTGAGAAGTGAGGCTGTGGGTGGGTGCCTTGGGGAGAAAGCTGGAGTGGAGGCAGCTGGGATGGGTGGGGCCAAGTTCTGAGGGGCTTTGTTTTCTAAGGAGTTGGGACTTGATTTGGTAGGGGAAGGTCCCCGAAGGATGCCCTTTTTCTGCTGGTTCCTCATCCAATTTTGTGTTTCCCTCTTTGTCTCTGTGACTTTCTACCTGCTGCACTTGTCTCTTCTGTCTACTTATTTAGGGCTACTTAGTGGGTGTGATTTTTATCCAGTCTCCACAGGAATTTTGAAATGTATGTGGGTTTTGTTTCACTTTGTTGTTGCATTGATTGGAAGTGTTATTGGCCTCCGGTGTGTATGTGGTGGAGGTGGATGTGCCAAATGACCTGCATGCAGTTTGCATGCAGCACACTCAGTTCCTGCACCAGAGGAGCGTCCTGTTTAGGTACCAGTGGAGTTTCCCTCCAGCCCATCCTACAGAGGTGCTGGGCCCTAGTGAGGTCCTGTCTTCCTCTGACATTCGTCTCCTCCATCAACCTGTCCTTACTACTTTCACCTCTAGCCCTCCGTCCATCCCTCCCTGGGACTTTGCTGGGTATTGGTACCACCTGTTTCAAAAGCAGGACCAGGAATGATATAAGTCATCTACAGAGGCTCCAGGCCAGATTCCTAGTTGTGCTGGTTTAGCTGTTAATTTGACTTTTAATAAAGAAGTCTCTTGTCTGGTTTTCAGAGCTCAGAGATGGGATGAGACCATTTTACATGAGCAACAGAAAATCCAGAGTTTCTGAACAGTTTTGAGTGAAAGTAAAATGCAAACAAAATTCATTTTGATATTAGTAACATCCCTAATAATGTGCTTCTGGTGGTTAGCTATAATATATATGCCATTCTGGTGAATTGAATTTGTAT
Source organism: Camelus dromedarius (assembly GCF_036321535.1). Classification (NCBI taxonomy): domain Eukaryota; kingdom Metazoa; phylum Chordata; class Mammalia; order Artiodactyla; family Camelidae; genus Camelus; species Camelus dromedarius. The sequence continues at coordinate 8,992,484 of NC_087443.1, forward strand.
GTTCTCAATTCTCAAGTATTAATAAAAATACTTTAATGAAAAGCATCCTGGTTGAGTTTTCCAGAAACTATAGTTTATTCCTCACCTTGCTTGCAGTAATGTACCTACTAAGTAAAAATCAAGCGATTCCCCCAAAAACATCTCAAGCGACCCCACCACACATCCAGCCTGCTCTGCCCACCCACCTGCCTGACCCTGAGATGCTGTTTCTTCCTTTTTGCTTCTCTTTTCTCTTTCACTTCTTGAGGCTTCCATACATTGGAAAGCCAACAGGATAGATGTTCTCCAGGGTCCCCCAGATGCTCAGTCTTAGGGCAGGCTCTGGCCTCTGAACCCATCCGTGACTGGTAGGAGCTGGGGATGGGGTGTAGGGGTGTAGTCTGCAGGACTTCACCATGACCAGCTGACTAGGATTAGTTGCAAGCTTGCCTTAGGTGCTGTGGTTTCAAAGTCCTTTTCATCCTCACCTTTGAGATTTTATTTTTTTTCACTACACAGATAAGGAAACCAGGTCTCAGGTAACTTGTCCAGGGTTCACAGCCCGTATATGTATAGCAGAAGTGGGATTTGTCTAGACCTCAAAACCTGTCATTATTCTTTTTTTCCTGTAAACTACTGTAGACTTTCCTCTGTTATAGCGAGTTACCTGAAACGTGCTTCTTCCAGCCTGGTTTCCTGAATGTATTGTCACCAAAGTATAAAATGATGATTGTCATGGCAAACTTGGGCCTGTTGTGGAGATGGAAGAAGGAGGAACCAGAAACGTGGAATGGGTGAGGAAGGTAGGGTCAAAGCAGCTACATTTTTATCAGAAGGGTGTTTATCAGTGTTGATCCTTCTCACTCGTCCTACGTACCTCCACCAGTTTCTTGATTTTCATTCATTTAGGAATGATACTGAGCGTGTACCTGACCTGTGTGCTAAGCAGTACGATCGAAGTGGTTTTTATTTTTTGGTGCTTACAGTCTAACAGGAAAGTAATCACATTTACTGAAAATGATGAGGTGCACAGTGCTTCCCTTTATACCCATAAAAACTGGAGCAAAGCTTTGAGGAGTAGTCCAGGCTGGTTTCCTGGAGGAAGTGCTGTTTAAGCTGGGACCTGGAGAATGACTTAGAGCTAGCTGAGTGAAAGAGAGGGAAGGGTGCTAAAGTGTTTCAGGCACTACATGTGGGAAATAGATGGTAAGAAGGTAGGAACTAAAAACTAGATCAAACCAGCTGCTCCCCACCCTTTGTACATTTACAAAATCTTCTTGTATCCTGCATCTCTGCACAGCTGTTTTTGTTTGTTTGTTTCTTCTCTTTTCACTTTTACCACATCCCATGCACTTGGCAGAAGAGAGCTGACCCTCGCTCCCCAGATATTTTTGTCTTCAGAGCAGTCTGATTCCTGGGGGAGAGAGTCTGATCCAGCCTGGGATAGTGTTCACCACTGGTCTGGGAACCTGAGGCCCAGGTGGAGTCATCTGATAAGGCTGAGCCTCTCTAAGATGGTGCAGTGAGGTGGGGGTGGTCATGAGATGTCTCCCGCTGGCCTCTGACACTTACCAGGGTAGCTATTGGTGCTGCTTCCCCGGCTCTTGTGCTGGGCCGAGGCCTGCTGATGGGGGCTGCGGGGGAGGAGAAGAGGGGAGGGCAAAGTCATTTAGGCAGGAGAGGGGCTTTGGGCTGCTTTTAGGGTGCTTCTGCTTTCCTGTCTCTGGCAGTATGGGGGTGGCAGCCAAACTGGGTGGCGTTCTTTACAATGTATTTAATATTTGATACGTATCTAACATGTGAGTTATGCAGCCTTACCGTAAACACCCAGGAACCCACCACCCACTGACTGACTTCACACCAGATTGTCGGAAGCCCATGTTCTGATCTCTGGCTGGGAATCTGTATAGTAGAGCAGGGAATAGTGTGGGTTCTGGACACCTGTATGTGACCTGAGCTTGTTTTTCTCTCCTGTAGAGAGGGGTAGCGATACCCACCTCAGGGTTGGGAGGATTGAATGAAACACATCGGTGAGTGCTGAGCCCTTGGCCTCGGGTTAGTGCTCTAGTTGTTACTCCCTGGAAGTGAGCGGGCCTGGTGAGACCAGTGTCCTCCCTCCCCTCAGTCTCTTGGACATCGTCCTGGAGTGTGAAGCAGAGTCTGTGGAAGTGAGACTGTAAGACTTGTGTCACAGTGTTATGTGGGCTAGGGCAACATCCTCTCCTGGTGAGATTTATCACTTAGAGCATCTTCTCTGCCTGGCCCTGGCCCATGTTCCTGCCCACCCTGAGGAGAGCTGCAGGTGGTGTAGGAGACAGACTGATAAGGAAATAGATAACTGTGTCAGTTGGTGAAAACACTGATACGAGATAATTCTGGACAGAACCACTAACTCCACCTGGGCTTCCCAGTTTGTAGTTAATTCAGCAAGTGGTGTCGGTATGCATTAGGACACGTACTAGTTGTTCAGCTACTTCAGTGAATAAAACACCTAGTCCCTGGGAGGCTCATGGACAGTATATGCCTGGCTTAGAGTGAGCCCATTCCATAGGTTGTTGTTTGGTTTTGCTTATGTTTTCCCTTGCTGTGCAAAAGCTTGTAAGTTTAATTAGATCCCATTCATTTGTTTTTGCTTTTATTTCTGTTTCTTGAGTAGACTGCCCTAGGAGAACATTGCCGAGATATATGTGAGATAATGTTTCTCCTATGTTTTCTTCTAGGAGGTTTATTGTGTCTCGTCTTATGTTTAAGTCTTTAATTGATTTTGAGTTTAGTTTTGTATATAGTGTGAGGGAGTATTCTCACTTCACTGATTTATGCTGCTGTTCAGTTTTCCTAAAACCATTTGCTGAAGAGACTGTCTTTATTCCATTGTATGTTCTTGCCTCCTTTGTCAAACATTAATTGACCAAAACCTTGTGGGTTCATTTCTGCACTCTCTATTCTGTTCCATTGGTCCATAGGTCTGTTTTTGTATCAATGCCATGCTGTTTTGATGACTGTAGCTCCGTAGTACTGTCTGAAGTCAGGGAGGATTATTTCTCCAGCCTCGTTCTTTTTCTTCAGTAGTGCTGTGGCAATTCTAGGTCTTTTTTGATTCCATATAAATGTTATTATTATTATTTGTTCTAGTTCTGTGAAATATGCCCTGGGTAATTTAATAGAGGTTATATTAAATCTCTATGTTGCCTTGGGCAGAATGACCATTTTAACAATATTGATTCTTCCAATACAAGAGCATGGGATATCTTTCCATTTTGTTAAGTCTTCTTTAATTTCCTTAATCAATGTTTTCTAGTTCTCTGTGTATAAGTCTTTTACCTCCTTCGCTAGATTTATTCCTAGGTATTTTATTACTTTGGGTGCTCTTTAAAAAGGGACTGTTTCTTTACTTTCTTTTCCTATTGATTCATTGTTACTGTAAATAAATGCAACTGATTTTTGTACATTAATCTTGTATCCTGCTACCTTGCTGAATTATTTGTTTAGTTCTAGTAGTTTTTGTATGGAACTTTTAGGTTTTTCTATCTATAGTATCATGTCATCTGCATATAGTGACAATTTTACCTCTTGTTTTCCAATTTGGATCCCTTTTATTTCTTTTTCCTTGCCTGATTGCTGTGGCTAGGACTTGAAGACTGTTGAATAGGAGTGGTGAGAGTAGACAACTTTGATGGCCCCAGATTTTAGTGGGAAAGTTTTTAATTTTTCATCTTTGGGTACTAAGCTGGCTATAGGTTTGTCATAAATAGTTTTTATTATGTTCATATATGTTCCCTCTATACCCACTGTGGTGAGAGTTTTTATCACAAATGGGTGTTGAATTTTATCAAATGCTTATCCTGCATTGATTGAGATGATCATGTGTTTTTTGTCCTTTCTCTGGTTGATGTGGTGTAATATATTGATTGATTTGCTTATGTTGAACCGTCCTTGTGTTCCTGGGATGAGTCCAGCTTGTTCATGGTTTGTGAACTTTTTTATGTGCTGCTGGATTCTGTTTGCTAATATTTTGTTGAGGATTTTTGCATCTATTTTAATCAGTGATATTGGCCTGTAATTCTCTTCTTTGGTAGTGTCTTTGCCTTGTTTTGGTATCAGGGTGATGGTGGCTTCATAGAATGAGTTTGGGAGTACTGTCTCTTTTTCAGTCTTCTGGAAGAGTTTGAGTAGGACTAGTATGAGTTCTTCTTTGTATGGTTGGTAGAATTCCCCAGTGAAGCCATCTGGTCTTGGACTTTTATCTGTAGGGAGGTTTTTTTATTGCTAATTTCATTTCATGTCTAGTGATCGGTTTGTTCAAGAGGTCAGTTTCTGCTTGATTCAGTCTTGGTGGACTGTATATTTCCAGAAACTTGTCCATTTCTTCTAGGTTTTTCACTTTGTTTCTATGTAGTTGTTCATAGTATCCTCATATGATATTTTGTATTTCTGTGATATTGGTGGTCCTGGATTTTTGTTTGTAGGAAGTTCCAAAATTTACTGATTCTTACTAGTTATCAGTCTGCTTTGGAGCTCTCTGGGCTTCCTGTAACTGGGTGTCTGTTTCCTTTTCCAGGTTAAGAAAAGTTTCAGACCTCGTTTCTTTAAATATGTTTTCTGCCCCCTTTTCTCTTCTCCTTCTGGAGCTCCTATAATGAGAACGTTATTGTGCTTGATGTTATGCCATTAATCCTCTTAGCTGCCTTCACTTTTTTTCCTTCCTTTCCCTTTTTGCTTCTATCTTTGAGGGAGTTCCTCATACCTGTCCTCGAGTTCACTGATTCTTTCTCGTGCTTCATCTATTGTATTTTTAAGTTCAATTATTGTGTTCTTTAGTTCTGTGACTTCTGTTAGGAACGTTCTTATATTTTCTAACTCTTTGTTTAAGTTCTCTGTCTTCATCCATTATTCTTCTGAGTTCAGTGGGCTTTATACGAGTGTACTTTGAATTCTTCATCAGGGTAATTACTTTTCTTCATTTCATTTTTTTGGGGGGGTTTTATTTTGTTCTTTCCTTTGGTACATTGTCCACAGTTTTCTGTGTTTTCATTTCACTTGACTCTGTTTGTTGGTTTCTATGCTTTAAGTAAAACAGCCACCCCTCCCAGTCTTGAAGAGTTCTGTGGGAGATGAACTTTGTCAGTTAGCCCTGCCTACTCTTGGTTGTCAATGAAACTGTGATTATCCAAGCAGCTAATTTTATTTTGACAGCTCCCAGCAGTTGAGGGTGTGCCAAGACCAGTCAGTATCTCAGAGGGGAGGATCTCAACACCAAGGTTCAGACTGATTGGAATCCATACCCCCCAGGTAACAGCTTTTGAAGAATATAAATATCGAGGCTTGGGACTGCCAATGTAGTCCCTGCTGGCCCCTAGAGCTAGGAAGTCTGGAGGTGTCCCCTGGAGAACAGTCACAAAGAACAGGGCTTCAGATAAGTATACAAGCTCCCTTCTGGGAAATGTCAGTGAGCTGGAGCAAGGCAGGCTGAGAGTGTAATGAAGGTGCCCCCAGCCTACCTTCCCTGAGAGCACCTCAGTAGCCTCCTGATGTGTGCCAAACCTGAAGCCTGCCTCCAAGTCCAAAGCTCTTGGACTAGAAAAGGAGGCCTTTTTTCACATAAAGGCTGGGGATGTGTCTCAGTCTAATGTGCAAGGCATGAAAGTGGTAGCCTGCCGGGAAGTGTGTCTCCAACTGTTACAGACCCATGGGACCGAGACATGCAGTCGGTCCTGGCCTCCAGAGCCAGGTGATCAAGGAGCATCCCCTGAGTGGAAGCCACAAAACCTGGGTCACCAGTGTGTAGACATTCCCTGCTTGGAGATACGCTCACTCTGCAGCCTATCAGAGGGAGAGTGCAAATATGGCTGGAGTGAGGCAGTGGGAGGGTGCAAAGATGACACCTTCTGAATAAAGAGGAGCAGAAGAAATGGGAAAAGATGAAGTAAGAAATATGGCAAGACAGAGGGAGAGCAGGGAAGATGGCACCTGCTGGCTGGAGCATAAAGCTGGCACCCAAAGGGAAGGGGAAAAAAAGATGGTACCTGCCAGTTTTATTAAGGCAGAGGGAGAGCAGGAGGATGGCACCCACCACCAGCCTCAGTCCCTGAGGAGTATCCCAGCAGCCCCTGCCCCTCAGACCAATGCTTTAAATTTTGGAAATGAGTCTCTTTCACATAAAGTGTGGGTGCTTTTCCAAGGGCCACTTCTGTACTTGGCCCTGGACCAAGAGCACAGGCCCTTTAAGAGGGGTTCCTGAATTCACCACATCCCAGTGGGTCTCACAGCCATGTGTCCTGAGGGTCTTGCAAGTCAGATGCTTTGGGGGTTTCTCTCTCAGTTGTCAGTCTTCAAAGTTTGAGTCCCCAGTGTAGGGGGTACAAACCGTTCACACCTCAGGGAGAAGTTCCATGTTTTGAGCTCCCTCCTGAGTGTGTGCACACCAGGGGTGGGGTTTCTGGTGAAACTGTGCCTCAGCCTTTCCCGCCTGCTTTGATGTGGTTTCCCTCTGGTTTGCCTGATGTGAAGGGGTTGCTCCACCATTTCTCAGGCTTTTCCCGAGGAAATTGTTCCACATATAGCTGTACATTTTGTGTGTTTGTGGGAGGAGGTGAATTCAGGATGTTTCCATGGCGCCACCTTGAAATCAAACCTATTGTATATGTTTTAAACTTTGGTTTTCAATTGCTCAGGTCACTGCTAGTATATGGAAGTATGATTAATGCTGTGTATTCATGTTTATGTATGGATCTCATATTCTGGGATCTTTCTAAAGCTATTTATTATAATTTATTATGAGTTTTCTTATACATTCCTTGGAGTTTTCTCCATAGACAATGATGTCATCTGTAAATAATGACAATTATATTTCTTCTTTTCTAATCGGTATGACTTTATTTCCTCTTTTGCTGTACTGCACTGACTAGAACCTGTAGTAAACTTCCAGACTGACAGAAAAGAGCAGACATTCTAACGTTGTTTTCAAGCCAAGAAAAGCGTTCATTCTTTCACCATTATAATGTGAGATGTGGGTGTTTTGCGGATGTTCTTTGTTAGGTTGAGGCAGTGCCCTTCTATTAGTTTCTGAGCATTTTTTATATGAATGGGTGTTGAATTTTGTTTAATGCTTTTTCTATATTAACTGATGTGACTGCATGGGTTGTCTTCTTTAGACTCTTCATAGGGTAGGTTACAGTGTTGATTTTTGACTATTGAACCAGGCTTGCATTCCTGGAATTGATTCCCCTTGGTGATTGTCTATTCATGTGGATGCTTATGGCAGGTATTCTTGTGAATTTCCTGCTGTAGGCTAAATTATGGTTCCCCAAAGGGGTCCATGTCTAATCACTTCTATGACAACGAGTGAGTGTTACCTTGTATGGCAAAAGGGAGTTTGCAGAAGTAACTAAGTTAAAAATCTTGAGATGAGTTTATCACAAATTTTCTGGGTTTACTTAGTATAAAAGGAGGTACACAGGAACTGAGTCAGAGAGACCATGAGATGATAGAAGCAGAGACTAATGTGATGCACTTTGAAGATGGAAGAAGGGGCCAACTGCAAGGATGACAGGCATCCTCTGGAAGCCAGAAAGGGAAAGGGAACAGATTCTCCTGTGAGGCCTCAAAAGCAATCAGCCCTGCTGACACCTTGACATCAGACTGCTGACCTGCAAAACATTACTATAATAAATTTGAGATATTTTAAGCTAGTAAATAGTAATTTGTAATTTAATGATACAGTTTGTAATTTGTAATACTTTACAATAATTTGTCATAACAGCCAGAGAAAATGAACACATTTATATTTTGTTGAGAATTTGGGTGTGTATCCTGGGGATATTTGTCAGAAATTTTCTTTTTTGAGCTGTCATTGTCAGGTTTTGGTGTTACGTTATGCTGGCCTTATAAAATAAGTTGGTACATAATCACTTTGCTTCTACTTGCTGAAACAGATTTTGTGGCATTCATATTATTCTTTATAAATGTTTGTGGTTTTCAAGGAATTTACCCACTTCATGTTTCTTCTCCCTGCTTTTCTTTGTGTGTGTGTGTGTGTGTCTGTATAATTTTTTTTGAAGTGTAGTCGGTTTACAATGTTGTGTCAATTTCCAGTGTACAATATACTGCTTTAGTCGTAAATGAACATACATATATTTACTTTCATATTCTATTTCATTAAAGGTTACTGCAAGATGTTGAATATAGTTCCCTGTGCTATACAGTATAAACCTGTTGTTTATCAATTTTATATATTGTAGTTAGTATCTGCAAATCTCAAACTCACAAGTTACCCGTTCCCTCTCCCTTCTCCTCTGATAACCATAGTTTGACCGCTCTGTCTGTGAGTCTGTTTCTGTTTTGTGGATAAGTCCATTTGCATCTTCTCCTTTAGATTCCACATTTAAGTGATATCATATAGAATTCATATTTCACTTTCAGGCTAATTTCACTTAGAATGCCCATCTCAAAGTCTATGCATGTTGTTGCAAATGGCATTATTTTATTCTTGTTTATGGCTTGAGTCGTATTCCATTGTGTAAATATACCACAACTTATTTATCCAGTCATCTGTCGTTGGACATTTAGGTTGTTTCTGTGTCTTGGCTATTGTAAGTAGTGCTGCTGTGAACATTGGGGTGCATGTTTCTTTTCCAATTAGTGTTTTCTCTGGATATATGCACAAGAATGGGATTGCTGGATCATAGGGTAAGTCTTTTTAGTTGTTTGAGGAATCTCTGTACTGTTTTCCGTAATGGCTGCACCAAACTGCATTCCCAACAACAGTGTAGGGGGGTCCCTTATAGGAGAAACTGTTTCATATGCAAATACAAATCTGTGTTGACACCAGTCCACACAGTTCCAGCCATGGGTGGGAAGGGAACAAATTGTAATTGTGGGGCCCCTTTGCAGACTCGTTAGTTCTTAAGGCCACAGCAAGATGGGTCATCCTCCCTCACCTGGACAAGATGCTCCCGCACAGAAATCCCACAAATCCCACAGCATCGCTGAATATCATTCCCCTTTTACACAACTTTAACAGGAACCCCGTGAACTTCCTTCAGCCCATTCCCCTTGTGTCCTTGGGATTAAGAGGGAGCTGCCTCTACCACTCCCCACATTGCAGTAATCCCAGGAGGCTAGAAGAGGCTCCCTCTACAGTGGTGCAGAGAGGCAAAAAGCCCTGTCTCTCAGGCCAGGTCTTCCCCATCTGGTCAGGACACCCAGACAGGACACCCTGGCCTGTCATCTGGCACCCTCAGGGAAGCTGACTGAAGCTCCCCAAAGACAAGGGCTGCCTCCAGGCTCCATTGTAGAGAACTGGTTCATGTCCAGAGGGCTGAAAGGCATGAAAACATCTCTCCATCCCTAGTTTGCTCAGGGGTTCAGATGATGATGGGATGCCCCACAGGCCCGTGGCCAATCAGGCTCGAGGGAAAAGGACAATGCAGGGGTCCCTGGGGAAAGTGAGAGCTGCAGGCTCCCAGGAGCAGTGTGAGGACCTCGTGTCAATGCAGAGGAAGAGCTAGTAAGCCCCCTGTGGATCTGTAGCTCCTGGGACCTCCTCAGCCTCCTTCTCAGGACCCCTCTCTGTAGAGCAGCACAGACAGGAATAAGACTACAGTGGTCTGAGATCATTTCCAAACAAAAGTGTCATTATTCACATTTTACATACATCACCCCAAGGTGCTGCTCCCACCCAGACCCACCTCACCCCGCCTCTAACTCCCCACCACCCCACCCTGGCCCTGATGGTCCCCCCTCCTTCCCTGCCCTTCTTCCCTGCCTCCCACATCAGCTGGGGTCAGCACTGAATGAGGAGGAGCCCCTAAGGTCCCCTGGGGACCCCCGGGGGGCTGGCAGTGGAGGGCTGGCCTGCTGTTCCCTACTGGCTGCAGTGCCTCTTTCTCCTCCTCCTCCCTGCGACAAACAGGTCACACCTCTGTTTTGCCTGTGAGGGGCGAACCAGCCCCAGAGTTAAGGCTGGCCTCCCAGAGACCCTGAGGTCAGGCTTGGGCAGGGACAGCTTCCCAGCAGACACGGGGCCTCCACTAGAGGTTGCTTCCTTGACTTGGCAGCTGGTGGAGGTGCTGGGCTGAGACCATTTCTCTGAGGGGAGGGGGCCTGGGGGGCCCCCCGACCTCCAGGGCAGACAAATCTCAAGGGCCCTGGGGCAGAGTTCTGGGACATCCCCCAGGGCCACAGGCTGTACTGAGAGGCCAAGAGGAAGGCCAGGCTGCGGAGCTCCCCCTTGTGCTCACTGGACCCATCCCTTGGCCCTGGGGCCTCCCTAAGAGGAGATGTCTCTCTGAGAACTGAAGCATCACTGGGTCCCAGGCTCCGTGCAGTGCGCTTTCGACCCTGGGGAGGCGAGAGGGGCTGTCCAGCCCGGAATGGAGGGAAACCGCGATGTCCTGGAGAGAGAATAAAGTCTTTGGTCCTGAACAGGCCATTGTCTGCTCAGTAGTGCCTTAGAAGTTCCTCAAAATCAGTGTCTGGTGGACTGTCTTTATCACTAACCCCTAGCTGGGGGCCTTGGTCATGTGTCTGGCATCTCGGCCAACATTAGACTCACGAGTACTTGAGTCCAAATGGGGTGCACTGTGGCTGGTGGGTGCCCGCACACCGAACTCTTTGTTCAGGTCCAGGAATCGTTTCTGCACCACCTGGTAGGAGGGAGGTGGACAGTGACTGGCCCCGCATATATGAGTGAGGGGATAAGCAGGGCTGGGCAGGGGGATGATGGCATTGGGGAGCAAGAAAAGGGGCATTGCCAGGACTCCAGTCAAAGTACAGACACTAGAGCACTCCTGCTGTCCTCCTGGGCCTTATTCCGAGCTGTGGGTCCTTCCTTTCCCTCTGGGCCCCCATCCTCTCCTTCCTATGGTCTTGCATTGTACCCAGTCCCTAGCAGGCCCTCCACAAGGCCAGGCCTTCCAGGCAGGGGAGAGATGAACAGAGCCAGGTGGGCCTCCTGTTCTGTGTTCCCATCCCTCCCCCAGCTGACCTGGGTCCTTGCCTCCCTTGGTTACCTAGGTGTCTCTCGCCTTCCCTCTTCTACCTGGGGTCCATCCCTCCCTTGTCTCCCTGAGTGTCCCTCCCTCCTCTGGCTCACCTCTTCAAGGGTGAGTCCTTCCTTCTTTTCCAACTCTTCAGCTAGGGCCAGGAGGTCCAGGTGTGGCCCTGGGGAAAGCAAGTCTATCAGGAATCAAGGGTGAATGACTGCCTCTACCTAAGAAGGAAGGAAGAGGCCTGGAGTAAATTTTGAGTCATGAATACCAGGAGGGAAAGTGAAAAACAGACCCACCCCATTGTCCTCCACAAGGTAGCCTGTTTTAAACCACCGAGGCAGTCATCTAGACACAGAGAGAGAGAGAGAGAGAGCAAGCAAGAGCACTCAGGGATAAGGATCAGAACTTAAGTCCCAAAGACCCAGCAGAACCCCAGTCCTGGGTGTTGAGAGTGCCAGTCCCTGGAATCTTGCAGCCCCCAGGCTCCAGGCCCAGCCCACCTTGGTGACGCAGGCTTCCTGGGAGCACAGCTTGTCAGTGTAGCCCAGGAGATCCGGGTCCGTGTAAGTCCCGTTCTCTTCCTGCTTCAGTTCATTTCTGTCCTCTTGGAATTCTGCATCTAGCTCCCCAGTGGCTGATGGGACAGGCCCCACCAGCTCCTCCATGGTGTCCACATGATCTTTCACAGCCTCAGGGGGCATCTCCTTAGGTGCCCTGGTCTCCCAGGGACACTGGGATGTGTGTAGCTTCCTGGGCACACACACTGGGGCAGAGCGGGAGGAGGAAATAAAGGTGAGGGGCTCCTGCGTTCAGCTCTTGACCATGCAGCACACATGTTGGTTCAGACAGTGTTTGAACAACATGGACGTGGGTATGGTTCGAGTCAAGGCCAACTGTATCTTCACCCACAGTGATGGGGAATGAAGAGATAGAGGTAAGGGAGCTTCTAAGAGTCACATGTGAGGAAGTGTGGAACCTCCAATTTTCCAAGTGTCTCCCCATCCAGCCTGCTTCTCAGGCAGACTGTATGTGGTGGCCATAGGTAGGGAGGCGGGAGTTTTGTAGCTGACCAAATCAGTGCCCCAGGGTGACAAAGGACTGCTGAGACCCCTCAGTGGCTGTTGAGGGTGAAAGACCAGTAACCCCCTTGAGGGAAAAGGACTGATGGGGGGACAGTGGCTGTCCCTAAGCCCCTGTTACCTTTGTGTTCATCTCCAGTGGGCACATAGGTACCTGGCTGAGAGCCTACTTTTGGGGCTGGGAACCCCCAAGGTTCTGGCTTTGGTGGGGCTGGAGGAGGCAGGCCCTGTACCCCCTTCATCCACTGCACCTGCTGAGTCTGCATCTCCTCCTTTGCCTCAAACTCCATGAATCTGAGGGGTGAGGGAGGCACAGGCCATGCTGAGAAAAAGGCTTGGGCTCTGAAGCCCACCAAGGAAGCAGAGACAGAGGCATTAGAAGAGGTTGTGCTGGATACAGTCAATGTCTGTGAGGTACAGTCCCCAGCGGGGAACTGCTACTGGGGCAGATACCAGGCCTGGGGACACCCCTGCCTCCCCAGCACCGGATGGCGTTCAACAGCATACACCCAGGTCACTGAATTGAAATGGGCCTGCATGGAAGGCATAGAGAGGAGATCAGGTAGGATTCACGTGAACTGTACTGAGAGAACTACCTGGATGTGACATCTTGTGTGACGGTGACTCCTGGGAGAATAGAAGCCCTGGAGGGCAGGGCTGTTGTCTGCTGGATGCATTAAATGATGGTTGTTCCTAGGAAAGCACCTGTCCCTAGTTGACCTTCCTATTTGAGAAATGAATGAGCCCAATCAGCCCCATCACACAGATCTGAGTGGACCTGGGACCCCACTTCACCCTCCCAGGGGTCCCTGCCCTCACTCTCCTACGACAGGGACAGCTATTGGACCACAAGTCCCTTTTGAAATGGGAAAACAGTTCCACCCAAGACCAAAGTCCCCGTGACCCAGAGGCACTGGGTTTCCTCTTGGGCAGGAGGACAATGACCAATTAGCCCAAACACATCCTTTCCAGCTGACGTTTCCAGGGGCAGGGCCCCAGGAAGCACTTTCCATGAAGGGCCCCCTCTGTTCCTGCCCTCCTAGGGCCTGATCCTCTCTTGACCCCAGTGTGCAGAGGGGAAAACTGAGGCTCACAGAGGTAGGGTGACAATCCCACATGTGACTGCTAGTAAGTGGCTGAGTCACCAATGTCCCATGAGAACAGAGTGCTCACCTTTGGAACAGAATGTCCAGCACCTGATGGGTGGTGGTGAAAGTTTATAGTTGCCCAAGAATGTGTGCAGGTAGGAGGGGTGGCCGCACAGGATGGCAGGCACCATGTTCACCACCAGCTTCTCCAGCCTGTGTCACTGGAGGCTCCACACCCTGTAGGTCTCATCCCTGCTCCCTGATGGTCCAGCTCCCCCCTGGGGTGGAAAGAGGAGAGACATGAGTCAGAGGCAGCACCACGGACCCCCAGAGGATTGGGGCTGGGGCTCAGACCAAATGGTTAAGCCTAAAGTTCTTGTGCCAGAGGTGGAAGAGGGAAGCCCTGAGCAGACTCAAGGTTCTCAGCATCACCAGTACAAGGGGCGGAGGGCGATGATTAAATGCATTAGTGTCTCAGATCATTGTGTCACTACAGCAGTGACAGCACCTCCCTGATGAACTACCTCATCCCTGTGACTGCTGCCACAACATCCCATTCTAGAGATGAGAAGACAGAGGCTGATCCCTGGGTGGGAGGGATCAGGGTCCTCAGGCCAACGTGGACACTTGGGGATGGAGGAGAAACAGGACGGTCTGTAGAAAAATGCATAAACATCCTTGACTTAACGTGAACTGAGATTCTGTCAAAGTCTCTTGAGATTCTGACTCGTATGAGGGCACTGACTTTGCATCTGGCCAAGGCAGGGCCTGGGTTGTGAGGGTGGGTGGGAGAGATGGGGAATCAGATTCCTTTGCCAGCAGGTCTCTAAGAGGGAGCCCAGGGGAGCAGCAGGGCAGCTCTGGGACCCGGGCTTCCTGGGTGTGGAGTCTCCTCACTCGCACTCACCCTGAGCCTGTCCTGGACTCTGTTGGTGTCGTGGGTCACCTGCCCTTCCTGCAGGGACATGGCATGGGGTAGTCTATGGACCAGGTCCTGTGAGGAGTCCTGCAAACACAGTGCCCAGCAGCCAGGCAGAAACCTCAGAGCCCTGTCTGGTTGTCCTGACTGGTTCTCAGACCCAAAAGACAGCTCCAGTCTCGACAGGCACACACCACTCTCTGCACAGACCTCCATCAGGGACAAAAAAGCTGACAACCTGAGGGGCTTGGATTCCCACTGGCACGGAGAAAAGGCCCCTCAGGAGTCCTCTTTCCCCCCTGCCAGCCCTGTCCTTGGGTGTGGCCATGATAGGACCACCAGGTTACCACATGTTCAATGGCTGGTTCCTGCCCAGAGGGGACACCTTCTCTCAAGTCCCCCTTCCCCCACATGGAGATGAGGGGAAGTGGGCCTGCCCAGGGAGGGCTCCCAGAGGAGGATGGTCCCAGATTGGCCTGCTCCAGCCTGCCCGGTGTTACCTTAAGTGATTGCCTCATAATAGAGCAGTGGTGTTGGGGTTGAGGGTTCAACCAACACCCACGGCCTCTCAAAAACCTCTCACTCCAGGGTTTCCTGGAGGAGAAGCCCCGAGAGTTCACGAAACAGAAAGAATATGTTTCTCTGTGAACTGTCTCCAGCCAAGTGAGGTTGCTGTGGGGCTGTCCCTAGAATGTGGGTGCCTGGTAACCAGGTTCCATTTCTGTTGGGGTCTGTGGTAAAGGAAGTGATGTCACTTCCTGGGGTCCACTTCCTTGAACCCCCTCCTCAGACAACACCTCCACACACTGCCCTCTGGGCTGCTGCCTGCTCACCCCCTTCTCGTCACAAACCCACCTCTTCCACAGTTACAGCAGCTGTGCCCTCTCCACGGCTCCCGGGGAGGCTCTGTGTGCAGCTGCGAGGAGAGGACTTGGCTTCCAGACTCAACTCCTCATTGTTACCTGTTCTACATCTTGGATTTATCCTGGTGTTTCTCCAGGATTGTCTCCCCATCTGCACAGTGGGGCTGACTCTAGTCGTACTTCTAGAGATGTCCTCAGGCGCATGTGCGGTAAGACCTGAGAAGTGTGGGGGTGGTGTCACTTATAGGTGATGCCTCCAACCCCATGATTTTTTGTCTTATAACCAAGCTCACATCTGTTCCAATCCTGATCCCACCCCATAGTCCTTAATGTCACTGTGCATGTGTGTCTATATGTTTGTGTTTCTATTTTTTCTTTTTTTTTTTTTAACATTTTTTATTGATTTATAATCATTTTACAATGTTGTGTCAAATTCCAGTGTTCAGCACAATTTTTCAGTCATTCATGGACATATACACACTCATTGTCACATTTTTTCCTCTGTGAGTTATCATAACATTTTGTGTATATTTCCCTGTGCTATACAGTGTAACCTTGTTTATCTATTCTACAATTTTGAAATCCCAGTCTATCCCTTCCCACCCTCCACCCCCCTGTTAACCACAAGTCTATTCTCTATCAGTTTATTTCTGTCCTGTATTTACGCTTTGTTTTTGTTTGTTTGTTTGTTTTTGTTTTTGTTTTTTAGATTCCACATATGAGCGATCTCATACGGTATTTTTCTTTCTCTTTCTGGCCTACTTCACTTAGAATCACATTCTCCAGGAGCATACATGTTGCTGCAAATGGCATTATGTTGTCAGTTTTTATGGCTGAGTAGTATTCCATTGTATAAATATACCACATTTTCTTTATCCAGTCACCTGTTGATGGACATTTAGGCTATTTCCATGTTTTGGCTATTGTAAATAGTGCTGCTATGAACATTGGGGTGCAGGTGTCTGTGTTTCTGTGTGTGTGCTGGTGCACAACTTCAAGCCAGTGCTCACTCTCTGTGTGGCCAGCAGAAAACTCCCCCAATGTGGGAGGGTTGGGCAAGAGCTTCCTGAGGTCTGAGGGTTTCTAATTTCCAAAGCAAACCGGATGAAAGGGGTTCAAGCCTTGGCCAGCAGGTCAGAGCCCCGTGACCCCAGGCCATTCAGGCAGCAGGGGCTGGAGCTGGGGTCACAGACTCACACAGTCTGGTTCCACTGTCCACACTCAGAACCACAGTGCTGGGGGCAGGGAGACTGTCCCCTTCATGGGCAAACAGCCTGGCAGGGTCATCTCTGGCTGGACACACAGTGGTCCAGGGACAGACGGGCAGTTGAAGGGTTGCTGTCACCAGAGAGATTTGACAGTCTCATTTGTTTCTACCTCTATGTTCCTGTCCTCAAATCCCTCTCCCCAAATTCCAGCCCCAGTATAAACAGTCACCTTCCCCGGGAACAATAGGATTTTTATCCGCTGGAGTAAGAAGACCCTCAGTCTCAGTGGAAATTCCCTGCTAATCAGCTTCTCCCAGTGATTTCATGAGGAAAGTGTATTAGATTTGATCTAACCTCCTAAGTGTCTAAGGTTCAGTCTGCCCCAAGCTGCCTTCTGGAACTCTCTTCCCACCCATTCCTCTGTCCATGCTGCAGCTTCATCTCCCCACCTGCTCAAACCAGAACCTGGGGCCCTGTCTGTTCCCTCTTTCTTCCTCACCCTACATGCAGCCAGCTCCTCCCCTGTCCCTGGGTTCCAACTCCAAGTGCATTCATCACCTCTCTGTATCTCCCTCCCCTCCCTGTCCAGGCCACCACTGACACTGTCCTGGATTCATGCTCTTTGCTTCCCTTTCTCACTCCCTCTGACCCAAGGGAGGGATGGTTGAAAGACAAATTTGTTCCTGTTACTCTGCTAACAGACAGGGAACCTCTCAGAGGCACTTTGGGGAAAAGCCCCAATCAGCCAGACCTGAAGGCCCTCCTCCTGCCAGCAGCCCACCTGGCCTTGCTGCCCTCAGTCCAGCCACTCTGGCCTCTGTCTGTTCTTCCAAGAACCACCCCTAACCCCTTCAAAAGCCCTAAGCTGGGAGCACATTGAGCACTTTACCTGGATGACTCCTTCTTCAGGATTACCTCAAATGCTGGATGTTGCTCTGCCTTGGGCCCTCAGCTCCTCCCCCAGGGCTCTTTCCATCAACCAGGGAGTCGTTATTGTAGTCTGCTGGGCCCCAGGGTTGGTTTGGGGAAATTTCAGGAACCTGGGATCCTGGGCAACCTCCCGGTGCCCAGCCCTGTGACTCCTCCTGCCACTAGCTTGCAGGTGACCCAGAGTGCTTTGTCACTCCCTGTCAACCTGGGAGAAGAGGCCCTGCAGCCCTCCAGAGCCCCTCCTCCCTGCTCATTTTCCAAGGTGAATTAAATGAAGGAGAAAGCCAGAGCAGTGGGAGGGGCTTTCAGATCCTGACCTGCCCATTACAAGCACAGCTCTTCTTTAGTTTCCTAGGTTGGTCTTCCAGGGCTCAGGGTTCCTAGTCACCTGGTTGCAATCCTCACTTCTTTTGTTTTATGATGTGGCTGGTACAACTTGCCTGGCACCATTCCAGGCACTGGGAATACTGCAGTAAATGAAACCTACAGAGCCTGCCTGCTTGGAGCTTACAGTCTAGTGTGGGGAGAGTGATCATTAATATGTTTACATCTCTGTTGGATCTGACCCCTGCCCTCTTCGTCCAGGTGCTACCCCATCTCTCCTTCCCTTTAAAGGAGACACTGTCAGAGGCTTGTCTAGACTCTGCTCTGACTGCTCTGATGGAATTATCTGTCTGTGAGAAGAGCATTCTGAGTGGAGCAAACAGCAAGCCACAGGGGTGTTCAAGGGATTCAGATAGTCCAGGGTGCTGGGGTGGGTGGCAGGGCAGCAGGGATGAGGCCTGGGACGGAACCCTAGAGAGAGGTGTGCTTCTGCTCTGCATGAGGGGGGGGCAGGAGGGCTCTTGGCCCAGGAGTGACAGTATAGACACCCAGTAACTGAGTCACTGTGGCTGCTGTGGCTGAGAACAGACTGCAGGGGACAAGAGAGGAGCCCCAGGTCCAGGCAGGGGTGATTGTGCTCTCAGGAGGCCAGGGTGGTGCTGGTGGATGGGTGAGAAGAGGTTGGATTCCAGGTCTCAGTTGAAGCTAGAGAGGTTAGGTTTTGTTGTTGGATTGGATGTGGGGTTTCAGGGAAACTCACAAGTTTCACCACATCAGAAAAGCTGGAACTGTCTGGGATGGGGGAAGGCTATTGGAGAAGCAGGCTTAGGGATGGAGAAAATATGTTAATAATTAAGATCAGCCAACAAATTAATAGTAATACTGTCTACAGCTTTCAAAATGTATTGCAGGAGTCAGGGAGAGAATGTTGACAAAATTTTAGGACAATAGGAAGCCAGAAAAAAGACATAATGTAAACATAAATACATTATCCAACTATAGAGCAGAGAATGTAAGAATGGACAAAAATTACGAAAACTGTATGCATCATGGTGTCGATGGAATAATTCGTGCATGTGCAACACATACACATACTAGAGAAAAACATACCAAAATATTAACCTTATATTTTTGGACTACAGAATGGCAGATGATGGAAGAAATTTTCACATGCTGAAATATGGATAAGTCATTCTGGCTTATACATGATTTGGCTTAAAGTTTATGCTAGCTACAACAGACTGTTTTGAGGGTTTCAAACATGAATTGTACATCTGCTTTAACTATGAAAGAAAAGAATGCATTCAAGAACAAAATGGATCAGTACCATACTGTTTTAATTATTGTAGCTTTGTACTATACTCTGAAGTCAGGGAGCATTTTTCCCTTAGTTCTGTTCCTCTTTCTTAAGATTGTTTTGTCTATTTGGATTCTTTAGTGTTTCCACACAAATTTAAATAATTTGTTCTAGGTCTGTGAAAAATGCCCTTGGTATTTTGATAGGGATTACATTGAATCTGTAGACTGTCTTGGGTAGTACTTAACAATACTAATTCTTCCAATCCCAGAACATGGTATACCTTTCCACCCATTTGTGTTGTCTTCAACTTCTTTCGTCAGTGTCACTATAGATGTGTTCCTATATTACTGAAAACTTGAATTTTCTGCACTGAATCATACTTGAGGACACCACCAGTCATTCTCAAAACAATATCTGCTAATAGTTGCTAGCTGTAACCTCATGGTCTCAGGGTCTCCCCTTGTAACTATGCAACCACTTTGGCCCATTCTTTGCTTAACAAACACCTTTACTTCTTGCCAGCTCCAATTCTAATTCTTGACAAACAACATATGTAATTTTGCAGTTTTTGCATGTATAAGTCTTCCCCATTTTGTGCTTCACCAGAACATAAACCAAGTGCTTCTCGATTCTTTGTCTCCCAAGCAACAATCCTCAGATTGGCTCAAATAAAACTGTTCTCTGTTCCTACTGTAAATTGCTCATTGATTATTTCCATTGATAAAAATAAATATATTTTCTTCTCCACATTTTTCCATGTTGCCTGATGTTCCATACTGAAATGTTAGCACTTCTCCGTTACAGACTCGGCTGAATTCTAACTTATGTCCTCTATAAGTTATATATATTTTTGACGACAGGAATCTTTTTTTTTTTTAATTTTATATTTCCTCAGTGCCTAAGAGACCACTGAGACTCGGGATGTGATTATTTCCTTTAGAAAGCACCTCCGGCTTCAGGGGCACAGAGAGAAATGAGAAATCAGGTTGAACTATGTTAACACAATTCAGGCACAAAATAATGAGGGTGCAGAGTTAGGGTAATGGCAGACGGAGTGAGGAAGGGGCTACCTGGGGCCTTTAAAAATTTGAATTTCACTTTATTTTCTTGACCATAGTACATCTAATTAGGTGGAATCTGAAAAATTCAGAACCGCGGAAAGCAAGTAAAAATCACCTGTAAGGCCAACCAACAAATCCGTATTTTTTTGGTTTAATTCTTAATTTTTGAATGTGTGTATTCTCACTCTTGTTTTCTCACTATATGCATTTATTTTAAATGATATTTTAATACATATTGTATTTCCAAGCAAATTAAGGTTATACTGTTTTGAATTTTATTTTTCACCTTCACATACGTTTCAGTGTTTTACAGCATGTTGCTAAAGAATTCTCCAGTATGTGATATTTAAAAATTCAGTGGGGGGTGGGTAATAGCTCAGTGGTAGAGCACGTGCTTAGCATGCACAAAGTCCTGGATTCAATCTTCAGTACCTCCATTAAAAAAATAAATAAAATAAAAATTGAGTGATTACCTATTTTAGAGTTCATTTAATCAGTTCCTTTTGTTGGACTTTTGCTTCAAATCTTATTTCATCTAGAAATGTGTACAGCTAAAAGGTAAGATTTTAAAGGGTCTAAGAAACAGACCCTTCTCACACCTGAAAATGTTAATTCGTTTCTTGAAGACAAATACTTAGTGTTTAAATTTCTCCAGATGTTCAATTAATTTTTTTCTGTTTCTTTTTTGCATTTTGTGTGTTGAGGTATTCAATTTTGTTCAAGTAAATAAATAAGTTCTGTTCATTGCAATGATACATAGAGTTTGCACATTGTGGTTAATCCATCCCGAGCTTTTTAGTATCTGGTGTGAGCCGTGAGGTTTAAATTTAAAAAATGCATGTAAACATCTGTCAGACTGTGCTTAGCATGTGCTCAGTATCCGCTACAAGTCTTGTCTTTTCCCCTTGGTTTCATCAGGCAGCTGCTTCTTTTGTTTGTTTTTAAGGAACCAGCCCTTAGATTTCTTTCTTAATTTCTCAATTCCCTCATTCATTCATAGTTGTTTTCATTTTTCCTTCTTTTACCTTCTTTTAGTATGTCTTACTGATCTCGTAGTGTCTTCATTTATTGAAAATTCAATTGCACACCTTCCGCACACCGGGCTTTGTGCCAGGTGTTGGGAATGCAGTGGTCAGCAGATAAAGATGCCCTGTCTCCAGGAACCTTATAGTTGAGCCCAGACTTTAATTCTCTTTGTTTAATAATAAAAGCATATGTATATACAGATAGATAGGCAGGTGTATGACTGTAGATATGGCTGTTTTCTGTAATTTTTGCTATAGAGTCATATTCTCATTATTGTGTAAATCTCTACTGTATAATGTTGAATCATAGAAAATTTTTGATATTCAGGATGAACCCAAAGAGGAACATACCAAGGCACATGGTCATCAAATTGACCAAAGTAAAGGATAAGGAGAAAATATTAAAATTAGCAGTGGAAAAGCAACAAAAAACATACAAGGGAACTCCCATAAAGTCATCAGCTGATTTTTCAGCACAAAATCTACAGGCCAGAAGGGAGTGGCTCGATATATTTAAAGTGATGAAAGAGGAAGACTTAAAACCAAGAACACTCTTTCCATCAAAAGCTTCACAGGTAAACAAAAGCTAAAAGATTTCAGCACCACCAATCCAGCTTTACAATAAATGTTAAAGGACCTTCTCTAGTCATGAAACCATAAGAAAACAGAACAAAAAGAGGAAAGTGGAGAAAAAAAAAAAGACAAAAGATTTCTTTGGCTGTTCGGGGTATTTTGTGGTTCCTTACAAATTTTGAAATTGTTCTAGTTCTGTGAGGAATGTTGTGAGTATTCTGATGGGGTTGCGTTGGCTCTGTGGGTTGCTTTGGGCAGTGTGGCCATTTTGATAGTGTTGATTATTCAAATCCAAGAGCACAAGAAATCTTTCCATTTCTTTGTGTCATTTCAGTTTTCAGGGTATAGGTAACCTCCTTGGTTAACTATATTTCTAGGCATTTTGTTGTTTTTGATGTAGTAGAACTATCTCTGCCAGTTAAAAATGTCTGGTTTTTGAAGTGAAAAAAATTGAATGAAGGGCCACAAATGGCAAAATATCCTTCTTTTTCATAGGTGAGTTAATTCCATTATATACACATATACTGCATCTTCATTATCTATTCAACTATTGATGTGCACTTAGGATGCTTCCTTATCTTAGCAATTATAAATAATGTGTTAATAGCAAGGCGTATGTATCTTTTTAAACTAATTCTTATTTTGTGGTTGGCTTTATTCCTTTGATAAGTATGTAAGTTTATAAAGCTAAAGCTCTAAACATTCATAGAGACAATAAACAGTACATATAGGTAAAATTTAAAAACATAGGTCAGTAAAAAGAAAAGTGAAAAAGAAAACCATGAGAGACAGGGAAGTAACTTAAAAGACCTATTACTAAATGAAAAGAGCCAGTCTGAAAAGGCTACAAACTGTATGATTCCAACCAAATGACATTCTGGAAAAGGCACAGATACAGGAACAATAAAAAGATCCTGGGGAGAGGGAGGGAGGGAGGGATGAATAGATGGTGCACAAGGGATTTTTAGGGCAATGAAATTATTCTGTGTGATACTATAGTGGCTACATGTCATATGCATTTGTCAAAGCCCACAGAATGTACAACATCTAGAGTGAACCCTATATAAACTATAGACTATGGTTGATAATAATGTGCCCATGTTGGTTCATCGATTGTACCGCATATGCCACAGTGATGCGGGATGTTGAGGCTAGGGGAGTACGTGTGTGGTGGTGATGAGGGCTATGTGTGAACACTCTGTATTGTCTGCTTAATTCTGCTGTGAACCTGAAACTGCTCTAAAAGAATAAAGTCTATTAAAAAAAAAAGGATGGATCAATTTGTGATATAATCTTACAAGGATGAATTATTCAGGCCTACAACCAGAATGAATGGCATAGTCAATTAAAAACATGTATCTTTAAAAATGTTACTTATAGCAAAAGAGACAGACCTCACAGTGTGCAGTGTGATTTTTTTCATTTTTATCAAGTTCAGCTACCATCAAACTGATGGATACATGTTGTCAGAGGGTGTGGTTCAGTTGAAATGTGACAGAACTGGATATTCTGTGTTAATGGATATGATTCAAATATATGGCTCATACATTGACTTTTTGGATACTGTGGAGGATTAGAAATTTGAAAAATTTGTGAAATCAATAACTTAACATTGATACATTTCACTCTATTTTTTACTGTATGTAGATATAAACACAAAAAGAAAGAGGTAAGAAAAGTTATCATTGGACAGTAATGGAGAGAATGACACTTCAGTTACAACCCTCTCCTCTGACGCACCCCCTCCCCCACACATGGTAACTGACCAATCCAGGATGTCAGTTGCTGGTTGGTTTCCGGGTGGAATGTTGGGTTGTCCCCGGGGCTTGTTGTGGCTGGTGGCTCCACGGTAACTGGGCAGAGCTCTGGGTGGGTCAGTGCCATGGAAGGGCTGCTGTCCTCCATGGAGCTTGGCTTTGGGCTGATCCTGAGGGAGCTGAGTGCGGTCCTGGTGGTGCTGCTGCGCGATGGCCTGTGTTCTCAGTTCATCTTCCAGAGCCTCCAGTGGGAGGCAGTGTTGAGTCTCCCTGTCTTCACCTCATTGGTGGGTGTCTTATTTACCTGCAGGCTTATTCAGTGTGATAGAAGTCACTGTTATGAAAGCTATGAAAAGCAGCGGGCTGAAACACTGGCTGCCCAGATCGAAGTGAAGTGCCACCTCATCGACCAGCTATATGCGGCTAAACAGGAGTGTGCCAGCATGGAGACGACTTTAAAGTATGCTGGGCTAGAGAAGGAGCCAGTAAACGTACGCAGCCTCGCTAACGCTTACAGACAGTTGATGACGGTCAACCTGAATTCAAGGAAGGAAATCAGTTTTCTCATTGAAGAACTGAGGAAAGAGAGATCCCTGCAGTCTATTCAAGCAGAGGTGGCGGAGATGCTGAAAGGGCGCACGTTCCTGGAGGAGGTCACGAGAATCAGCACATCACAAGGGGCTGTTACAAACCAGCCAGGGGACCGAGCACCAAGTCCTGCTGGTCCCTTTCCCAGGAGTGGGCCCTCGTGTTAAACCTGTGCTGTGCCCTCACTCCACTCAGACCTCCCAAGCTGCCTCTGCCCTTGGACCTGGCACATGCGAAATTCTGTGTATGTGTCCCAAGAGAATGAAATCTGTTTGCCCCAGTCACGTGGGGCTCCTGGAGGTAAGCCCCCTGGCCTTCAAAACCACATGTCCTGGGCTCTCCTCTTGCCAACGCTGGACCCCGGGCTGGGGAGCCTGACATGGGGCTCAGCGCTCTCAGTCCTGTGGGAGGGCCTCTGTGACTTAATTACTCTTAAGCTTGTGGGTCACACACCCAGGCGGTTTGGGGCCTGATTCTACTGTGAGCATGCCCTCCTACTGTCCCCTGCAGGTCTCTCTCTATATTTCTAATTGAAGATCTTTTTTGCTAGGTTACAGTCTTTTTTGTCAATGGTTGTTTAGCAGTCATTGTGGTTTTTTTTAGTCGTGAGAAGAGGTGAATTCGTGGTCCTACGACTCTTCCATCTTGACCCTCCCCGATACTCTATTTTCTTTTAGCCAGACATACAGAGCTGTGATGTAGATCAGGTATAACCAGTACTTTCCCACCCCACCCAGGCTTTGACTTTTTAAACATGGGACCCAGTGCCTGACTCGGGTGCCCAGTAGTCCCTGATATACTGTGCTTGGGAAAAAGCCTGTTTTTTCATAGTGTGAAATAACAAGACAATTCCTTACCCTGTATATGTGTTTGGTTAGAATCTTACTCCATTGCATCTCCAAGGACTCCCAGATCCCTTTCTCCTCTTCATCCTAACCCAGGGTCCTTAGCTTGCACCATAATACCTGACTAGCTAGTTCTCCAGCTTCAAGTCTCCCCTCTTACACCATCATTCACAAGTGCCTCATGATGGCCTTTCAGAAAAGCCTATCTGAGTGCACTGCATCCTGGCCTAGAAGCATTCCTGTGGCTAAGCAGTGACTGCCCAATGGAGTCCAAACTCTTCAGCAGGCCCTTAAGACCCTTTGCAAAGATGGCTTGCCATCTTCTGATTCCATGTCCCTCAGCACTGTATGTTCTAGCTATATCAGATTTTACCATCCATTTCTTGTCACTTTATTGGTTACTTTTCAAAATCCAATTTAAATATAATTCTACAAGTATATTTAATCATTCCTTTTCTGTGTTTCTATAGTATCTTATTTATATAACTAAAAAAATACCTTTATACTGGGTAGTGGTTACTCAGATATCTATCAGTTCTCTACTAGTCTATAAACTATGAAGGAAGGGTCTATGTTTCTATTTTTTATTTTCTATTAATTTAATAAAACAGTTGTTGAATGATAGGTATTAGACATAATATCTATGAGATTCCTTACTGATCTAAATATCCTAATTTTTTATTATTCAATTCTATTTTAGGAACCAAACCACCCTTTAATTCATAAGTTGCCTTTCTAGAAAGCATTTTGGTAATAAAAGTATCAGGAATCTTTAAAAAATGTCCATTAAATCTGATCCAGTAATTGTAGTTCTAATAATCTATATTAAGGAAATAATCAAAAATATAGTGAAAAAAAAAAGCTATCAATAGGATGTTCTACACAATATTTCTTAAGAGCAGGGAAATTTGGAGTCTAATTTCTTACCAGAATCTAATGACTTACTAAATTACAGCACAATCATAAGATGGATTATTATCAAACCATCTTAAACAGTTCTTGAATTATAGTAAATGACATAGGAAATGCTCATGGTATAACTTTCAAGGAGAAAACATATATAAAAGAGAATACAGATGTCCAGTCAAATGGAATGTTGAATTCATAGGCTGAGCCTTTCTTCTGCTGAAAACACATAGCAATGAATGGGAACATAAAAGAGAAAATCAAACCAACACAATGTGCTTTACAAAAAATGTTAATATCTCTTTGGACCAGAAATAGCAGAGAAGCCCAAGTTAATAAATAATGTGGAGATGAGAGGTCACTGGAATGTGCACATGGAGGAGAAGGTAAAGATCTTAGCTTACATGGAAACTGGTGGGGAAAGAGGTCACACAGCAGGGAATGGAACTGGTCTCACCACTGGAAACCCAGAGCTGTGACCGGGCTCTAGACTCATGAAAGGAGGGTGAAAAGAGCTATGGTCCACACACAGCTGTGTGTCTAGGGCAGCAACAGCAGACAGATACATCTTTCCAGGCATGACCTGAGCCAAGTCGTTCACTAGCTTGCTGACCGAATCTTCAATAACTAAACATGTCCATATGGCAGGACTCCCAGGCAGACTAAGTCAAAATAATAGAAAAAATTAAGAGAGTGCAGATGTGTGGGGTCAGGGTACGGGAGAGAGCAAGGGACAAACAGATTGACAGGCATTTTCTGTCAGAACTCCTCAACTCTTCAGTTGTAACACAAAAGCAATCATACATAATTCATAAATGATTGGATGTATAAGGCTATATTCCAATTGAATTTTATTTACAAAAAGCTCACAGGCTGTAAACTTCTGACATCTTCTGACACCTGTTTTAAATCAACATTCAAATACCTTAAAGAAAACTAATGAGTAGAAACAAAGCATACAGCTATTAACAAATGAAAGATGAAACAAAAACTATAGAAAATCCAAACAGAATTTTAATATATTTTTATAAGCGTCAAAGAGATAAAGGAAAGATAATATTCAAAAAAAGAACAAGAAATTATTTTAAAAGTAAACATAGATATGGTAAAAAAACATATTATAAATCTTAAGAAACAAAAAGTTATTATGATTTTAAGATAATTGCATTGAAAATATTAACATCAGTTTGGACAGAGTCATAGAGAGAGTTAATGAACTGGAAGACATTGTTGAGAAATACATGAAGGTTATAGCAAAAGGAGTGGGGTAGGTTTTAAAAATATAAAAGACAAGTTAGGAGACATAGAGTGTTGGACCAAATGGCTCCGATACCCTTCTAAGAGGAATTTCAGGAAAAGAGGAGAAACTGATCAATATATGAAAAGGTAATTGTGAAGAATTCTTGAAACATTAAGGTACACATCAGTCTTTAAAATAAAAGTTCTAAGTACAGGGAAAGATAATAAATAAATAAATAAACAGACAAATAAACAAATAAATAAAGTCATACTACATATATTAAAGCAAAGCCAAAGATGAATAAGGATGAGAAAATACAAAAGTCAACAAAAATAAAAGTCATTATCCACAAAACATGACAGATTGAAAACAGATTTATCAGTGATAAGAGATGGCAGAAGAAAAACAGTATTTTCAAAATATTGATGAAAATGTGTCAATCTACGATTCTATGTCCAGCACACTGGTCATTCAAAAATAAGAAAGACAATTTTTTGCAGTCATTTCCAGACTCAGAACTTAACACCCACCAAGCCTCACTGAGCAAACAACCAAATGAGAAGGGAAAAATGGGATGCAAAAGTGGTGGCAGAGTGATTAAATATGTTGGTAAATGTTATTATTTAAGGATTATAAAATATCAGTAATTTTTAAAAGAAAAATGATACTAGTAAAAGTCTGAAAAACAGAAGAAAGAAAAGAGTAGTTAATTATTAGTCAGAATGTTCTAAAAGTTTCAGCTTATTTGGGAAGGTAAATATATTGAGTAAATTTATGGGATATTTTAAAACTATACACATTAAGAAAATATGTTAACAATTAAGATCAGCCAACAATAGTAATACTGTCTATAGCTTTCACAATGTATTGCAGGAGTCAGGGAGAGAATGTCAACAAAATTTTCAGACAATAGAAAGCCAGAAAAAGACATAATGTAAACATAAATATATTATCCAACTATAGAGCAGAGAACGTAAGAATGGACAAAAATTACAAAAATTGTATGCATCATGGTGTCGATGGAATAATTCGTGCATGTGCAACATATACACACACTAGATAAAAACATGCCAAATATTAACCTTATATTACTGGACTATAGGATGACAGATGATGGAAGAAATTTTCACATACTGAAATATGGGTAAGTCATTCTGGCTTACACATGATTTGGCTTAAAGTTTATGCTAGCTACAACAGACTGTTGTGAGGCTTTCAAACATGCACTGTACATCTGCTTTGACTATGAAAGAAAAGAATGCATTCAAGAATCAAAATGGATCAGTACCATACTGTTTTAATTACTATAGCTTTGTAGTATACTCTGAAGTCCGGGAGCATGATTCCCTTACTTCTGTTCCCCTTTCTTAAGATTGTTTTGGAAATTTGGATTCTACTGTGTTTCCACACAAATTTTAGTAATTTATTCTAGGTCTGTGAAAAATGCCCTTGGTATTTTGATAGGGATTGCATTGAATCTGTAGACCGCCTTGGGTAGTACGGTCATTTTAACAATACTAATTCTTCCAATCCCAGAACATGGTATACCTTTCCCTCTGTTTGTGTTGTCTTCAACTTCTTTCATCAGTGTCATTATAGATGTGTTCCTGTATTACCAAAAACTTGAATTTTCTGCACCGTAGCAAACTCAAGGACACCACCAGTCACTCTCCAAACAATATGTGCTAGTAGTTGCTAGCTGTAACCTCATGGTCTCAAGGTCTCCCCTTGTAACAATGCAACTGTTTTGGACCAATCTTTGCTTAACAAACACCCTTACTTCTTGCCAGCTCCAATTCTAGTTCTTGACAAACAACATATGTAATTTTGCAGTTTTTGCCTGTATAAGCCTTCCCCATTTTGTGGTTCAGCAGAATACAATCCAAGTGCTTCCTGACTCTGTCTCTCAGGCTATAATCCTCAGATTGGCTCAAATAAAACTGTTCTCTGTTCCTACTGTAATTGTTTATTGATTATTTCCATTGATAAAAATAAATATATTTTCTTCCCTACATTTTTCAATGTTGTCTGATGTTCCATACTAAAATGTTACTCATTCTAAAACCATATTAAGAAGTAATTTTTAAAAAGCTACTGGTTGCATTTGAATTAAGTTTATAACATCATTTTTTCTTTTCTCAAACAAAAATAAATAAAATCAGACATCTACAATTATAAATGTAAGTGTTCAAAACAAATATAAATCAATACAAATAAGTCTATGAGCTGATTTTTCCTGTATATGTCTGAACAAAGACATTATTTCAACTTGAAATTATAGGTAATGAATTTTAAATATTTTCAAGTCAGATACTGAAGGTGGGGGAGGGCAGGAGGTACAGGGAAGAACGTGCATGAGAACATTCGTGCCCAGTTTCAGGAACTTAAGACCTTGTGTTCCCCACTGTTCCAACCTAATCTCCAAGTGGACGCACAGCGGTTTCAGGGTGGGGTCTCAACTGTGTACACTTTCGTGTTTTCACCCTCCTAGACCAGAAAATTAGCTCATTAATTTTTATGTTTTATTAT
Organism: Camelus dromedarius; assembly: GCF_036321535.1. Classification (NCBI taxonomy): domain Eukaryota; kingdom Metazoa; phylum Chordata; class Mammalia; order Artiodactyla; family Camelidae; genus Camelus; species Camelus dromedarius. The sequence continues at coordinate 9,021,686 of NC_087443.1, forward strand.
TAAAAGTATAACTACCATCTAAACTGAAAAGGCAAACTCTCTCCAGCATTTCTGCACAGCTGGGCCAACAGTGCCACTCCAACAGTGAGTCTGACCGAGGCTTGTTAGTATGTAGATTAAGAAAATTTTAAAGTTAAGTATTATTTCAAATAAGCTGGAGCTTTAAAAAAAATGCAAAGACATATTATAAATCACGTTAGCAATTGAGATGTAGAAATTAACATCCAGGTAGCTATAAATAATGCAAAATGTGTGTAGTTCCAAAGAAAAAAGTAAAATTGTTTCATATCTAACAAAGAAGAAGCTGTTCACCTTCTTTCTGGCACATTTAGAGACATTAATTTTTTTCATTGCTGAAAATCTGGATATGTGAAACCTAATACATGTTTTTTAAAACACCCTCTGTAATACAAGCTTTGTTTTGTGTGTGTATAATATTCAATCAGCCAGGACTATTTCCCCCATTGATAAAAAGAGCAACATGGCTTTACAATCAAGTTTGACATGACATGATAATATATCTATTAGATTACCCATATAGTAATATATTCTGTACTACTAACATATCTGTATACAGTGTATGTACAGCTATGGTAATAAAAGTGATATATTTTTAAGAAACAGGATTGTTTGTAAAATGATTTAAGCAACTTGACTTCCTTTGTCTTTCCTAACTTGTAAATCAGTGAACTGACTAGCAATACCTGAATCAATTAACAAAACATGTAGTAAATGCCTGCTGATAGGCACGCTGAGCAAAATTAATTCCGAGTGATTGGAGTAACAGCTCCAACCACGTGGGTATACAAATAGGACTAACTATATACATATATAACTATATAAATATAGTTATATGTGTTTTATAGAGAAAGAATGAAATCAGGAAGACTTTGCATAGCTCTTGTGAAATTATCCAAAAATCTTGCTTCATTACTTTTTACTCAGATTACTTCTTAATTCTTTAAATTAATGAAATTTAACGTATTGGAGGATTGAATAAGATATATTTACCAATACAAAAGAAATCTTTATTCATATACAGTTATGATCCTCAGACTCTGTTTCAGATCCATTGTTATAAGTAACATTTACAAAAACTACTTGTTTCAATCCAAAAATCAGTTGTTAAAAACTATTCAAGAGCTAGCATATGTTTAGAAGAAAGTTTTTGTTTTTAAAGAAATGTGATTTAACAGGTTGACAAAGTGGAGATTCCTATGAAAATGTGTATCATACAGATAAACAGCGTTTGAACAAATATAACCATAAAAAATCACAAAAATTACATGCTCTTCGTGTCCTAAGCAAGGATGATGTCTTCCCCAATTTTGGGAAAGCACGGTGTCTGGCATTTCACAGAAGCCCGATGAAAGCCAAGTTAAGAGGTAAAAGACAATGCACAAAACACGTTTATCCTCACATTATTCATGACACGTGTGCACAGAAGATACTGCATTTTCCAAATGGAAAGAGCCCACCCATAGCCTGGATGCCATCTACAGGGTCCTATGATGCGCTCACTGCTCAGGTTCGTCCAGAGACTTGGCATTTTCCTTGTCTTTGGAGGACCGGCCATGCGTCTCCATTTTTTCCAGTTCATCTGATTGTGCTCTGTGGAAAAACAAAAGCCAAGTGGTTGTTAGATAATCATGATCTTAAATACAGGAAAATTCTGTGTATTTTGATATTTTCAGCATCTATTTGAGGTAAAGCTTGACTTAATTCATGACACATTTTAAAATGTTTAAATATGTTTAATGCAAACCAGATCATCTCCAAATCTTCCAAATGCTATTGGCTATTAGTCATGCACCAAAAAAAATATATATATATTTTTATTTATTCCAGCATGCTTTAAAACAGTACAGTTTTCCTCCCTTGTTTTTAGGTATTTATAATGCTCTCTGGAATGCAAGACTTTTATTTTAAAGTGGTATTTCTCTCAGAAAGTAATCAAGTTAAATTTGAAAGTAAAGGTGTTATAACTTTTTTAAAGAAAAAATATGTATTTAACTATTGCAATCATTGTTTCTGCCTCTTTGTTTTGGGAAAAGAAAAGTACAATTTCATTATTAAGTCATGGAACAAAAAGAAAAGATTTTGATTCTTTCCAATTTTTTCGTCACAAAAATGCTCCAGGCTTCTTTACTTCCTCACTGTCCTCTTTCACAAAATTTGTTGCTCTAAGTTTGGTTCTTTATAGGAGAGGATCCTCTGCATTTTAACATAAGGCAGAATATTTTACAGGTTTCAAAAAACACAAAATTTATTCTTAATACAGAATTTAGATGATTTTTATTTTCAGTCTTATCTCTATAATTCACAAAGATGTTTCAAAACAGTCAAAATCCTACATTTTCTAAGTGCATTAAGAAGTCTGAGTCAACCACCATATCTTGGGTTTGAGTCTAGTCCTCAGAAGTTAAAATCCCTTCAACATTTTCTGTTGTTTAAACATAAGGCAGCTCAGCCATAAACTGCTGTAAATGATAGAACCTGAGAGATTTCTAACAAAGCTATTTTGTGTTTTGCGTTCGCTGACTGATTTGAAATGCAGGCTTTTCTGTTGATGGGATTACCCAGCAAAGGCTAGCTCCTCAAAGGAAGCTTCTTTCAGCAGGGAAAGAAGATTTGATGACAGATCAATAGATCTTCTGAGGGCTTGATCCATTTTGCTTTTGGAATGTAATGCAACAAAAGATACATAGAAGTAAACAAGATGGTTTGCCTGCAGCATAACCTCCACTAAAAAGCCTGCCTTGCCCACCTTGATCCTCATTATAACAAGTCTCTGTCCACAATAACACAGAACCTTATATTTGTTCTATTCTGTGCTTACTACAATGTCTTACTGGTGCTACACATGTATGTCTACTTCTTCTACTGACTGGAGCTTATTGGGGAGAAGGGCTATGTCCTGTGTATCTCTGTGGTCCTAGTGACCAGTATGATTCATGGTACAGTCAGCACTCTGTATCCATGAGGTCTGCATTTGTGGATTCAACTGAACACAGATCCAAAATACTCAGGGCAAAAAATTTCATAAAGTTCCAAAAAGCAAACAAATTTGCTGTGCTCCAGCAACAATTTACATAGCATTTATGTTGTATTAGAAATTATAAGTAATCAAGAGGTGATTTCAAGTATACAGGAGGATGTGTGTGGGTTATATGCAAACTACAAACAATTTTATTTAAGGGATTGAGCATCTGGGGATTTGGGTAGCAATTCCCTGCAGGTACTGAGGGATGACTGTATGTAGTTAGAAGTCAGTAATTTTTTTTAAAGACAGAAGAATTAAATCAGTAATTGCATAGGAAAAAAGAAAGCCTCCATGTCCTGGGAGAAGAGAGAAGTTAAAGGAGGAAAGTTAATGACAAGACAATCAAAATAAGAAATATCAAAGACATAATGATATACAGATAATGCCAAGTGTTTACCATCATCCTACAGTAAAATGAGGGTCCTTATGAGGTAATTTGAATCTCAAATAGATACTTATGCATGCCTGAGACAGAGCTGGTCATGTCAAACACTAGGATACAAATAGATAGATTAAGAAATAAGAAGGCTGCGTCCAGCAAAGGTACATGTGAATTCACTCATGTATACATTCACTCAAAAAAACACTCTCGTGTACATATCATTCATCTCTTATGCAGGAATACTTATGTGTAGGAAGTTACAAAAATAGAACTAAAACTTAATGTTAATCAAATCTGCAATATTCCGCTATTCATTGCTACAGCAAGACCAGCTGTTTCTTCTTGCCTGACATCTTGGCTTTCTCCTTGCAAGACATGTGGGATCAAGCAAAAGTCAGTAATTTTCTACCTGTTAAAAACCCCAGTTTCTCACTCTTATCAGCAACTATCAACTATGTCAAACTAGTGCTACGAATTCATGCCAGAACTTAGAGGTCATCTCGATACTTTTGGCTTTGTCTGACCTCCAAAGTTAATATAGACTCAAGGGTTCTCCCCTTGTTCTTCTTTTAAAAAATGAATTTTAGGGATTATTTATTCATCCACCCATTCAATCAAAGGCTGACTGTTTACCAGGCATTACACTAGGCACTGGAGATAACAAGATAAATGCTGGGCTTCAGATTCCAGCAAAATCCCACCTCACAAAATACACACTTACTCATAATATCACTCTTACTTGCTCAAACCTTCTATAGTGATCTTCTTCCTCTGCTTTTTAAAACTGTATATAACCCTCTATGAAGAGGATGTTGGTGATCTCACTGCCATACCAGTGGTGATGAGAGTTACTTATTGAAATAGGTTCATTTTTCCTTATGGCCAAAGCTATGTACAAAGTAGCTACACACTAACACATCAATTACCAACATAAAGGAACTTCCAAGTTCTAAACGTTTAAATAACAAACCTTCCATCTCCAAATCTCACTCATAAACCTTCTAAGATTAAATCATTTCAGTCTCCAGGACAGGGGTTATCTTTTGGTTACTTCCTTTGTTTTACTGTTCACCCCTTCCCACCCCCACCCCAATTATCTGCAGAAGGTTTCTTCCAGAATATCCTTTTCTGAGGGTTTCCTGTTTGCCTGTAAATGAACAAGAGCCCTGCTGCTAAGTCGGAGGCTTTCACTGGTTACCAAAGATTCATCCCACCCAACACCCAGACACGCTATTCACCCAACCACTGGCCGGAATGGATCCAGATTCCTGGCTGTCATCTCTGATTTCACCAAATATTTTGACCTCCGCTGCCCTAAACCCACAACACTCTGACACTGAACCCTGCTATTTCAACGCCTGAGAAAAACTGTACCTTTCCCAGAGAGGGGGTTGGAGAGGGAGGGGAGGATGTTGAGAGGGACGGATGCACAGTTCTGTGGCCGAGTCTGTTAATGACACCCAGCAGGTGTCTCTCCAGTGCTGTTCCAGAGAACGCGGACTTGGATCCCTGAGAGTCGGTAAGTACTGCTGCATGGGCCGTCCACCTTCAGACTCACAATCGTAGACAAACACTCTTAGAAGTTATGTTGTTGACAAACTGTTTCGTCTTAACAGCGATCCCCATACTTACTCCATCATGAAACATGATTGTGCGTGAGAGAGAGAAAAAGAGAAAGACAGAGACAGAGAGACAGAGACAGAGAGAGAACATGACAGTAACACTCCCAAGACCCAGTGCTCTAAGGGATACGGGTGAAAACACTGTGCCAGGCCAGACTTTTACCACTTTCTTCATTCAGTTTCTACAATTTTCATACTATTTCTACACTAAATCTAATCTTTAAATCTTTGCCTCTCTCCTCAGACACCGCCTAGCCTCTCACTCTTGGACTTGCCTCCTAATGCTGTCCCCTTTGGTGACAGTACTATACCCTCTGTCCTGGATTTCCTCCCACCCCTCTGCCGACCTCCTCAGTCTTCACTGCCCAGGCTGAAGCCCCTGTTTCCATCATAAGCCTTTGTTTTCCCTTCATATCCACACAGGCAACTACTTTCTCAACATTTCCAAGAAGCATCTTGGATCAAATAAAAGTCTAAAAATAAACTCATGTTTTCTTCCCCCAAATATTCAGTGATCCTGATTACTGGAAACTGGAAACTAGTCACCCAGCCAGAAAGCTGAAAGTCATCTAAACATCCCTCCCTACTTTGCCTCCGTATCTGATGCATCACTAAGTCTCCAGTTCACTTACCTCCCTCCATTTCCACGGCCATAACCCTTGTCCAAACTACCTCCTCTCTCAATTTGCCTCTTTGATACTGGGCTTAGTCTCCTCATAGCCATCCGTGGCTCTCTCTAATATAAGTCCTACAGGGCACACAGTGTCATTTCTTAAAGATGTGGACCAGAGAATGTACTCTATGTCACTCTACTTATGACTCTGTAACAGCTAACCGCCATTCTTAGAATAACACCCTAGACCTTGGGTGCCTACGATGTCCGCATGGCTCACCTTCCTCCACCTCCCATCTCAGGTCTTGCTTCTACTTGCTGAACACACTGGTCTTGGTGGCTTTCATACACTTCCACAAACATTTCACATTCCTCTTTCATAAATGCTGTGCCCTGTGTCTAGAACATTCCCCATGCTTCTCAGCTTCCACAGTACCCACTACCTCATTTCAGCTCCAATCTCTCTACCTTGGGGAGGCCTTCCTTACCCTCCACATCCATGCAGAATCCCCCTGGTAATATAACCCCACTGTACAAATTCCCTTCCCCTCACAGCACGTGTCACAACTGTGCATGAACACGTAAGGCTTGACTCCCACATTCGAAGGAAAGCTCCATAAGCCCAAGGATAATGTCTGTTTTGTCATCATCATAACCAGAGCACAACCTGAAATAAAGCAGATGCTTAATAAATGTCTGATGGCATAATAATGAATGACTGGAGCTTATTATATAAAAATTCCTGATGTCCCAGCTCCTCATTCAGTCTCACCTTTCCTCTGTTTCTCTCCTTTCTGCAACAGGAGCTGCAGACTACCAGGAGCTGAAGTGGTGGGTGACAGTTCCAGTGGGTGTCTGATTTGGAAGTGGTAAAGGTCAACATACTTGGTGGCATCAGTGATGACAGTCAGGAACTGGGCTCTGTGCTGGACGGCAGTTCAGGGCAGAGTGTGTCTGGTCTCAGGGAATAGTTTTCTTTCCTTTATACCAGGTATTAAATGCAGCATCAGCAGCAACCTGGCTCTTTCTGTAACTTACCTGTTTATTTCTCCCTCTTCAGTCCTTTATTCTTTCCTATCTAAACTTCACACTCCTGGCTCCCCCAGTCACTTCCCTGAATCCCTTCACAACCTTTTCTCTACTTCTACAGCAAAATATCTTGAAGGTACACTGACTTCTTTTCTCATCTTTTGCTTGGTTTTTGAATCCCTGTAATCTGGCTTTTGTTCTCACTTAGATCACTCTCACTAAGCCCAAAAACGATCTTCTTAGAGCCAAGAATCTCATCTATAGGTAAAGCAAGAGCTCAGTTTTACTGGGCCCTTAGTAACGATCAGGTGCCCTGCAACTCACTCTACATGTATAATGTCACAGACACAGGCATTATTAGCAGCAAAAACATCACCCCCATTTGAACGATGAGAAAGCCGAGCCTTAAGTACCAACCGGGAAGCACAGGTGCCAAGGTTCAGACAAAGTTGGAGTGGCTCCCAAGCCCTTATCTGTCATCTCCTGGTGTCAATGGCCCTATGCTGAGGTCTCTTCACAAAGCTCTACTGAGTCTAGACCACCTCCTGAAGCAGCTCAGGTCCTTAAAAACCAACATGGGGCCAAGATGAAGTCACTCCATTGCTGCCAGTCCTTCTTGTGACTAAAAATCCTGGCACTAAGACCACAAACAAACACAGGAAATCTATCAAAAATGGAGGGAAGGCTGACTGGCCAGGAAGCTGACAATGTGAGGAGTGGTGAAGCTCCCCAGGTTTTCTTTCCCCCTTCATCCCTGATGAGGTGCTGGAGAAGCCTGGACCTGGAACCACCAGAAGATAAGGGTTGTAAATAAAGCCTCTCTCCACCTGTAGCCCAGGGACAGAGAAAGGGACGTCTGGCAGAAAAACCGTGTTCTTAATACTGGCTCTACTCCAGCCAAGACCAAAAGAAAACTGACCCCTTGTGGAATCAGTGTGGCCACGTGCAGAACTGGACCTGCAGCCTGACCTGGCAGTGCTGAGGTAAAGGTGGTGAGTGGGAGGAGTGCTACTCGGCAATCTGCCTCCCCCAACCTCCACCCCGCGGGTCTAGGGGGCCAGCAGGTGCTTCCTCACCCCCTCCCCAAGCAGCGACGAGGCAGACTGAGGTGTCTCAGAGTGGTGATACTGAGCCCTGTAATACAACTAGGACATGGGCAAAGACATAGATGTTTTTATCAAAGAGAATACACAGAAGACAAACACAGGAAAAGATGGTCATTTGCCATTAGGAAACTGCAAATTAAAATCACAAGGAGATATTACTCTATACCTATCTATTAGAACAGTGAAAACTTTTTAAAATGGTGACAATACCAAGGATGTGGCAAAATTAGATACCTCATATATTGCTTCTGAGAATGTTAAAATGGTACACCCATTATGGAAAATAGTTTGGCAGCTTCTTAGAAATACATTCTAAATATACATTTAATATACAACACAGCAGATGCAATGCTGGTCACTTATCACAAAGATATGAAAATGTATCCACACACAGAAGTTAATACATATGAATATTCATAACAGTTTGATTTGTAATAGCTAAAACTTCAACACAACCCAAATGTCCCTCAATGTATGGAACAAATTTTGGTGCATTCATACCACGGAATACTACTACTCAACAATGGAAAGAAGTGAACTTTTGATACACTCAACAATTGGATGGATCTCAAGGGAATTAATTCTACTGAGTGATAAAAAGCCAATATCAAAAGGTTACATACTACGTTACATACTATTTAACACTCTCAAAAATGACAAGAATTACAGAGATGGAAAACACATTCGTGACTGCAAGGGGTCAGGAAAAGAAAAAGGGAAAGGGTGTGAGAGATTTTGCAGAGGAGGAACAATTCTATATCTTGATTGTAGTGACGGTTACACAAATCAACATGTAATAAAACTGCACAGATACATACAGGCATACATGCACGCACACATACACGGGTGCCTGGGAAACTGGCAAAATCACAAAAAGCTCTATGGATCATACCAATGTCAATTTCCAGAGTTTAACATTGTACTACACTTTTGTAAGTGTTATCATTCAGGAAAACTGGGTGAAGGCTACCTAGGATCTCAGTGTACTAATTATGCCATAATTATTTCAAAATAAAAACGTAAAAGAAAAGAAATCAATGTGACCAATTGATCATCTGTTCCTTTATGTCCCCAGTGTCCATCCTCTGAATATCCAACCTTGGTTTATGGCCATTCGGTCCAAACACCCAAGGAAGAAGTCTTCTTCCAGTCTCTCCCCTCCACATCCAGTTAGGCAACACTTCCTATCTAGGTCAGCCCTGAAAAAAGTCTCAGAAGCAGATTTCTCCCTCTCCAATCTCACTGCCACTCCAGAATGCTATGGCCACATCCATCTCTGTCAGTCTCAACCCCTACCCAAATACCATTCCAATTCCCCTATATATTACCTTCCTCCAAATCAGAATTCCTCACCCCAAATACATTTTATAAGAACAGCCCCAAATGTTGCCTCACCATGAAGATTAACCCAGGTCCCCCAAGATCAAGAAGTCGTGGCCTCTTCAGCAACTATCCTGTTCTTTCCATAGAACTCTAGCCTAGCACTTACCACATTAGGCTGTAATTATTTAGTTGTGTCCCAGGGAAATACAAACGCTCCCAGAAAACTCCTAAGGACTGAACCTGATTGTCAATCTACACAAGGCCAGGCCAAGAAAGTGCAGAAGCTGGTACTGAAAAGACTTCCTGACCTGTGACCTCCCAGCCTGATCACACATGCATCCATGGATATGCAAACTCCCTCACACTCAGAGGGGAGACACAGCGGCAGATGATGACCCTTCCCAGGAGCTACCCATCCTCAAGCTTCAATCAGCTCAAGTTGCACCACTGGTAGCCACATTTAAGTCTTTATTAAGTAGTTATTTATTTTAGCTTTTCCTCTATTATTTTCTATTAAATCTTCCAAAGCCAAAGGTTACTTCCCAAGAAAAATGAACAAATTAATTTTCTATCAGACGACTAAAGAATGAGTGAACTATGCTGGCATATACATTCACATGCAGATTTGGAAAAAGTTATAGATTTATTAAAATGAAGTGAAATATATTATTGTTTCTCATGCAATTCATTCATTCTTCCATTTGCATTCATACTGGATTACCTAAAGTGAATTACATTTGGGAAAAAGTAGTAACAAACTGATTTAAAAAATCCTTTATGAAGTTTCCAATTCAGTTAAGAATTAGACAAGTCACAAAAGACTACTTTACATGGACATGGTAATAAAAGCTTGAAGGGAAATGAGGCAGGGAGGTGGGATGGATGGTGATGCATGGGGCTGTCATCATTGTTCTTACTGGGTGATCACTACAAGGGATCCAGGGAGATCTTACTGACAAGAAGGCATTTGAGCCAAGACCTGAAGGAAGGAGGGAGACCACCACGTATGTGTCCAGGGAGGATTCAAGGCAGAGGGAAGTGCTAATGCCAGGCCCTGGGGCAGGACATTCTCGAGAAAGTAATGGACAAGCCACAGAATGAGAGTCTATTTTTTCCAAATCATATTTCTGAAAAGAGCCTTTTATCTAGAATACATAATTGCTAATACATACTGCTCCAAAGAAGATATACAAATGGCCAACAAGCGTATGAAAAAGCTCAATATCAGGGAAGCGCAATCCAAAACCACAAGGAGATGCCACTTCAGAACTATGAGGATGACTATCAACAAAAAGACAGACGATGACAGGTGTTGGCTATAGTGTAAAGATAAATTAGAACCCTCATAGTCTGCTAGTGGAACTATGTAAAACGGTGCAGCCACTTTGGAAGCAGTCTGAAGTTTCTAAAAAGGCCAACCATAGAGTTTCCTTATAACCCAGCCATGAGAATCTCAGGTATGCAGCTGTGAGAAATAAAACCTAGATCCCAAAAAAACTGGTATTCAAATGTTCACAGCAAAATTATTCCTAATAGAAAAAAAAATACAAATTGTGTGGACACCAGTTCAGGTATCCTGTCTCCATCCTGAGGCGAAGCCCCGCCCCCAGACCACAGGAGCCAATCCTCGCGCTCGCTGCCAGGACAGGCCCCGCCCCAGAGCCCTCCTCGGCCGCGCCCCTAACTCCGCCTACCGGCCCGCGCATTGGCAGTTGGCAGTTGGCCTGAGCGGCCGTGGGTTCAGACGGCCCGCAAGTTCCCCGAGGCGGCGGCGGCTGCTGCTGCGGTGGCGGCAGCGGCGGCGCGGTCCCTCCGGGAGGCGCGGCGTGGGCCGAGCGGCGGCCGCGGAGCGTTGAGTCCAGCGCGGCGGCGACGGCGGCGGCGACGGCGGCGGCGACGGCGGCAGCGACGGCGGCGGCGGGCGCGAGCCCCGAGCTGGTCCGCCGGCAGGTGTTAGACGTGGGGCCGCGCTCCAGCAGTCTCATCCGCGAGGGCTCCTACCGCGTGGTGTGGTGAGTGTCCGCTCCCCGCGTGCCGGCCGCGCCCGCCCGGCCTCCCGCTCGGCCTCCTTGGATGCGGCAGTGGCGTCGTGTCCAATCCGCCACCCTACCCTGGCCGGACCGCAGCCGGGATCCCCCGTCGTCCGCGCGCCGGGGGTCTCGGGCGGGGCTAGTCTGCTTGGGCCGGGGCGTTACTCGCGGTGCTTCCCGGGCGGCCCTCGATGGCGCGCGGAGTGGCGTAGCGGCGCGGGGGTCGGAGACCGGGACCCGGGACCCCCTGGACGGGAACGGCCCCCAGCACCAGGGTGCTTGAGTAGCGGCCTTCCCTTGACATCCCCATAGTGAAGCCGCGAAGTACTTCAGATGCTTGAGGAGGCGGCTGCGGTCTGGAAAGCGGTTCTCAGCGGCGCGTGTGCACAACCCCGAAGTCATTGTCTTGTTTTCCCCCCTCCCCTGCCTTTTCCGCGGACGGCTTTCGTGGTGCCCGTTGTGCTCCCCTGCGCAGGCTCTCTAAAAGGCATGAAGAAGTACCAGTGTGGGTGTGGAATGTCTCCATCTTGAAGTGTTTAAGTGGGTTTGGGCATGGTACTGTTCTCGTTTCAGGAAAGATAAGTCAGCATCGCTGTTGTGATTTATTTAAGGAGTCTTTTGGAGTTGGGCCTCATTTGACTTTTCCCCCCTTTTACCGGGCGTGAGCTTTCGTTCTAGCATAAAGGCTTCCAGAGGTTTTAGCACAATGACTGTGGACTTTTCCTGTTAAAGCTTTAGTGGTCTGTGTGTATGCCGCCCTGATGGAGTTCTTGCAGAACCACATGCAGGCGCCCTTGACTGGCTCCACATCCCTCAGAAGTGTTCGTGAGATGGAGGTGATGGTGGGTTTTTTTTCCCTTACTTTTATTAGAACCAACTACCTGTGGTATTTTGTGCTGATGGAGTCTTGTGGAGTTGTAGGCTTCCTTACACATAAACCTTCATGTGAGTGTGTCTTTTGTGTTGAATGAAGGAAGCAGACTATGAACACTTCGTGTCAGGTACTGTGCTGTGTACCTTATCTCATGTTACCTGAACAGCCACCTGCAGAGAGGGAAGGGCAGTGCTAGCTCTATTTCAGATGACAAAGTGTTTTGAGGTGAAGCCAGTACTGAAGGTCGCACAGCTAAGGAATCAGACTTGAGATTGTAGGCTGAGATCCTGTTTCAGTTGCCAGAGCTCTTTTCATAACTCCCTATTTTCCTTAATTAGTGTTATTAATAATTTTGAAATTTTAGCATATTTTACCCTTACAAGCAAATTTATTTCAGAAACATTCAAATTTGAACGGTAATAATTTTAGAAATACATAGAGGGAATATTTTACCACGTATGCTAGCTAGGTACAAAGACTAGTTAAAATTCTTTAAAAAAAATACTTGAATATTTGCATTCTCTTTAGGAGCAGAGTACTTCACAGTACACAGCTATGAAGATTCACGTGAACTCAGTAGGCTAGGAGCCAGAAGAGGAATTAAAATTAGGCCAGGCCTAAAAGAAATAAGGTCCTAGAAGGTAACAGAAAGACAGTACTGCCCACAACATCACTTATCTGGAGTAAGTCTGATTGCTGTGCACCTGCTGGTATGTGTGCTAGTCACCAGGTCTCGTTGTGAGAGGCTCGGAATTGCCCATCACATCCTTGGGCCCTTAGAAAAAATTAACGCTTAAATGTGTACTGAAAAAGTCTAGTTCTATGACATCTCAGTCAAAATTTTTTTTTTAATCTGATGAGAATTTGTCCTAGCCTGAAGATGATTTAGATCTGGTAACTTTCTATCTCGGCTGTGGACTTAAGTGACTTAAGTCTCTATTAGGTGAAATGTCAAGTCCACTTACTAAATATATATTTTCCTTTCTTAAGAAACATCCAAGTACAAATAATATTGGAGTTAGAATCCTGGGACCAGACTATAACTTTTTACCTTCAGGTTGATGATATTTCATATAAGAGTTTAATTTACATTGTGCATTATTAGTATTTAGTAAATGTTGGTTAACAATGCTGGGTTTTTGAAGGATTTCTTGATTGAAATATTAATAATATTTGAAGAACTGATATTTTAAAAAGCTTAATGTTTCCAGAAGGACTTAAAATTTTAAGGAAGAAAACAATTTTGTTTAATTTTCTGAATCTGTTCATTAGGAATTTTGCCTTTTCCATGAAAAGTCCTTTCCTAAACATTACGTAGGGGATATAAGGAGTGGAGTTTGAATTGAGCCTTTCTGAGTGGTGTGATTTTGATAGAAAGATAATAGATGCGAGTGACAATCTAAGCTATGGAATCCAATCCTGGAAAAGGACTTAGGTGGCAAATTGTGGAGGACTCTGTAGGCAGAATGGAGTTAGATTTTATGTTTGTGCAATGGAGAAGGATCAGAGTTTTTGAAAAGAGGCAGGCTAGGCTAGTGACCTTATAAAGGTGAAGTGAGGTAGCGGTGTGGAGGATGGAGATGTTAGAGTCAATAATGGGCTCTTGTCAGAGGTGTGGTGGACTTTTCATCATGGTAGGTATGGGATGCAAAGGATGATGAGGTGTTACAGGGTATTGGTTTTGCTTATGTTTTCCTTTGCTGTGCAAAAGCTTGTAAGTTTAATTAGATCCCATTTGTTTGTTTTTGCTTTTATTTCCATTTCTTGAATAGGCTGCACTAGGAGAACATTGCCGAGATATATGTGAGATAATGTTTTGCCTATGTTTTCTTCTAGGAGGTTTATTGTGTCTTGTCTTATGTTTAAGTCTTTAATCGATTTTGAGTTTAGTTTTGTACATGATGTGAGGGAGTATTCTTGCTTTATTGATTTACATTGCTGCTGTTCAGTTTTCCCAAAACCATTTGCTGAAGAGACTGTCTTTATTCCATTGTATGTACTTGCCTCCTTTGTTAAAGATTAATTGACCAAAAGTTTGTGGGTTCATTTCTGCGCTCTCTATTGTGTTCCATTGGTCTGTAGGTCTGTTTTTGTACCAATGCCATGCTGTTTTGATGACTGTAGCTCTGTAATATTTCTGAAGTCTAGGAGGGTTATTTCTCCAGACTCGTTCTTTTTCTTCAGCAGCGCTATGGCAATTCTGGGTCTTTTGTGATTCCATATAAATGTTATTATTATTATTTGTTCTAGTTCTGTGAAATATGCCCTGGGTAATTTAATAGAGGTTACATTAAATCTGTATGTTGCCTTGGGCAGAATGACCATTTTAACAATATTGATTCTTCCAATCCAGGAGCATGGGATATCTTTCCATTTTGCTAAGTCTTCTTTAATTTCCTTAGTCAATGTTTTCTAGTTCTCCATGTATAAGTCTCTCACCTCCTTGGCTAGATTGATTCCTAGGTATTTTATTACTTTGTGTGCTGTTTAAAAAGGGACTGTTTCTTTACTTTCTTTTCCTGTTGATTCATTGTTAGTGTATATAAGTGCAACTGATTTTTGTACATTAATCTTGCATCCTGCTACCTTGCTGAGTTCTTTGATTAGTTCTGGTAGTTTTGTGTGGAACTTTTAGGTTTTTCTATCTATAGTATCATGTCATCGGCATATAGTGACACTTTTACCTTTTGTTTTCCAATTTGGATCCCTTTTATTTCTTTCTCCTTGCCTGATTGCTGTGGCTAGGACTTCAAGACTCTGTTGAATAGGAGTGGTGAGAGTGGGCAACTTTGATGGCCCCGGATTTTAGTGGGAAAGTTTTTAGTTTTTAACCATTGAGTACTAAGCTGGCTATAGGTTTGTCATAGTTTTTATTATGTTGATATATGTTCCCTGTATACCCACTGTGGTGAGAGTTTTTATCATAAATGGGTGTTGAATTTTATCAAATGCTTTTCCTGCATCTGTTGAGATGCTCATGTGTTTTTTGTCCTTTCTCTCTTGATGTGGTGTATTATATTGACTGATTTGCTTATGTTGAGCCATCCTTGTGTTCCTGGGATGAGTCCAACTTGATCATGGTTTGTGAACTTTTTTATGTGCTGCTGGATTCTGTTTGCTAATATTTTGTTGAGGATTTTTGCATCTACTTTAATCAGTGATACTGGCCTATAATTCTCTTTTTTGGTAGTGTCTTTGCTTCGTTTTGTTATCAGGGTGATGGTGGCTTCATAGAATGAGTTTGGGAGTACTCCCTCTTTTTCAGTCTTCTGGAAGGGTTTGAGTAGGACTAGTATGAGTTCTTCATTGTATGGTTGGTAGAATTCCACAGTGAAGCCATCTGGTCTTGGACTTTTATCTGTAGGGAGGTTTTTTATTGCTAATTAGATTTCATGTCTGGTGATTGGTTTGTTCAAGAGGTCAGTTTCTTTTTGATTCAGTCTTGGTGGACTGTATATTTCCAGCAACTTGTCCATTTCTTCTCAGTTTTTCACTTGGTTTCTATGTAGTTGTTCCTAGTATCCTCATATGATATTTTGTATTTCTGTGATATTGGTGGTCCTGGATTTTTGTTTGTAGGAAGTTCCAAAATTTACTGATTCTTACTAGTTATCAGTCTGCTTTGGCGCTCTCTGGGCTTCCTGTAACTGGGTGTCTGTTTCCTTTTCCAGGTTAGGAAAAGTTTGAGACCTCGTTTCTTTAAATATGTTTTCTGCCCCCTTTCCTCTTCTTCTGGAGCTCCTATAATGAGAACATTATTGTGCTTGATCTTGTGCCATTAATCCTCTTAGCTGCCTTCACTTTTTTTCCCTTCCTTTCCCTTTTTGCTTCTATCTTTGAGGGAGTTCCTCATACCTGTCCTCGAGTTCACTGATTCTTTCTCGTGCTTCATCTATTGTATTTTTAAGTTCAATTATTGTGTTCTTTAGTTCTGTGACTTCTGTTAGGAACTTTCTTATATTTTCTAACTCTTTGTTGAAGTTCTCACTGTCTTCATTCATTAGTCTTCTGAGTTCAGTGGGCTTTATACGAGTGTACTTTGAATTCTTCATCAGGCTAATTACTTTTCTTCATTTCATTGTGTTTTTTTTTCTCGTGTTTTATCTTGTTCTTTCATTTGGAACATTGTCCACAGTCTTCTGTTTTTTCATTTCACTTGACTCTGTTTGTTGGTTTCTATGCATTAAGTAAAACAGCCACCTCTCCCAGTCTTGAAGAGTTGTGTGGGAGATGAACTTTGTCAGTTAGCCCTGCCTACTCTTGCTTGTCAATGAAACTGTGATTATCCAAGCAGCTAATTGTATTTTGACAGCTCCCAGCAGTTGAGGGTGTGCCAAGACCAGTCAGTATCTCAAAGGTGAGGATCTCAACACCAAGGTTCAGACTGATTGGACTCCATACCCCCCAGTAACAGCTTTTGAAGAATACAAATATCTTGAGGCTTGGGGCTGCAAATGTAGTCCCTGCTGGCCCCTAGAGCTAGGAAGTCTGGAGGTGTCCCCTGGAGAACAGTCACAAAGAACAGGGCTTCAGATAAGTATACAAGCCCCTTTCTGGGAAATGTCAGTGAGCTGTAGCAAGGCAGGCTGAGAGTGTAATGATGGCACCCCCAGCCTACCTTCCCTGAGAGCACCTCAGTAGCCTCCTGATGTGTGCCAAACCTGAAGCCTGCCTCCAAGTCCAAAGCTCCTGGACTAGAAAAGGAGGCCTTTTTTCGCATAAAGGCTGGGGGTGTGTCTCAGTCTAATGTGCAGGACCCTGAAAGTGGTAGCCTGCCGGGAAGTGTGTCTCCAACTGTTACAGACCCATGGGACCGAGACATGCAGTCGGTCCTGGCCTCCAGAGCCAGGTGATCAAGGAGCATGCCCTGAGTGGAAGCCACAAAACCTGGGTCACCAGTGTGTAGACATTCCCTGCTTGGAGATACGCTCACTCTGCAGCCTATCAGAGGGAGAGCGCAAATATGGCTGGAGTGAGGCAGTGGGAGGGTGCAAAGATGACACCTGAATAAAGAGGAGCAGAAGAAATGGGAAAAGATGAAGTAAGAAATATGGCAAGACAGAGGGAGAGCAGGGAAGATGGCACCAGCTGGCTGGAGCATAAAGCTGGCACCCAAAAGGAAGGGGAAAAAAAAATGGTACCTGCCAGTTTTATTAAGGCAGAGGGAGAGCAGGAGGATGGCACCCACCACCAGCCTCAGTCCCTGAGGAGTATCCCAGCAGCCCCTGCCCCTCAGACCAATGCTTTAAATTTTGGAAATGAGTCTCTTTCACATAAAGTGTGGGTGCTTTTCCAAGGGCCACTTCTGCACTTGGCCCTGGACCAAAAGCACAGGCCCTTTAAGAGGGGTTCCTGAATTCACCACATCCCAGTGGGTCTCACAGCCATGTGTCCTGAGGGTCTTGCAAGTCAGATGCTTTGGGGGTTTCTCTCTCAGTTGTCAGTCTTCAAAGTTTGAGTCCCCATTGCGGGGGTACAAACCGTTCACACCTCAGGTGGAAGTTCCATTTTCTGAGTTCCCTCCTGAGTGTGTCTGTGCACACCAGGGGTGGGGTTTCTGGTGAAACTGTGCCTCAGTCTTTTCTGCCTGCTTTTATGTGGTTTCCCTCTGGTTTGCCTGATGTGAAGGGGTTGCTCCGCCATTTCTCAGGCTTTTCCAGAGGAAATTGTTCCACGTGTAACTGTAGATTTTGTGTGTTTGTGGGAGGAGGTGAATTCAGGATGGTTCCATGGCGCCACCTTGAATTCAAACCTATTGTATATGTTTTAAATTTTGGTTTTCAATTGCTCAGGTCACTGCTAGTATATGGAAGTATGATTAATGCTGTGTATTCATGTTTATGTATAGATCTTATATTCTGGGATTTTTCTAAAGCTATTTATTATAATTATCAGTTTTCCTACAGAGTCCTTGCAGTTTTCTCCATAGACAATGATGTCATCTGTAAATAATGACGATTATATTTCTTCTTTTCTAGTCGGTGTGCCTTCATTTCCTTTCTTGCCGCACTGCACTGACTAGAACCTGTAGTGCTAAGCTGCAAACTGACAGAAAAGAGCAGACATTCTAATGTTTTCAAACCAAGAAAAGCGTTCATTCTTTCACCATTATGATGTGGGATGTGGGTGTTTTGCGGATGTTCTTTGTTAGGTTGAGGCAGTGCCCTTCTATTAGTTTCTGAGCATTTTTTATATGAGTGGGTGTTGAATTTTGTTTAATGCTTTTTCTGTATTAATTGATGTGACTGCATGGGTTCTCTTCTTTAGACTCTTCATAGGGTAGGTTGCAGTGTTGATTTTTGACTATTGAACCAGGCTTGCATTCCTGGAATAAATTCCCCTTGGTGATCGTCTATTCATGTGGATGCTTATGGCAGGTGTTATTGTGGATTTCTTGCTGTAGGCTAAATTATGGTTCCCCAAAGGGGTCCATGTCTAATCACTTCTATGACAACGAGTGAGTGTTACCTTGTATGGCAAAAGGGAGTTTGCAGAAGTAACTAAGTTAAAAATCTTGAGATGAGTTTATCACAAATTTTCTGGGTTTACTTAATATAAAAGGAGGTACACAGGAACTGAGTCAGAGAGACCATGAGATGATAGAAGCAGAGACTAATGTGATGCACTTTGAAGATGGAAGAAGGGGCCAACTGCAAGGATGACAGGCATCCTCTGGAAGCCAGAAAGGGAAAGGGAACAGATTCTCCTGTGAGGCCTCAAAAGCAATCAGCCCTGCTGACACCTTGACTGACATCAGACTGCTGACCTGCAAAAGATTACTATAATAAATTTGAGATATTTTAAGCTAGTAAATAGTAATTTGTAATTTAATGATACAGTTTGTAATTTGTAATACTTTACAATAATTTGTCATAACAGCCAGAGAAAATGAACACACTTATATTTTGTTGAGAATTTGGGTGTGTATCCTGGGGATATTTGTCAGAAATTTTCTTTTTTGAGCTGTCATTGTCAGATTTTGGTGTTACATTATGCTGGCCTCATAAAATAAGTTGGGACATAATCACTTTGCTTCTACTTGCTGGAACAGATTTTGTGGCATTCATATTATTCTTTATAAATGTTTGTGGTTTTCAAGGAATTTACCCACTTCATGTTTCTTCTCCCTGCGTGTGTGTGTGTGTGTGTGTGTGTGTGTGTGTGTGTGTGTGTTTGTATAATTTTTTTGAAGTGTAGTCAGTTTACAATGTGTCAATTTCTGGTGTGCAGTGTAATGCTTTAGTCATAAATGAACATACATATATTTGCTTTCATATTCTATTTCATTAAAGGTTACTGCAAGATGTTGAATATAGTTCCCTGTGCTTTACAGTATAAACCTGTTGTTTATCTATTTTATATATTGTAGTTAGTATCTGCAAATCTCAAACTCTCAATTTACCCGTTCCCTCTCCCTTCCCCTTTGATAACGATAGTTTGTTCACTCTGTCTGTAAGTCTGTTTCTGTTTTGCAGATAAGTCCATTTGCGTCTTCTCCTTTAGATTCCATATTTAAGTGATATCATATGGTATTTATATTTCACTTTATGGCTAATTTCACTTAGAGTGTCCATCTGCAAATCTATCTATGTTTTACAAATGGCATTATTTTATTCTTGTTTATGCCTTGAGTCGTATTCCATTGTGTAAATGTACCACAACTTATTTATCCAGTCATCTGTCGTTGGACATTTAGGTGTTTCTATGTCTTGGCTATTGTAAGTAGTGCTGCTGTGAACATTGGGGTGCGTGTATCTTTTCAATTAGAGTTTTCTCTGGATATATGCACAAGAATGGGAATTGCTGGATCATAGGGTAAGTCTTTTTAGTTGTTTGAGGAATCTCCATACTGTTTTCCATAATGGCTACACCAAACTTCATTCCCACCAACAGTGTAGGGGGGTCCCTTATAGGAGAAACTGTTTCATACGCAAATACAAATCTGTGTTGACACCAGTCCACACACAGTTCCAGCTGTGTGTGGGAAGGGAACAAATAGTAATTGTGGGGCGCATTTGCAGACTTGTTAGCCCCTAAGGCCACAGCAAGATGGGTCATCCTCCCTCACCTGGACAAAATGCTCCCGCACAGAAATCCCACAAATCCCACAGCGATGTCATTCCCCATTCCCCTTTTACACACCTTTAACAGGCACCCCATGAACTTCCTCTCAGCCCATTCCCCTTGTGTCCTTGGGATTAAGAGGGAGCTGCCTCCACCACTCCCCACATTGCAGTAATCCCAGGAGGCTAGAAGAGGCTCCCTCTACAATGGTGCAGAGAGGCAAAAAGCCCTGTCTCTCAGGCCAGGTCTTCCCCATCTGGTCAGGACACCCAGACAGGACACCCTGGCCTGTCATCTGGCCACCTCAGGGAAGGAGACTGAAGCTCCCCAAGGCCAAGGGCTGTCTCCAGGCTCCATTCTAGAGAACTGGTTAGTGTCCAGAGGGCTGAAAGGCATGAAAACAGCTCGCCATCCCTAGTTTGCTCAGGGGTGCAGATGATGATGGGATGCCCCACAGGCCCGTGGCCAATCAGGCTCGAGGGAAAAGGACAATGCAGGGTCCCTGGGGAAAGTGAGAGCCTCAGGCTCCCAGGAGCAGCCTGAGGACCCCGTGTCAATGCGGAGGAAGGTCTAGTCAGCCCCCTGTGGATCCGTAGCTCCTGGGACCTCCGCAGCCTCCTTCTCGGGACCCCTCTCTGTAGAGCAGTGCAGACACATATAAGACTACAGTGGTCTGAGATCATTTCCAAACAAAGCTATCATCTTTCACATTTTACATACATCACCCCAAGGTGCTGCTCCCACCCACAGCCACCCAGACCCTCCTCCCCCAGCCTCTAACTCCCCACCACCCCACCCCACCTTGGCCCTGATGGTCCCCCCTCCTTCCCTGCCCTTCTCCCTGCCCCTCACATTACCTAGGGTCAGCACTGAATGAGGAGGAGCCCCTAAGGTCCCCTGGGGACCCCCTGGGGGCTGGCAGTGGATGGCTGGCCTGCTGTTCCCTTATGGGTGCAGTGCCTCTTTGTCCTCCTCCTCCTCCTCCTCCCTGCGACAAACAGGTCACACCTTGTCGGTTTTGCCTGTGAGGGGCGAACCAGCCCCAGAGTCAAGGCAGGCCCCCCAGATCCCGAGGTCAGGCCTGGGCAGGGACAGCTTCCCAGCAGACACTGGGCCTC
Organism: Camelus dromedarius; assembly: GCF_036321535.1. Lineage (NCBI taxonomy): Eukaryota > Metazoa > Chordata > Mammalia > Artiodactyla > Camelidae > Camelus > Camelus dromedarius. The sequence goes on from NC_087443.1 coordinate 9,042,890, forward strand.
CACTAGAGGCCGCTTCCTCGATTTGACAGCTGGTGGAGGTGCTGGGCTGAGGCCAGTTCTTTGAGGGGAAGGGGCCTGGGGAGCCCCCTGACCTTCAGGGCAGACAAATCTCAAGGGCCCTGGGGCAGAGCTCTGGGACATCCCCCAGGGCCACAGGCTGTACTGAGAGGCCAAGAGGAAGGCCAGGCTGCGGAGCTCCTCCTTGTGCTCACTGGACCCATCCCCTGGCCCTGGGGCCTCCCTAAGAGGAGAGGTCTCTCTGAGAACTGAGGCATCCCTGGGTCCCAGGCTCCGTGCAGTGCACTTTCGACCCTGGGGAGGCGAGAGGGGCTGTCCAGCCTGGAATGGAGGGAACCCTGATGTCCTGGAGAGAGAATAAATACTTTGGTCCTGAAGAGGCCATTGTCTGCTCAGTAGTGCCTTAGAAGTTCCTCAAAATCAATGTCTGGTGGGCTGTCTTTATCACTGACCGCTACCTGGGGGTCTTGGTCACGTGTCTGGTATCATGGCCAACATTAGACTCACGAGTGCTTGAATCCAAATGGGGTGCACTGTGACTGGTGGGTGCCCGCACACCCAACTCCTCCTTCAGGTCCAGGAATCGTTTCTGCACCAGCTGGTAAGAGGGAGGTGGACAGTGACTGGCCTTGCATACATGGGTGAGGGGAGAAGCAGGGCTGGGCAGGGGGATGATGGCACTGGGGAGCAAGAGGGGGGATGTCGCCAGGACTCCTGTCAAAGTACAGACACTAGAGCACTCCTGCTGTCCTCCTGGGCCTTATTCCGAGCTGTGTGTCCTTCCTTTCCCTCTGGGCCCCCATCCTCTCCTTCCTATGGTCTTGCATCGTACCCAGTCCCTAGCAGGCCCTCCACAAGGCCAGGCCTTCCAGGCAGGTGAGGGATGAACATAGCCATGTGGGCCTCCTGTTCTGTGGTCTCATCCCTCCCCCGGCTGACCTGGGTCCTTGCCTCCCTTGGTTACCTGGGTGTCCCTTGACTTCCCTCTTCTACCTGGGGTCCATCCCTCCCTTGTCTCTCTGGGTGTCCCTCCCTCCTCTGGCTCACCTCTTCAAGGGTGAGTCCTGCCTCCTGTTCCAACTCCTCAGCTAGGGCCAAGAAGTCCAGATGTGGTTCTGTGGAAAGCAATTCTGCCAGAAATTGAGGGTGAATGACTGCCTCTACCTAAGAATGAAGGAAGAGTCTGTGAGTATCCTTGGCCTGGAGTAACTTGTGAGTCATGAATGCCTGGAGGGAAAGTGAAAAAGAGACCCACCCCATTGTGCTCCACAAGGTAGCCTGTTTTAATCCACCGAGGCAGTCAGCTAGACTCACAGAGAGAGAGAGCGCGAGCAAGCGAGAGCACTCAGGGACAAGGATCAGAACTTAAGTCCCAAAGACCCAGCAGAACCCCAGTCCTGGGTGTTGAGAGTGCCAGTCCCTGGAATCTTGCAGCCCCCAGGCTCCAGGCCCAGCCCACCTTGGTGATGCAGGCTTCCTGGGAGCACAGCTTGTCAGTGTAGCTCAGGACATCCGGGTCCGTGTAGGTCCCATTCTCTTCCTGCTTCAGTTCATTTCTGTCCTCTTGGAACTCTGCATCTAGCTCCCCAGTGGCTGAGGGGACAGGCCCCGCCAGCTCCTCCATGGTGTCCACATACTGTTTCACAGCCTTAGGCGGAATCTCCTTAGGTGCCCTGGTCTCCCAGGGACACTGGGATGTGTGTAGCTTCCTGGGCACACACACTGGGGCAGAGCGGGAGGAGGAAATAAAGGTGAGGGGCCCCTGCGTCCAGCTCCTGACCACGCAGCGCACATGTTGGTTCAGACAGTGTTTGAACAACATGGACGTGGGTGTGGTTCGAGTCAAGGCCAACTGTATCTTCACACACAGTGATGGGAAATGAAGAGGGGAGAGGTAAGGGGGAGCTTCTAAGAGAGTCACATGTGAGGAAGTGTGGACCTCTAATTTTCCAAGAGTCTCCCCATCCAGCCCACTTCTCAGGCAGGCTGTATGTGGTGGCCTTAGACAGGGAGGCGGGAGTTTTGTAACTGACCAAATCAGTTCCCCAGGGTGACGGCAGCTGAGACTCCTCGATGGCAGTTGAGGTTGAAATACCAATGACCCCCTTGAGGGAAAAGGACTGATGTGGGGACAGTGGCCACCCCTAAGCCCCTGTTACCTTTGTGTTCAGCTCCAGTGGGCATGTGGGTACCTGGTTGAGGGCCCACTTTTGGGGCTGGGGGCCCCCAAGGTTCCAGCTTTGGTGGGGCTGGAGGAGGCAGGCCCTGCACCCCCTTCATCCACTGCACCTGCTGAGTCTGCATCACCTCCTTTGCCTCAAACTCCATGAACCTGAAGGGTAAGGGAAGCACAGGCCATGCTGAGAAAAAGGCTTGGGCTCTGGAGCCCACCAAGGGAGCAAAGATGGAGGCATCAGAAGAGATTGTGCTGGGGGCAGTCAATGTCTGTGAGGTACTGTCCCCAGCGGGGAACTGCTCCTGGAGCAAATATCAGACCTGGGGACACCCCTGCCTCCCCAGCACCGGATGGTGTTCAATAGCATACACCCAGGTCGCTGAATTGAAATGGGCCTGCGTGGAAGGCGTAGAGAGGAGATCAGGAAGGAGTCATGTGGACTGTACTGAGAGCACTACCTGGATGTGACGTCTTGTGTGACGGTGTGACTCCTGGGAGAACGGAAGCCCTGGAGGGCAGGGCTGTTGTCTGCTGGATGCATTAAATGATGGTTGTTCCTAGGAAAGCAGCTGTCCCTAGTGGACCTTCCTATTTGCAGAATGAATGAGCCCAACCAGCCCCATCACACAGATCTGAATGTGCCTGGGACCCCACTTCTCCCTCCCAGGGGTCCCTGCCCTCACTCTCCTAGGACAGGGACAGCTATTGGACCACATGTCCCCTTTGAAATGGGAAAACAGTTCCACCCAAGGCCAAAGTCCCAGTGACCCAGGAGGCAGAGGCTTCCTCATGGGCAGGAGGACAGTGACCAATTAGCCCAAACACATCCCTTCCAGCTGACGTTTCCAGGGGCCAGGGCCCCAGGAAGCACTTTCCATGAAGGGCTCCCTCTGTTCCTGCCCTCCTTGGGCCTGATCCTCTCTTGACCCCAGTGTGCAGAGGGGAAAACTGAGGCTCACAGAGGTAGGGTGACAATCCCACATGTGACTGCTAGTAAGTGGCTGAGTCACCAATGTCCCATGAGAACAGAGTGCTCACCTTTGGAACAGAAGGTCCAGGACCTGCTGGGCAGTGGTGAAAGCTCTATAGTTGCCCAGGAATGTGTGCATGTAGGAGAGGTTGCTGCCCAGGATGGCAGTTACCGGAGTCACCACCAGCTTCTCCAGCCTGTGTCACTGAAGGCTCCACACACTGTAGGTCTCATCCCTGCTCCCTGATGGTCCAGCTCCCCCCTGGGGTGGAAAGAGGAGAGACCTGAGGCAGAGGCAGCACCGGGGACCCCCAGGGGTTTGAGGCTGGAGCTCAGACCAGATGGTTAAGCCTAAAGTTCTTGTGCCAGAGGTGGAAGAGGGAATCCCTGAGTGGATTCAAGGTTCTCAGCATCACCAGTACAAGGGGCGGAGGGCGATGATTAAATGCATCAGTGTCTCAGATCATTGTGTCAGCACAGCAGTAACAGCACCTCTCTGCATGAATGACCTCATCCCTGTGGCTGCTGCCACAACATCCCATTCTAGAGATGAGAAGACAGAGGCTGATCCCAGGGTGGGAGGGATCAGGGTCCTCAGGCCAACGTGGACACGTGGGGATGGAGGAGAAACAGGACGGTCTGTAGAAAAATGCAAAAACTTCCTTGACTTAACATGAACTGAGATTCTGTCAAAGTCTCTGAGATTCTGACTCGTATGTGGGCACTGACTTTGCATCTGGCCAAGGCAGGGCCTGGGTTGTGAGGGCGGGTAGGAGAGATGGGGAATCAGATTCCTTTGCCAGCAGGTCTCTAAGAGGGAGCCCAGGGGAGCAGCAGGGCAGCTCTGGGACCCGGGCTTCCTGGGTGTGGAGTCTCCTCGCTCACACTCACCCTGAGCCTGTCCTGGACTCTGTTGGTGTCGTGGGTCACCTGCCCTTCCTGCAGGGAGATGGCATGGGGTAGTCTATGGACCAGGTCCTGTGAGGAGTCCTGCAAACAGTGCCAAGCAGCCAGGCAGAAACCTCAGAGCCCTGTCTGGTTGTCCTGACTGGTTCTCAGACCCATAAGACAGCTCCAGTCTCGACACGCACACACCACTCTCTGCACAGACCTCCATCAGGGACAAAAAAGCTGACAACCTGAGGGGCTTGGATTCCCACTGGCACGGAGAAGAGGCCCCTCAGGAGTCCTCTTTCCCCCCTGCAAGCCCTGTCCTCGGGTGTGGCCATGACAGGACCACCAGGTTACCACATGTTCAATGGCTGGTTCCTGCCCAGAGGGGACACCTCCCCTCAAGTCCCCCTCACCCCACATGGAGATGAGGGGAAGTGGGCCTGCCCAGGGAGGGCTCCCAGAGGAGGCTGGTCCCAGACTGGCCTGCTGCAGGGTACTCGGTGTTACCTTAAGTGACCGCCTCATAATAGACCAGAGGTGTTGGGGTTGAGGGTTCCACCAACGCCTACGGCCTCTCAGAAACCTCTCACTCCAGGGTTTCCTGGACGAGAAGCCCCGAGAGTTCACAAAACTGAAAGAACATGTTTCTCTGTGAACTGTCTCCAGCCAAGTGAGCTGGCTCAGGGGCCGTCACTAGAATGTGGGTGCCTGGTTACTGGGTTCCAATTCTGTTGGGGTCTGTTATCAAGGACGTGACATCACTTCCTGGGGTCCACTTCTTGGAACTCATTCCTCAGACAACAACTCCGGACAGCCCTCTGGGCTGCTGCCTGCTCACCCCCTCCTCCTCACAAACCCACCTCTTCCACAGTGACAGCAGCCCTGCCCTCTCCACGGCTCCCGGGGAGGCTCTGTGTCCAGCTGTGAGGAGAGGACTTGGCTTCCAGACTCAACTTCTCATTGTTACCTGTTCTACATCTTGTATTTATCCTGGTGTTTCTCCAGGACGGTCTCCCCATCTGCACAGTGGGGTTGACTCTAGTCGTACTCCTAGAGATGTCCTCAGGCGTGTGTGGGATAAGACAAGAGAAGTGTAGGAGTGGTGTCACTTGTAGGTGATGCATCCAACCTCATGATTTTTTGTGTTATAACCAAGCTCACATCTATTCCTCTCCTGATCCCGCCTCATCGTCCTTATTTAATGTCACTGTGCATGTGTGTCTGCGTTTGTGTTTCTGTGTGTGTGCTTGTGCACACGTGCAAGCCAGTGCTCACTCTCTGTGTGGCCAGCAGAACACTGCCCCCACGTGGGAGGGTTGGGCAAGAGCTTCCTGAGGTCTGAGGGTTTCTAATTTCCAAAGCAAACCTGATGAAAGGGGCTCAAGCCTTGGCCAGCAGGTCAGAGCCCCGTGACCCCAGGCCATGCAGGCAGCAGGGGCTGGAGCTGGGGTCACAGGCTCACACAGTCTGGTTCCACTGTCCACACTCAGCACCACAGTGCTGGGGGCAGGGAGACTGTCCCCTTCATGGACACACAGCCTGGCAGGGTCATCTTCTCTGGACACACACTGGTCCAGGGACACATGGGCAGTTGAATGGTTGCTGTCACCAGAGAGATTTGACAATCTCATTTGGTGCTGCCTCTATGTTCCTGTCCTCACATGCCTCTCCCCAAGTTCCAACCCCAGTATAAACCGTCACCTTCCCCAGGAACAACAGGATTTTTATCCGCTGGTGTAAGAAGACCCTCAGTCTCAGTGGAAATTCCCTGCTAATCAGCTTCTCCCAGTGATTTCATGAGGAAAGTGTATCAGATTTGATCTAATCTCCTAAGTGTCTAAGGTTCAGTCTGCCCCAAGCTGCCTTCTGAAACTCTCTTCCCACCCATTCCCCTGTCCATGCTGCAGCTTCATCTCCCCACTGCTCAAGCTAGAACCTGGGGTTCTGTCAACTCCACCCCTGTCCCTGGGTCCCAACTCCAAGTGCATTCATCACCTCTCTGTATCTCCCTCCCCTCCCTGTTCAGGCCGCCACTGACACTGTCCTGGATTCATGCTCTCTGCTTCCCTTTCTCACTCCCTCTGACCCAAGGAGCAGATGTTTAAAAGACAAATCTGTTCCTGTCACTCTGCTAACACACAGAAGTCTCTCAGAGGCACTTTGGGGAAAAGCCCCAATCCTGGACAAGTCCTCAGAAGCATCCCCGGGAGGTAGCACGTTCGTCCTGTGGGTTTACACACTGCTAAAATGCTGTTTTACCCAGACAGAGTAAATCAATCAAATTTTCATTTCATTGCCACGTAAAATAAGAGGTGTATAGTCAAGAAAAACTGCTCATGGAAATGAGTGTGTCCATGAACAGGGTGATCTGATTCATTAGGGGTTGTGTGTGGCTGGATGCCTGAGTGTGGGGAAGGAGTTATCTTCCAGGTGAGTCAGGGCTCCAGGCAGATGCAGGTCCCCTAATCCCTGCCTCCTGGGAAAGTGGGGGTTCAGCTCTGAGAGGCCGCAGGCCAGGCTGTACCTGACGTAGGATGGGATGAGGTGGGAAGGGCTGAGCCTCTCACATTCATTTCACAGAGTGTCTGGAGTCTCCACTTTGTAGCTCTTAGCTCAGGAGGAATGGTGACACTTGGGTATCCCATCACCAATGTGGAGCAGATGTGAGTTGGGTCCAGTGAGACCTGGGGCCACACCTCACTTGTGGACACCTGCAGCCCCATCCCTCATGAGGGAAGAAGACATACAACTGGCACAGAGTGTGTGCAGAGTCAGGGTGGGTAAGCCTCCTGTGAGCTCCCTGGTGGCCAAGGGGACAAGGGCTTCTCCCTTCAGTCTTGACTCTCTATTCAGAATCAGTGGCCCTCTGGCTAACCTCTGATGCCCACTGAAGACATAAATGGTTGACATGTCTCTGGCTGCCCAGGGCCACCCTAGGCCCCTGCTCTGTAGAGACATGTCTGAAAAGTAGTGAGCTGGCCTCAGCATTCTCCCACCAGGACCCTTCTGGCAAAATCCATCCTGGCCCGTCCACTGACTCCTTCACATCTTGCTGCCCTCCCCTCTGTGTTTCTATGTGTGCTTCTAACTCCACACTTTACCTTCTGCTGTTTTCTCAGTTTGGGATGTGCGCTTTCTTCCTTGACTCAGCTCATGGGCTCATCTCAGCCCGTGTGGAGCCCACTGCAGGGACCTGCTGCAGCAGATGGCAGGGGCGGGAAGGCCTCTGGGCAGTGGTGGGAAGGACAGGAGGCCTCTGTGCTGCTCCACATCCTGGGTGTAGAGCCTTGGCAGTGACTGATCAGGGTGTGAAGACCTGAGTTTTTCTCTGGGGAAAGATAGCCTGGGGTTTGGTTCCCTGCTACTTGTCCTTCCTGGGGGGATTGGGAGCTCCCTCAAGTGCAAAATGGCCAGAGTCGCAGGGCCCAGGAGCCAGGGAAAGGAGAAGCCTCCTCAGGCCTTGTAGTGGGGGAGCAGGGATCCCTGCATGCAACCTGGGAAGGGCTTGGGCCAGCCTTTGGGCTCCGGAGAGATTCATCAGGGAGAAGTTTTCAAACTTTAGACTCTCAGCAGCAGAACACTTTCCTTGAAGACAATGGACTTAGAGCACAGAAGTTCAAGCCTGAGGGAAGTGGGGTGGGGCTAGATCCCTGGAAGCCAGGACCTCCTCTGAGGAACACCCTGGATCCAGGCTGGGGGCACACACACACCTGGAGGACCACTGCTCTAGGAGGAAGTTGGGACACAGGCTGCCCCAGGAGGCCTGGGACTGAGATGACAGCTCAGGTTCTTCCTGGTAACCGAACCCTCCTTCTTTTTGCTCGCCTTTGGTATTTGGTAATGGCTCTCTGCAAACTCCTGCCTGCCTTTTCTGCCCTTCAGAGGAGCCTTTGGAAACGATGGACCTTGCTGGACTCCATGGAGCCAAAGGGAGCCCTGGATGTCAGCATGAGAGCCACAGGCGGGCTTGAGCTGGCATTTGGGCCTGCCACCTACCATGTCAGGGAGGCCTGGGTCCAGGGACCAGATCTCTGAGGTTCTAGATTGCTTTTTGCAGAGGAGGCAACTTCTCACGCAGGTAACATTTCAGATTATCCTGGTTTTAAGCACACTGCACACTCTAAATGGGCCCGTTTCCTGACCACAGAATGGGGATAAAGAGAGGCCCCTGCCCTGCAGACAGGAGGTGCTCCTGTTTAGGGAGAATACGCTGTGTGATTTCCTTCCTCCTCACTGGCCTGTGGGGCGTGGCTCCAACAAATGGAAGCCTCCTCACCTGGGCTGCCAGACATGGGTCCCTGCACTGTGCCGCTGGTGTTGCCAAGTCTGAACTCACTCTGCTAGCCACACGACAGGCCAATAAATTGGGAGATGAGATATTGGGGCAAGGAATAGCGACAGAAAGCCGACAGATTTAGAGGATGGCAGAACAATGTCTTGGAGAACCATCCTGCTCTAGTCACAATATAGGCTCCTTTTATACAAAAAAACCCCCCAAAATACAAAGGGGGTGTGGTTGGTTGTTGCAAACTTCTTGCTGCAGGCATTGTTTGTTCTTGCAGCTGTCCACGTGGGCCAGGTCACGGTGTCCCTGTAAACTTCCAACAAAAACAAAGGTTTTTCCTCTATTTTGTTTGCAACTTACTATCTCCACATGAGTGCAGAGGGGCTAACATCCTTAACCGTCAGAGCCCCCAGAATAGGCTGAGTCCCGAGAATAGGCTCTCCTGTCTATTTCAGGCTAAAGGCAACACTGATTCACAAAAGGTGCATCGCTGGCAAGACCGAGCCTGGATACAGGGCACAGTGGTTAAAACTAAACGAACAGATCCAATATAGACTCAGGTTTGTTCTCCTCTGTTACATTGTCAATGAAGTAGAAAGAGTACCTGGGGAGGCGGGGTGTGGCCAGGGGGTTGGGCCTACCAGTGGGTCCTGCCTTGCAGGCTGCCGCAAGGCGGGTGCCTGGAGGGCACCTTCAGTTTCACTTGCCCAGCCCCCAAGGTGGAGAAAATCAAAGGCTAACTGAATAGAAGCCTCAAATAATGGAATGAGGGCTGCAAAAGATTGCTGGCCTGGGAAATTGAAAAGTAAAAACCCATGAGGCTAACCAGAGTAAAAATAAAGTAAAAAGTACAGTGGTATAAAAGAAAATGAAATCAAATAAACATATGCTGAGAAACAGTAAAAATGAGATGAAAGAGGTTGGGAGGAAGGGGTAAGGAGGTCGAGTAGAGATGGACAGTTAATGTACAACAGAAGACCAAAGGCAGTGACTGAGGGAAAGCATGAAATAAGGAATGAATACATGTTTTTGTTGTTGTTGGATTGTCTTTTTTTTCTTTTGAAGAAAAACCCAGTGGGTTGAGAGAGGAAAATAGCAGTGGGGTTTTCTGAGCTCAGATTCTGGCAGATGCGGGTTTTTTGGAGCCACTGGGTAGAGCCCAGCTTGGAACTGAAGATACAGGGCGTAGAGCTTGGCTCTTTCTAAGATGCTGACCCCTCCCTGGGGGAGGTTGATCCCAGTACTGGGGTTGGCTTCCCCCTTGTGTTCTCAGGGGCACTGGTCTTCTGTGCCAAAGCCTGCAGAGAATCCCCCAAGCTGGGTCTTGCTCTGTCTTGCAAGTGGTCACCTACACGCTGGCCTGGGCTGAACTAGCTTAGAAATCCTGGGTCAGGGCTCTATGCTGGGAAGGGAGGGAGGAGGGCAATCTTTCATGGTACAGTATCTTGTCTGGTTTGGGGGCTTGCTTAAAGGAGCAAATTTGGGGTGGGGATTGGGCAGTGGTGGTTCTATGTGCAGCAGACAGTGCCCCAGGGAATATGCCAGGGCCGCAGGCTCCTGGGAAGGTCAGGATTCCAGCTGGTGCTCCCTCAGTCCAGTTATTGGCTGAGATGAGAAACGAGACGACAGAGAAAGGAGAGGTCTGCTTTATGGGATGACAAAACTTTAAGTGACGATGATTGTGGTTTCCTAGCGGCCACCATGTTTTCTTTTTCTTGACATTTCATCTGCAGGTTTGGTGGCAAACTACAAGCTTGCAGTAGTGTTCCCGTTAAGATTCCTGATGGGCTCAGGGTATCACTTTGCACCTCCTTTCCCAAGTGGGAAGTGGGAATACCATCTCCAAGTAAGATGTAGGTGCTGAGCACAGTGCCTACCTATGGTAAATATTGAATACATTTAGCTAGAATTGGTATAACTAAAGATCTTTTTAGAAAAAAATGATCACCTGTGTTGGCTAAAGTCTGTTCAAATGAAGGATTTACTGACCCACTTTTAATTTCTATGAATACATCTTTGTTTAGAGAGGAGCAAACAGAGGATTGAGTCCTGGGTCTGCCAGCATCTCACCTAAGCGTCTTGGGCAAGTTACTCCTCTGAGCCTCAGTTTTCCCCTCTGTGAAATGGATTTATATCGTATGACCCAGAGATTGCTAATCTCTCTTCTCCAGCCAGGTTTAGAGTTGGGGTGAACTTGTTCATCAGGTTGAGTTGCTCCCCCAGGAGTCTGGTTTAGGGGAGCCAGCTTTTGCAGTCCTTGAGGTTATCAGCTCTTAAAGGGACTGGGCTGGCCAGGATCAATAAGTCTTAAAGATTTGATGAGCCTGCTAAAGCCCCAATAATAGCCAATGTCCTTGGAAACTGGTAATCCCAACTTGAGGTGGAAGACAGGATTCAAAGAGTCTTGCCTAGAGGTAGGGGGCATAGTGCCCCAGTCATCTCTGGGCCAGCCTCCCAGCTCTAGGAGAAATGGGACCTGTTCAGAGTGCCCCTCCTGGCTAGTGAAGGGCTCCCCAGGCCATTCCAGTCTAGCAGGGAAAACTGGCTTGGCTTGGGAGTGCAGGAGGATGAGCATTAGGAGCTGAGCATCTTGGGATGGGGAAGGACCCCACACTGTGGGAGATGGAGGGGAAGGGGATACTCTGGCTAAGAGCTTCCAGGGGAAAGCCAGCCTGAGTCATAGCCCTCACGTCACAAATTAGAGGGACCTCATCATCCAAACTAGAAACTGACAGAAGTCTCAAAACTGTCTGTCTCCTCAAAACTTCTTAGTATTTGGAAGGGGGCCTTGAGATTGGTCTCAATGCAATCATGCTACCTCTGTCTAGCATAATATCAAGAAAACCTTCTAACTGGGTTAGAATTATCACATGCCTACTTTACTACCATAATGCAGGGGTCCAAACAAGTGTTTGCAGAATCCCCGACCCTGTGGCTCTTGTTCTCAAGTTTGGGCCCCTAGAGGGTGAATATACTACCATGCTTCTGAGGTGGAGACAGTCCCCATAGGAACCAAACTGTTATATAATAAAATCCATTCTTTATTTATCCTGTGTCTGCAGGTGTTCAGCCAGTACATGGTAGAATTTCCAGGGAATGAGAAGGGAGACGTGGAGAGTTTGTAGAACCTGAGTGGGGCATGTTGTACAATTCGAGGCCAAGATGGATTTCTTGAGGAAGTGCCTTTGTGTGAGCACCACACAGCTGGACAACTTGGCCTCCTACATACCTGGTCAATTTTCTGTTTCTGCCCATTGGCCCCTCATCCTGGAAGTCACCTTGCCAGTCCATGTGGCTCCCTACTGTTTCTCCAAACCAGCTTTTCCTCTCCCCTAGGCTGCCCCTGCCCAGCCGAGTCAGTCCCATCAGCCACTGCAAGGGCTGCCTCACTGCTCTCCAAGCCTGCACTGGCCCCTCTCCACGGCCTCCTCCCCCATCTTTCCAAGGTAAAATTTGCCAGTGACTTCTATGCCAGGCAGCACGGGGACACACACACACACGGACACACAGACACATACACACGGATGGACACGGACACACACACGCACAATACTTTTTCTTCTTGCTTTGGCTGGCTAACTAGCATTCAGTGCCTGAGAGCCTCACTTCCTTCTCCTTTGGTAACCCTCACTCAGCCTTTAGAGCTGTCTCCTCTTCCTGTCAGCCATCCTCTGGCTCTTCCTCCCAGGCTAGATCACAGCCCAGGACGTGCCTGTGCATACATGGCACTTGGGGTCCTTGCCACATCTTTTAATAATCTGTTTAACTGTCTGCCTCTCCTCTGAGTGGGGAGTTCTAGGAAAGCATCTCTGAATCTCTCATGCCCAGCACCTGATCCTGATCAAGGTAGAGGCCTTGGGGCCAGGCCAACGACAGGGCTAAGGGGTGCTCCTGGGTGCCCAGGAGTGGACGCTGGTAGGAGGCTCTGCCAGGTGCTCCCAGATCAAACTTCCATGGAATCTTGGTCTGGGAACTCTCAGCTGTCTCCCCCAAATCTTGGGTGTGCCATGTGGAGCCCAGTCTGTCTGAAACTTGGTGGGGGGTGGGGCGGTGGGGAATGGTGGCTACCCTTCAGGCTTGCCACCTCCTCCCAGGCTGGAGCCCAAATAGCTTACCTCTACATCTGGTGGTGCTGCCTGGCCAGAAACATTCACCTAGTGGTGTAGACAGCCCCACTCTCCACTGGCTCAGAGAAAGGAACTCTCAACCCCAGCTCTCGTGTCAAAGGCTCTGTGCAGGGTTGGAGTCTGAACAGGCCAGCCCCTTGGAAATCTCCTCACCTCCAGGCGCTGAGGTGAGGGATGTGCTGGTTTCTGGCCATGAATTGGGCTTCAGAGTCCGAGCATCCTGCCTGTCTCGCTGCTGAACCCCGAGTTGTGGAGCAGGGGATGGGCACCTGCCAAGGTCCCTGGGGCCATCTAGGGTCCAGCCCATGGCCATAGCTCTGCTCCAGAAGTTTGGCCACGGCGGGTCCCCTTGCATCCCGGTGCCTGGCTCAGCATCCCTCCCCATCTTTCCACTGGCTATCTTTGGCCTGGCTCCTTGAGGGTCTCTCTGCCCAGGGCAGGGGTCATGGCATGAGGCACTCAGTGGCTGAGGTCGGTGGGCACCGGGGGTTCCGGGAACCCCTGAGGTCTGTGCAAGTCCTGCACTTCTTCATCTTCACGTCTGGTGAACAGGGGGAACGAGGCCCCAGGCCGCCAAGTCTCTGCCCACCGCAGCCCTGGTGGTTCCCCCCTCCATCCTGGCCTCTGAACATCCCCCAGGCTGGGAGTGAGGAGCACCTGGCACCCTCTCCAAGCTTCGAGTGGAAGAGCAGCACGGGGCAAGGCTGAGATCCCAGTCACCTGGTCAAGAGGAGGGGGGAGGGGAGGGAGGCAGGCAGGGAGGGGAGAGGGTGCGGAGTTGAGGGTGGGAGGGGAGGGGGAGGGGGCGTCCTCTGCAGTTTGCTCCTCGCAGCGTCCCAGACACACTGTGAGCCACAAGCCGCTGTGTGGGCCCGGCTGCCACAGCCACCACCAGATTCAGAGCAGGGGCCTGATGGCACTGGGCTGGGCTGGAGCAGGCAGGCCGGGGAAGATGCACTGGGCTCAGCTCAATGGGACTGCACCTGGACTGGCACCTCCCCACTCTGCGCTGCCCTAGGCCTTGCCCTGCCCTGGGCAAATGAGCCGCATGCCCAGGGGACATGGAAACATTGACACTGTGACTTCTCCCCTGGATATGCCAATGCGTGTAGGTGCAGGTCGACTCCATCTTCCACCTCAGTAGGTGCGGTGGGCAGCGGGACCGAGGCTGAGCAGGGGGGCCTCAGCGGTGTTGGGGGCACATAGCGTGCAAACTTGGCTGTTCCCTGATCTGAGGGGCTTGGGGGTGGTGCTCCCTAGAAGATCCAGGCTGCACTGCCTGCGGGGGAGATGTGCATGGGCAGCTCCTTGCTCCTGAGGGCTCTCACTGTTCCCCAACTTTCCAATACCCCTGTGGGACCTTTTGGCCTCTGAGGACACTTAAGGCCTAAGCTCCAGCCTAGAGGCACATCTAGACCCTGGCTGGGCCTCAGGCAGGGTAGCGCTAGCCTTTACTCTCAGCTCAGAGCAGTGGGGGTCCGGGGTCAGACAGGGCCCTGGTCTCACCAGGTTGGCAGGGCAGGATCAAAGAGGCCCAACCTGAACTGTGGGTGAACGTGGGTGGGTGGGTGTTGTCAGCGTGTGTGGCTGTGTATGGGCCTGGCACCATGTTGATGTCACTGTAAGAGAGCACTGGGGTGTGTGGGGCCATCCTAGCTCGTGTTGGTGTGTGCATGACTGTCTCTCAGCATGTTAGAGTGGACACAGTGTCTGCCTGTTTCCCTGGTGTGTGTCTGTGTGTCTCTCAGTGTATGTGTGGGAATGTGTATGTATTTGATTGTGGCAATGGCAGCCCAATCCTGGACAGTCCCAGAGTTTCTCAAGGCCCAGGTGTTGGGGGCTGGCAGGTGGTCTGGGGAACGAGAGCCAGGGGAGAAGCCTGGGCAGTGGTGTGTTGGGGGAATGTTTGTGTGTAAGATGAGCAGGATGTGACCAATGGAGGGAGAACCAGGAGAGGAAAGATGAGACAGAGGAGAGGAGGAGGGGGCCTGTCGATGGGGAGTGTGTGGGAGCTGGTAGCAGCATAGGGAAATCCCAGAAAGTTGGGCAAGTTTAGGGGACTGATGGGTTGCTTTTGGGGAGCTCCTCAGCAGTAGCCTTTATAGAAGTTGGGAAAGACCAGAGAGCTGGGAGAAACTGGGGGTTGGGAGGTGTGAGAAGGCAGGAATGATGGGCCAGGCCAGACAGGGGTGTGAGGGGTGGTGAGGGACTAGGCCTGGGCTTGGTGAGCTGCAATCCCCAGGCAGAGACCCGGGCCAAGCCTGCTTCCCAGTGGTGGGTGGTGGTGTCCGTGGGGCTTGGGTCTTGAGGTCAGTGTTGCAGCTCTGGGTATAGCGTGGAAGGGGACCTCCCTCCTCCTGCCCAGCCCCCAGCCTGGGGATCATTGGGGCCAACCCTGGGACTGTGATGACCCCCAGATCCTGGAGAGGAGGAAGGACTCCAGAGCTGTCCAGGCTGCAGAGCCCGGCTCTGGCGAGTCTGACTGTTCTCAGGTGTAAGTGCAGAGTTGGGCAAGGCAAGGATGCAAAGGTCCAGCTGGAGGCCACCCTGGAGGAGCTGTTCATGGTTTAAGAATGGCCCCTTCTTGGCTCAGCCTTCCTGTGTCAGGAGGCTAGGAGTCTAGGAAATTTCTCCAATCCCCTCTTCCAGAGACCCCCAGTGTACTTGGAGGAAGAAAAAGCGGGGAGGGATGGAGAACAGGAGGCAGAGCCCAGGCAGCCAGGCTGGGACTGAGCTGCCTGTCATCAGTCACCAAAAGCCCCTGCATAAAGAAGCCCCTGGCACAGGAAAGCCACCGCGGACCTGCTTGCTCTGCTCTAGGCCAGCAGGGCAGAAGGAAGTCATTGATCCGTTTTTGGGATAGGGGCCAGGGCCATTGGCCTGCGGGGAAATTTTCTGGCTCCTGGGATGACATTCCTGTGACCATGTCAGGGCCTTTAGGTGCTGCCTGAGGTCATGCCGGCTTGGCTGAGTCCATTCTGTGGGGCATGGTTCATACATGAGGTGGCTTGGTTGTCAGAGATTTGTGTGACCTGGTGGCAGCATGTGCCATGTGCATGTGTAACTCACGTCAAGTGTGTTGGCCTATGGGGGCGGGTGTACTTCTGTGCTGGTGGACCAAGGAGAGCCTTAATCTCTCCTACCCGGCTGGAACTCCAGCCCAGAACTCCCACCACCTGGCAACCTGCAGTCCTGCGAGCACCTAAAGGCCAAGGGTGGAGGTGGGGTGGGGAAGGAGAGCCCCTCTCTAGGCCTGGTCGTGACCCCTCCTCTCCTCCAGGTGCCATGTTCCAGGAGAATGTGGCCAAGGACGACAGGGCATTTCCAGCTGGCCGCAGCAGACCTGAGCCTCAGCGATGACATCCTGCAGAGCTAGAAGATCACCTGCTCCGTCAAGGTCATCGAGGTCAACAACCCTTTTCAGGCCCTGCAGGAAGGTGAGTGGCCGGCCCCTGTGCCCAGGGCTAACAGGGGTGGGGCCTGCCAGGCGGCACAGCACTGGAGACCAGCGGGGTTGTTACCAGATGGGCTGCGCAGGGCCCCCAGTGCCCCTGGGCAGTCGCTGTGCTACACAAGGTGCGCACTCCCTCCCTGGCCCACCAAAGCCATGGCACAGGGAGTGCTCTGCCCTGCGGGACTGGAGTGGAGAGCTTGTGAGCAGGTGAGCTCAGCTCCTTTTGGACCATGTCACAGGCATGCGAGGCTCGTTTCCAGCTCCGTGGGCCAGTGTGTGTGCCCAGCACTGGTGGCACAGGTGTGTGTGGCTCAGGGCCCTCTTTTTGTTGTGTTTGTGGGTGGGTGTGTCTGTGCACCGGGTGTCTGGGGTGGTGCCCCTCCCCTGACCTGGGTGGGCTGGTGTCTTCTTCGCTGCCTATGGAGGAGCCTCTGGCACCCAAGCCCGTGGTCTCCCCTCTCAGGAGCACAAGCCTGGAGGCACAGCATTTCACGGCCCCTCTGTGCTTTGGCCTGCCTTTCTCGGCTGCCCTTCTCTGGTTTTGGAGGAACCAAGCTCTCTTGCCTTCCCTGCCTGGGCCAGAGGTGGGCGCTGTTGGACCAGGGAAGGAATGGAGTTGGGCCAGGCCAGGCTTGGGGGTGGGGGGTGGGAAGAAGAGCAGGGAAGCAGGTTGATGTTGATCACGTGACTCACAGGGAGGCTGCCTGCAGCCACCTGTGTGGGCGGGGCTCTGGGAACCCGTGGCCGCCGCTGCACTGAACTGCAGTCTTGCTGCAGCCTTACGCTTCTGAGTGTGCGTCGCGGACAAAACCCAGCCAGCCTGGCCGGGTCCCTGAACAGCTGGCTGTAGAGCCAATAACTTGCTCTATTTGGTGGGCAGGGGTCTGGCAGAGCCAGTTTCAAATCCCAGCTCTGACTGATTTGCTGTGTGATCTTAAAAGGTCACTCACCCTGTCCAAGCCTTAGTTTCAGTGTCTGTGAAATGGGGCTACCTCAGCGTTGTGGTGGTGGGTCTAGAGAGGTAATGCACACACAGCAGGAAGGAGGCTGTTGGCAAGCAGCCATCCCTGGGGAGCCCAACAGCGGTGTGCTGATCCCCGTGCTGTAGTTAAGGGTTTGGGCGGTGGCACATTGTACCCTAAGTGGGCCTTGTTTCTCTTTATGTCCTGGGTACCATTTGCTCTGTTCTCCTGTTCCCTGGACAATACATGACACCCCTTGGTCTCTGGGCCCTGCCTGGTTCTACCAACCCCCAGGTCAGGGCAGAGACATGGACCCTGCTGGCTAGACACCATCCTCCCCGGGCCCTTGGCTTCAGCTCTTGGCTCAGTCTGTCCGTGTGCCGGCCCTGATGTGGCCTGAGCCCCTGCAGGCTCGGCCCGGGCCTGGCCTGGCAGGTGGTCTCTGTGCTCTCTTTTCCGTACGCAGCCCTCCTGCTCGGTGCAAAGGCAGAGGCATTAGGCCTTGCCTTAGCTCTGCTCCTGGCCTGGGGTTGGGGGCTTTTTTCCATCCTTTAGTCTGAGTACCCAGAGGCCTAGGAGGAAGGGCGGGGCCACACTGTGGGCCCTCGTCTGGGTTCTGGGCCCGAAGATCTGAGACCTGAACTTCGCACTGGGCTGGGCTCCTGGGGCGTGTCACAGTGGTGCCCATCTTGGGAGGCCAGTGCCAGGAGCTGAGGGGCCCTGACTTGGTTCCGCCCCAGGGTCCTGGCTGCCTTCCCTGTCATGGCTGCAGACATCAGGTGCTGCTCCCCCTCAGTCCTGGGTGGTTCCAGGGCACCTGCCCTCACTGGTCTCTTCCTCCCTCCCTCCCAGGCTTTTACTGAGGGGGTTGGCCTCCCACTGCCTCAGGGCCCACACATGTGGGATGAGATCCCTGCAGCTCCAAGGGCCCTTACACTGGGGTACAGTGCCCTGAGGCTCTCTCCACCCCACAGCCCTTTAGATGTTTAAAGACAGCCACTGTGCCCTCAGAGTTTTTCAGGCTTCACATCCTGCAGCCTGAATAGTTCTCTTTCAGTTCTCTTTTGGAATTGTTCATTTTGTCCTTGCCCCTCTGAACACACAGCATCCCTGATATCTCTTGGTAGGGGACTTAATTTGCTGACCTCAGCTTTCCTGCCTCTAAGATGGGGACAGTGGTCCCTCCCTTAACAGGTTGTTTCCAGGACCAAATGAGGTAAGGACAGTGGAGAACTTAGCTGGTGCCTGGCACTAATCAGTAAAAGCCCCTGGATGGATAACAGGGCAGATGGACACGTGGGACCTCTGTTCTCTGAGACCCCCTCAAGCTCAGGGCCCCACGGCATGTGGGGCTTGTTGCATTTATAGCTGCCCCGTCCTGCCACCTCATGCCGGCCTTTCCCTCCTGGTCAGCTTCTGGATTTGAAGGCCTCTCCTGGCAAGAAATGATAGGAGCTGATGGCACAGCCTCTCCCGGGCAGGGGCCACTTCCACGGGGGATGCTGAGGCCCAGCACAAAGGCTACAGTCACACCGAGGGGGTTTCCCATGCTCACCGTCTGGAACGGGGAATAATTTTGGGGGACCCACTTCTGGAAGGTGTTTCCCATCCTGAGCTGTTCTGTCAGGGGCTCAGGGCCACTGGTCTGTCCATCCCCTCTGAGATGTGCCTGTGGGGCTGGGAGTGGGTGGTGATGGAAGGGAGGTTACCCAGGGGAAGCAGATGCTCACCCTGGGCTCCGGGTGCTGGCCTTGGGGGCTGTGTGGGCTGATTGCTGTCTGGGTTTTGGGTGTGAGCAAGGAACTGGGTTTCTGGTCTGTATGTAGTAGTTTGTGTCTGCTCATCCCACACTCCCAATTTATCCCTTCCCTCTGCTTTCCCCCTGGTAACCATAAGTTTGTTTTCTGTGTCTGTGAGTCTCTGTCTGTTTTGTAAAAAAGTTTACTTGCATCTGGCTTTCTGTTCTTGTCCCCACCTGGGAATCCTCTGGCGGGCTTGGGAGACCCCCTCCCTGGCCTCAGTTTCCACATGTGTGAAATGGGGATGATGACTTGGGGAAGGGAAGCGGGGGGAGGAGAGAGGAGCAACTGGAGGTGTGGGGCCTGCGAGCCTGGCTGCTCGAGCTGCCGACAGCATTACCCCCGCACCCCTGCAGGAGGTGGTGAGTGGTGCCCATTTGCAAGGAAGTAGCTACCAACCCTCCCGTGTTGGCCTCTGAGGAAGCAGGAATTAGAACCCTCCTGGTGAGCCAGGGCTGAAGGGGCTTTGAAGCTCTGTGTTATTATTGATGGAGTCCTCATTTGGAGCATCCTGGGGAGCACAGCTTGGGGGTCCAGCTGTGTCAGGCTGCTTAGCTCCTGGAACTTCATTAAAGGGAGGACTGTGGGTCTGTTATGAGTATCAGCTCCCACTGAGCAGTGCTGGTGAGTGCTCCAGGGGAGCTTCTAGATGGCGGGTGCAGCTAGCTGGACAGGGACTGCATGCCAGCTCTGCTCCAGCCTTGCCTCTGGGGCATTCTTTAGGAAGCCCTCCCTGGCTGCTCTGTTCCCTGAGGGAGCTGGGGCCTTCACTCTGTGGCCATGCCATCCTGCCCATCTCCCCACATGTCTTAGGGGTCACCTGTGGGGTCTGGGAGCGCAGGCACCATTTGTTCTGCCTCTCACGACTCCCAGCAATACAGGAGCACAGCAAGTGTTTGTTGAGTGGCCGTGTGACTGTAACCTGTGGCATGTACACGCGTGGGCCTGCAAACACACAGGAGTGTCGCCTGTGTGCCCTAGTGAGCTCCCAGGCATAACACCTGCAGATGGGCTGAGACCCTGGTGGTGGGAGGGTCCAAGGATCGTCTGCTTAGAGAGCCCTTTCCTGTCAGGACCCCACTTCTGTGACAAGGAGGCTGAGCTACATGCCCTGGGTGATGTGGAGTTTCTGCCTCACATGTCTGAGAGGAAGCTGTTGCCCCCATGTGTGCTTGCGGGACTGCTAAGTTAGACCACCTGAGAATACCGCCACCCAGCCTCACATCAGGGAATCCTGCCGAGGGTCTGAAGTCACTCTCCGTGTTAGTTATGTTAGTCTTGTGGGTGTCAGGAACACCTGTACCGGCCTAAGCAAATAGGGATATTTATCAGGCCATATAATGGAAAAGGCCTCAGGCTGTGTAACTTCAGGCGTGGCTGGATCCAGGGGCCCAAATGGTATCCTTGGGACATTGCCTCCTTTTCCTCACCCTGTCCCTGCCTACCTGGGGTGGGCCTCCCTCCCAGCCAGCCTTACCCATTCAGAGCCCCCAGGCTGTTGCAGGCTCATGTCTAATCAGCCCAGCCCCCTGGGCCTGCCCCACAGGAAGAGGGAGACTGTTTAACAAGAGCCTCCCAAGTGTCCCAGGATTGCTGCTCATGGGCCCAGCATGGAGACAGTCTACTCCCAGACCAGTCCTGGTGCCAGGGGAGTGGGATGCCAGTCCCTGAGCTGAGAGTGAAAGGGGCAGAATGGATGTGGGCGGTGTCATCTGAAGAAGAGAAAGGAGGCTGGGTCCACCCAACATGAGCTTGCCCTCCGCCTCCTCTTTGCTGCCCCCTGGAGGTGAGAGCAGCCGCGCTGCATGGGGCTTCTCTGCCCACCGGGTGCTCTGGGGGTCGGGATTGGACTGGAGGCTGTGCGGCCACACTGGTGATGAAACCTTTCTGCACAGTGGATTCCAGACCTCAGACTTCGAGGACTTGAAAGCTCTCTGGAGGCAGGCAGCATTAGGAGGGAAAGAGGCAGGCTTTGAGCTCTGTTCTGTGCTCATGGGGGCAGGTAGGAGACCAGATGGGGGCTGGGCAGTGCGGGAAGGCTTTTGGGGGGAGAGACACTTGCACTGGCCCAAAGGTCATGAGGCTTTGAGTATAAGATATGAGTGTTTCAGGCTCATAGGAAAGATTGAGCTGAGCTGGGCAGTGAGGGAAGGGTGGGGACCAGCCTGGTGGGGCAGGGGCTGGGAGGGGTAAAGAAGGGAGAGGATGCTGGGTCTGAGCCCCTCCCCCCAGGTGTCCTGAGGGTCCCTGTGGATGTGATGTGACCGGGACCTCTCTTCACACCCTTAAGTCCTGAAGGGAGGACGACCTGATGGCCAGGAGTTGGAGCACACTGCTCTGTGGCCTCCTCCAGGTCCTGGGGTGTCTGTGTCCTTCCCCTCAATGTGTGTGATGTCACCATCTTATTCCCAGGAGCGGGGTGGGTGGTGGGTCTTGGCCTTACACACTGTGCCCCCACTTTATATGTAGCCACAACCCATAACCTTGGCTCCAGACTCAGCCTTTCCCACCTGGGAAGATCTTTCCTATCCCCACACCCTGTTGTGGGCAGGGCTGTCTGCTGCCTTAGGGATGGCTCATTTGTGGTCACCCCTGAGAGCTCACCCAGGTTCCAAAGGAGGGTGAGAAATCCCAGGTTGGCAGCGAGAGACCTGGCTTTGCCCCATACCCCAGGCCAGCTCTGCTCCTCCTTCTGTCTGGTGGGGACTCTGCCCCAGGCTACTGTGGACCCTGGGGGGCTGGACTGACCATGGCAGAATTAGGAGGGCAGGAGGGAGCTGCCTTATTGACAAGGGCTCCCACATCCTCCTGGGCAGGTTCTGTCCTGCTCTGAATAATTGAATAGAAATCCTCCACACATGAGACAGAGCTCTCTCGGGCTCTGCCTAATCTCGTCAAGAAGTCTCCTGACAGTCTCATTAGGTGGCTGGATGCTCAGAGAGGTTTATCTCTGCCACAGGGTGGTTAGGCCCCAAGTGTGTGGACCTGGGATCAGGCCCCTACCCCACTGCCCTCCAAACTCAGGCTTAGGCAGAAGTGGTGCTTCACAGCTCTGCCAGCCACCAGCAGTTCTTACTCAATCAGTTATGGTTTGCTGGGCTTAATTACTTTAAAATTATTAATTTCAGCTGGAGAAAGCAGGCAGTGGAGGTGGAGGAAGCAATGGGGCCCTCCTTAGGGCCGTGAGGCTGGTCAGGGCTGATGGGATGGTTTCCAGCTGGGCCAAGACCACTCTCTGGGAGAGCTCTGGCAGGCTGCCCATCCTGCCTGCCGGGTGTGGCAGGGACAGACAAGTGGGCTAAGAGTATGATCTGTGCCACAGGAGAATGTAGCCAGCCCAGGGGCCCTGGGAGCACAGATTGGGTGCCTAATCTTGTTTGGGAGCAACCATGGGAGGCATCCTGGAAGAAGTGACTCCTGAGCTGGGTCTTGAGGTGGGTATTCAGAGGCTTGATCAGACTAAAGATCAAGATGTTTGATGAGACCATAGGTATTGGTGTGCTGTTTCATGAAATGACACAAAGTCAAGCTGTCTGTCTATTTTTGAGGTGTTAGCAGCAATGATGTTCAGTGCTTATTACATTGGTTAATCCATTTGGGGGTGAGGAATGATGATATTCTAATTACATCATTTCTTTTTTATTTATCAGCTGGTTTAATTTTGTAAAGGGACACTTCCCTTCATCTACAGCCACCCATTGAAGCAGTTCATAGAGGAAAGGCAGGTTAGATGCTTCTTTCTTTTCATTTATTAATCCCATTATTAAGACAATGAATTACTACCCTGACATCCAGCAAAGATGACAAATTAATTTTAAAAACCAAGATGAAGTCAAGGATTAAAACCTATTTGATGGATTATAATGCACTACAGTTATTGTATTTGCTGATGTTCAAACTGTCTCATCTTGTCACCAGTTGGAACCACTTCAGGTTAACTCTTGAGTCCTTTTGATGTGACCCTAGAAGTCTGAAAGTTTCCTTGATATCTGGTTTGCCAAGATGTTTCAAGCTCTTCTTGTATGTTTCCTGCCCAGGACTAGAATCAGTCATTTCTACAAGCAACCTTAGTTTCTTTTAGTGGGAAATAATATTGAATACTAAATATTTGATATTGGTATCCCCCCTGCTTCTGGCTTGATGATTGTTTCTAGGTCTTTTCAGTGCGAAGTGCTAGATAGTACATATATGGAAAAATTCTCTGGTTGTTTATACAGATACATCCAATTCAGATTGAGAACTGTTAAGATTTTTACTTAACCTCTTCTGTGACATCTGTTTCTGCTTTCTTCCTCACTGGCAAATCTGATTCTCAAAGGCACAGGTAATAATTGAATTAGAATATCCAGCTAGTCATTTGTTTCACCTCAATTGATGCACACCCAAGTTCAGATGAAAAATATCCGTAATACCATGTAAGACCTCACTGAGAGAAACTGAAGACAACAGGAATAAATGGGATGACATTCCATCCAATGGATTTGAAGAGTTAATATTGTTAAAAAATACCCAAAACGACCTACAGACTTAAGGCAATCTTTAATATAATCCAATGGCATTCTTCACAGAAATAGAACAAACCATCCTAAAAAATGTATGGAAACACAAAATACACTCGATAGCCAAAGCAATCCTGAGAAAAAGAACAAAGCTGAAGGCATCACATTCCCTCATTTCAAATGATATTACAAAGCTATAGTGATCAAAACAGTATGGCATTGCTATAAACACAAACCAACAGATGAATGGAACTGAATACAGAGCTCAGGAATAAACCTATGCATATATCATCAGTTACTTCAGTCAATTTACAACAGATGGTTAAGAATATACAATAGGGAACAGATACTCTTCAGTAAATGCTTATGAGAATGCTGGACAGCCACAAGCAAAAGAAAGAAACCGAGCCACCATCTCAAACCATCCACAAAAATTAACTTAAAATAGATTCAAGCCTTGAATGTAAGATCTGAAACTGTAAACCTTCTAGGAAAAAAAAAAAATGGCAGTCAGCTTCTTCATGTCAGCCTCAGTGATAATCTGCCTCCAAACCAAAGGAAACAAAAGCAAAAATAAACAAGTGGGACTACATGAAACTCAAAAGCTTCTGCACAACAAAGGAAACCAACAAATAAAAAGCTCCCTGTGAATGGGAGAAAGTGTTTGAAAATCATAATTGACGTGTGGATAATATCCAAAACATGTGAGAAATCATATAAATAAATAGGAAACAAAAAATAAACAAGCTCTATGATTATAAAATGCATAGAAGATCTAAATAAATACTTTTTAAGAAAGATATACAGGTGGCCAGTAGGTACAAGAACAAAAGCTCAATGTCACTAATCATCAAGGAAATGCTAATGAAAACCACAATGAGACATCACCTCACAGTGAATACAATGGCTATTATATATATTTTAAAAAAGCCCAAGACCTAACAAATATTGGAGAGGATGTTGAGAATAGGGAACCCTTGGGCACTATTGATGGGAGTGTAAGTTGGTGCAGTCACTATGGAATACAGAATGGAGTTTTCTTAAAAAATTAAAAATAGTACGACCAACAAACCTGCTATCCACTTCTGATATTTATCCAAAGAAAAGGAAAACACTAACTTTTTTCTTAAAAATTGAAGTACAGTCAGTTATAATGTGTCAATTGCTGGTGTACCATTCAATGTCACAGTCATGCATGTAAGGAAAATACTAACTTGAAAATATATATGTACCCCTATGCTCACTGTAGAATTATTTATAATAACCAAGATATAGAAACTACACAAGTGTATGATGACAGATGAGTGGATAAAGAAATGGTGATACAGGTGTACAATGGAATATTATTCAGCCAAATAAAAGAATAAAATCTTGCAATGTGATAATATGGAAGGACTCCAAGAGCATTATGCTCAATGAAATAACTCAGACAGAGAAAGGCAAATACTGGAGGATTTCACTTATATGTGGAATTAAGAAAGAGATCCAAGCTCATAGATAACAGAGAACAGACTGGTGGTTCCAGAGGCAGGAGGTGGGTGTGGTGAAATGGGTGAAGTTGAAGAGGAACTATCTTCCAGTTTTAATACAAATGACGCATGGAGATGTAAGAAGCAGCATGGTGACCATACTTAGTAATATTATACTGCATATTTGAAACTGGCTAAGAGAGTTGACCTTCAAAATTCTGAGAAAAAAAATTGTTTACACATGTATTGTGATGTTAATCTAGACTTCAAATAGGGAAAAACAAACCTGACTCCATATTGATCTGTTTCTTTGATTTCAACCTTTGTATTCTATTGCTTTTGCTACAAGGTAATCACTAAAAGAATGTTGCCTCTAGCATGAAATGTACAGGAGAGCCTATTCTCAAGGCTCTCTCTCTTAAAGAACACCTTTCTATTCATGTAGAAATAAAAAAGTTGCAAAACAGAGAAAAACATTGGTTTTGTGGAGATTTATAGGAACATTGTGAGCAGATCTAAAGCAGCAATGAAAGGATCAGGTACTTGGAGGTTTGTACCAACCAACAACAACCCCTTCCCTTTTAGTATAAAAGAAACCTGAATTCAAACTTGAGTAAGAAGGTTTTGTGAGACACTAGTCTGCTATTATCTCCGTCGGCTGGCTTTCTGTATAAAGTTGCTATTCCTTGTCCCAGCGACTCCTCTTTCAATGTATTGGCCTCTTAAGTGGCAAACGGTACCAGCTTGGACTCATTAACTGACTTATTGTGATTACTTCACAATGTATACAAGTATGGAATCATTATGTTGCTCATTTGAAACTAACTTAAGTTGTGTGCCAAGTGTACCTCAAAAAACAAACAAACAGAAAGCTATGGTATCCTAGCACAAATATAATATAGAACTAGCTGTGACTGCTGAAAAGTTCAAACTTTTGTTGCATCACATGTCAGGTCTCTCCTCCCGCTTCCCCCCATCTTGTTTGTACCATTTCTACATTCTCAGAACATAAAGCCATTAACAGATAGGCTGGGACCTGGGACCCTTTACCCAAGGGCTTGTGTTGATTTTATGGCAGAAAACCCAGTGACACCATGTCTGCTACAGGGCCAAGTACTGTTTGTCCTCTGTCTAGGATGTATATTTCTATATTCTGTATACTTTTTAGTTTTTAAAATGTAATTTTATAAGGAAGCAAAATAAGGTGGCAACAGTTGATCTTTTTCTCTTTTCTCTAGTCTCCTACAAAATCTGTATATAGTGCCAGACATTGGACCCATCCAGACTGAGAACTACCTGGGCCACCAGGAGTAAAACCTCAGACTGTCACAGTAAGTGAGCTGTAAGTGTCTTTCTGAGATTCCTACTAATGTTTGGGCATCGATATTGCATCTGGCCAAGGCAGGGCCTGGGCTGTGAGGGCAGGTGCGAGAGATGGAGAATCAGATTTATTTGCCAAAAGATATCTATGAGGGACCCTAGGGGAGGAGCAGGGCAGCTCTGTGAACCGGGTCTTACTGGATGTGGAGTCTCCTCTCTCGCACTCCCCCTGAGCCCATCCCGGTCTCTGTTGTTGTCGTGGGGCACCTGCCGTTCCTGCAGGGAGATGGAGCAGGGACTCCATGGACCAGGTCCTGTCCCATCTCCTGTGTGGGGTCCTGCAAACACAGTGCCCAGCAGCCAGGCAGAAACCTCAGAGCCCTGTTAGGCTGTCTTGGCTGGTTCTGGATCTACAAGACATCTCCAGTCCAGACACACACACACACAACCCTATGCACAGATCTCGATCAGAGACTAAAAAGCTGACAACCTGAGAGCCTTGGATTCCCATTGGTACAGATTAGAAGCCCCTCAGGAGTCCTCTCTCCCCCCTGCCAGCCCTGTCCTTGGGTGTGCCATGACAGGACCACCGGGTTACCAAGTGTTCAACAACCTGTTCTTGCCCAGAGGGGACACCTCCCCTCAAGTAACCTTTTCCCCACATGGAGATGAGGGGAAGTGGGCCTGCCCAAGGAGGGCTCCCAGAGCTGACTGGTCCCAGACTGGCCTGCTCCAAGCCACCCTGTTACCGTAGGTGACCTCCTTATAATATACCAGAGGTGTTGGGGCTGAGGGTTCAATAAATGCCTACAGCCTCTCAGAAACCTCTCACTCCAGGATTTCCTGAATGAGAAGCCCCGTGAGGTAGTGAAACACATGGAGAACATGTTTCTCTGTGAACTGTCTCTAGCCAAGTGAGCTGGCTCTGGGGCCGTCATTAGAATGTGGGTGCCTGGTAACCAGGTTCCATTTCTGTTGGGGTCTTTGGTCAAGGAAGTGACATCACTTTCTGGGGTCCACTTCCTTGACCCCCCTCCTCAGACAACACCTCCACACACAGCCCTCTGGGCTGCTGCCTGCTCACCCCCTTCTCCTCACAAACCCACCTCTTCCACAGTTACAGCAGCCCTGCCCTCTTCACGGCTCCCAGGGAGGCTCTGTGTGCAGCTGTGAGGAGAGGACCTGGCTTCGAGACTCAGCAACTCATTCCTACCTATTCCTCATCTTGGATTTATCCTGGTGTTTCTCCAGGATGGTCTCCCCATCTGCACAGTGGGGCTGATTCTAGTCGTACTTCTAGGGACGTCCTCAGGCGCATGCGGGATAAGACCTGAGAAGTGTGGGGGTGGTGTCACCTGTAGGCGATGCCTCCAACCACATGTTTTGTCTTATTACCACCTGCACATCTGTTCCTCTCCTGATCCCGCCCCACAGTCCTTATTTAATGTCACTGTGCACGTGTGTCTGTGTGTGTGTGTTTCTGTGTGTGTGCTTGTGCACATGTACAAGCCAGTGCTCACTCTCTGTGTGGCCAGCAGAAACTCCCCCCACGTGGGAGGGTTGGGCAAGAGCTTCCTGAGGTCTGAGGGTTTCTAATTTCCAAAGCAAACCTGAGGAAAGGGGTCCAAGCCTTGGCCAGCAGGTCAGAGCCCCGTGACCCCAGGCCATGCAGGCAGCAGCGGCTGGAGCTGGGGTCACAGACTCACACAGTCTGGTTCCACTGTCCACACTCAGAAGCACAGTGCTGGGGGCAGGGGGACTGTCCCCTTCATGGGCACACAGCCTGGCAGGGTCATCTTCTCTGGCTGGACACACAGTGGTCCAGGGACAGATGGGCAGTTGAGTGGTTGCTGTCACCAGAGAGATCTGACAGTCTCATTTGGTGCTGCCTCTTATGTTCCTGTCCTCACATGCCTCTCCCCAAGTTCCGACCCCAGTATAAACCATCACCTTCCCCAGGAACAACAGGATTTTTATCCGCTGGAGTAAGAAGACCCTCAGTCTCAGTGGAAATTCCCTGCTAATCAGCTTCTCCCAGTGATTTCATGAGGAAAGTGTATCAGATTTGATCTAATCTCAGAAGTGTCTAAGGTTCAGTTAGCCCCAAACTGCCTTCTGGAAATCTCCTCCCACCCATTCCCCTGTCCATGCTGCAGCTTCATCTCCCCACCTGCTCAAACCAGAACCTGGGGCCCTGTCTGCTCCCTCTTTCTTCCTCACCCTACATGCAGTCAGCTCCTCCCCTGTCCCTGGGTCCCAACTCCAAGTGAGTTCATCACCTCTCTGCATGTCCCTCCCCTCCCTGTCCAGGCCACCACTGACACTGTCCTGGATTCATGCTCTCTGCTTCCCTTTCTCACTCCCTCTGACCCAAGAGAGGGATGTTTAAAAGACAAATCTGTTCCTGTCACTCTAACACACAGGGAACCTCTCAGAGGCACTATGGGGAAAAGCCCCAATCCTCAGCCAGACCTGAAGGCCCTCCTCCTGCCAGCAGCCCACCTGGCCTTGCTCCCCTCAGTCCAGCCACTCTGGCCTCTGTCTGTTCTTCCAAGAACCACCCCCTGCCCCACCTTCAAAAGCCCTAAGCTGGGAGCATATTGAGCACTTTACCTGGATGACTCCTCCTTCAGGTTTAGCTCAAATGCTGGGTGTTGGTCTGCCCTGGGCCCTCAGCTCCTCCCCCAGGGCTCTTTCCATCAACCAGGGAGTCGTTATTGTAGTCTGCTGGGCCCCATGGTTGGTTTGGGGAAATTTCAGGAACCTAAGATCCTGGGCAAACTCCCAGTCCCTAGCCCTGTGACTCCTCATGCCACTAGCTTGCAGGTGACCCAGAGGGCTGTCACCCCATGTCAACCTTGGAGAAAAGGCCCTGGAGCCCTCCAGAGCCCCTCCCTGTGGGTTTTCCAAGGGGAATTAAAGGGAGGAGCAAGCCAGAGCAGTGGGTGGGGCTTTCAGATCCTGACCTTCTCATCACAAGCCCAGCTCTTTAGTTTCCTAAGCTGGTCTTCCAGGGCTCAGGGCTCCTAGTCTCACCTGGGTGCAATCCTCTCTTCTTTTGTTTTACGATGTGGCAGGTACAACTTGCCTGGCACTCTTCCAGGCACTGGCAATACTGCAGTGAATGAAACCTACAGAGCCTATCTGCTTGGAGCTTACAGTCCAGCGAGGGCAGAGTGATCATTAATATGTTTACATCTCTGTTGGATCTGACCCCTGCCCCCTCCCTCCAGCTGCTACCCCATCTCTCCTTCCCTTTAAAGCAGACACTGTCAGAGGCTTGTCTAGAATCTGCTCTGATGGAATTATCTGTCTTTGAGAAGAGCATTCTGAGTGGAGCAAACAGCAAGCCACAGGGGTGTTCAAGGGATTCAGATAGTCCAGGGTGCTGGGGTGGGTGGCAGGGCAGCAGGGATGAGGCCTGGGAGGGAACCCTTGAGAGAGGTGTGCTGCTCTGCATGAGGGGGAGGCAGGAGGGCTCTTTGCCCAGCAGTGACAGGGTAGACACCCAATAACTGAGTCCCTGTGGCTGCTGTGGCTGAGAACAGACTGCAGGGGACAAGAGAGGGGCCCTGGGTCCAGGCAGGGGTGATTGTGCTGTCAGGAGACCAGGGTGGTGCTGGTGGATGGGTGAGAAGAGGCTGGATTCCAGGTCTCAGCTGAAGCTAGAGAGGTTAGTGTTTGCTGTTGGATTGGGTGTGGGGTTTCAGGGAAACTCACACGTTTCACCACATCAGAAAAGCTGGAACTGTCTGGGTGGGGGCAGGCTATTGGAGAAGCAGGCTTAGGGATGGAGAAAGGAGCTCACCTGTGGACAAGTCCAGTTAGAGCTGAACACAGGACCTCTAGTGCTGATGCTGGTTAGATGCTGATGATAAAGGAGAGGAATTCAAAGGAAGTCTTGGCTGGAAACCAAGGTTTGTGGGTCAGGGAGAGACAGCACTTAAAGCCTTGGAACTAGGTGAGATCATTTAAAGACCAAATGTGAAAAGGAAAGGGCAAAACGTGTGTGTGTTGCGGTGGTGGGGAGTGGAGTAGACTGAGCAGGAGAAGCCACAGAGGTAAGAATCAGGAAGCTGTGGAGCAGGGAGAGCAGGGCCAGGTGAAGTGACTGTTTCATGGAGAAGGGGATGTCAGCTGTACCAAATGCTGATGGGGAAAGATGAGAATTGAGGGGTGACCACTTGATTTAGCAACATGGAGGCCACAAGTGACCTTTACAGCGTGATTGGGTGAATGGTGGGGGTGAGGCTTGGAGTGGGTTCTAGAAAGAAGTGGCAGAACATTTGGAGGGGAGTCTGGACAAGCCTCTGACAGTGTCTGCTTTAAAGGGAAGGAGAGATGGGGCAGCAGCTGTTGGAGATACGAGGGTCCAGATCCGATAGAGAGGTGAACACACTGATGCAGGAGAGGAGGGAGTCACTGGAGTGATGTCCTCGGGTGGAGAGCTTGGCTTTCCAGGAGCAGAGAGCGAGGGGAGGTGGAGACGGAGGAGGGTCCGAGGAGCAACTGCATCCCGGCCGAGCCGACACCGCGGGCCAGGGCAGTTGGACTCCCGCGGCAGGAGGAGCCTGATCCTCCGAGGTGGCGGGGCGCTCCTTTCCTTACCCTTTCGGAGCTGCTCCCGCTCCCTCTTCGGAGCCATACTTCATCGTGGGCGCGCGGTCCTGGCGGCGGGTAGCCGGCCTGGCGCAGCCCGGAGGCCTGGGGTGAGGATCGGTTGGTGCGGGCGGGGGCGCCGGGGTCTAGCCCGGGGGACGGAGGGCGGCGACCGGGCCCGGGTTGGGGTCGCGCCGCTCTTCGGGGTCCCTGGGGGCTCGGCTTGTAGGGAGGGGGCGCTGCGATGGCGCGTCAGGGAGCTGGGCTGGTGGGCAGGGTATTGGGGATGGGGGGGCCTGTGGTTTCTGTCCGGGGCTGCTGCGGCTGAGTCTGAGGGAGGAACACTGCGCCTCGGGACACGCCCGGGCCGGGGTGGGGGACGGGACTCTGCCTTCCCAGCCTCCGCAGGCGGTTGGGGTTAGGGCGCTGGGCCTGGGACGCCACCCTAGGTCCTGTCTGCCCTGGGGATGGGGCCAGTGGACTTTCCCTCCAGGTTCCCTCCTTCATTCTTAAGGACAAATTGTTAGGAGAATTGTTATTGTCTGTTTTAATGTTCTGCCTATGTGAGTTTGGCACTGGCACTTGTCTAACTACCAGCAACTTTAAATTTAAATCTTAGAGGATCCAAACTTCTAGTACAGATGGTGCGATGTTGCCAGGAAGGTTTGCACGTATAAAATCCGTGTCTTGTATGTATATTTTCTTGCACAGTTCAGGTGAGTGAAAGCGGCTTACAAGGTCCTGAGAGTTTCGGATTCCTGGTTGTGAGTATTAGACCCTAGTGAAAATAAGGGCGAGGACGACTGGCTTACTGGCCCTTATCAAGTGACCCGCGGGCTCTGACTACTTGGAGAATGCTGTTCATAGGGATTATTATTCGGATAGTTTTGTGGCGGCTAAACTTGATTTTTAGAGCATTTTTCAGCAGAGTGATTTTTTCTCCCTTGCTGTGGAATTGCCCAAATGAGATTCCGGCGTTGCAACTTCTGGGCGTGTTTTGTCTGGGGAGACTGGGAACAGACTCTGGAAGTTAAGTTCTCACAGCCCCCTTGTGAATCCCCTAAGCTTGAAAGTTTTGGCTGTGGGGTAGTTGTTTACTTTGTTTTCTGTTCCCTCTGGGAGGGAGCATTGTCTCCTACTTTGTATCTTCCAGACATCTGTGGCCTCCCCCACCCCACCCCCCTGTTTGTGAGCAGTGAATGAGGAGAGGCTGGCCTAGTGGTATGCAGAGGTCTGCAAAAGGAAATCCAGGAGTGGTTTTAGTGAAATGAGAGCTTTGTGCCATGAATAGCGGTGGCTCAGACCAGACAGCAACTTGAAGAGATGGCTGTCCTTTGATGAAGCCTGGGCTGATGTTTTTTAGATCGCTGAGTTATAAAGTATTTTGTCTGGAACCTGGGAAGCCATTTCATTATTGCCATTTGGTGTACGTTCAGTACCTTCCAGTATCACTGATGTTAACTTGTCTTTGTCCTAAGAAATATTAGTCGCAGCTTGAAGTGTTATTTACATAGTGCTGCTGCTTGGTTATCTGCCGATTTCATGATGCAAACTTCCTCAGACTTCTACTTTGGAGGCTTTTCTTCCTGGTCTGAACTAAGGCAGCTGCTGCATTTATTTTACTTTTACATTTAAACCCACAAAAATCTCTGGATTAAAAAAAAAAAAGTGCCTTTAAGGTTTGAGAATCTCCTTTCACAAAATTTGATTACTTTGCACCCAATATTCATTACTTTGACCTCGTGTTTGTTCTGCAGGCCACATACAAGGCACTAAAGTTGTTGCAGAAGTAACTTGAAAAACTTGGGAAAGACAATTCTATAGGATTAAAGGAATGCTGAGACTATTCAAGTCTGAAGTCCTTGAAGAGGAAATAAAAAACTGCACTAGGAAGTGTAGTGTAGCCTGTAACTGGAGTCCTTGTGGGGCTCTGGGCCTGAGATTCTCCTAGAGGCTAGAAGAGTCACTTAAAATAGCCTTCATGAAAAACCAATTTTTAAAAATAAGGTGGCAAAAACCAACGAAACAAAAACACCCAACATTTAGCAGTGTTCAGGTGTCAGTAAGCAAGGTTTTCTTTCTTTTGAAGTGTCATTTGACTTCTTCCTTTACCAAGATAATTGCGTAGAAAAATGTAGATTCCAATATTAAAATTTAAACTGAATTGAGCTTCCCACTCTTTCTAGTGATGGCTGGAGTAAAAATTATCCATATAAAAAACTCTCTAGTTTTGTTTTGTTTTTTTAATTCTGAAAGCTTTCTAGCTTCTTTCCTATTTAGGTCTTTAATCTGCCTGGAAGTTACTTTGGTGTGTGGTGTGAAGAGTAGTCTCTTTCCCATGTGAATATTGAAGTACCATTTATTAAGAATGCTGTTTCCCTACTGTCCTGCTGAGGCATTTCTGTCAGATATCAAATGTTGGTGTATGTAAGTGTCCTTTCCTATCTCTCTGTGCTGTTCCATTCTGTCTTTCTATCCTTAGATCAACAGCATGCTGTCTGAATGTCTATATCATTATAATAGGTGTTACTGTCTAGTAGACTAGGTTTTCCCATCTCATTCTTTAAGAGTGTCTTGGCAATCTTGGCACTACACTCCCTACAAGTTTTAGAATCTTTTGACATCTTCTACCAAAATCTCTGTTGGGATTGTTACTGGCATTGATACCTATACTATACTTGCTTGTGCAGTGTTTATTCATCACGTACCTTTCCATCTACTTAGGTGTTCTTTGATACTTGCCAATAAAGGCTAATGTAAGGTTTCTTCCTGCACACTTTCAATCCATATAGTCCATACGTTGTTCATAGTACTTGACGCCAGTGTAAATGCTATTTCTTTTTCTCTTTCAGTCCATTACAATACTATGAATGTCACTGATTGATTTTCCAGTGTTAATCTACTTTTGTCCCTAGAATAGACTGGTCTGCTCATAATGTATTATTCTCTTTATATATTACTGGATTTGGTTCGCCGCTGTTATGATTACAGTTTTGGCGTTTACTTCCTTGAAGGCCATTGGCCTGTAATTTTTATTTCTCTGTCTTTGTGAAGTTTTAGTATTAAGGCTGTGCTGGCTTTGTGACCAAGCTGTGGTTTGCTTCTTCTTTTTCTGCTCTCTGCAGGAGGTCCTGTACTAGTGACATTATTTCTTCCTTAAATGTTTGGTAGACTTCATCAGTGAAGCCACTGGACCTGGAAGATGTATATTCCTTTAATAATTATAGGACTATTTAGATTTTACATTTCTTTTGGTATAAATTTTGGTAATTGTATTTTTGAAAGAAATATATCCATGTCATCTGAATTTTTAAATATTGTTCATAGTATTTTCTCATTATTTTCCATATATATAGGATCCTTAATTAATTTCTTTTTAAAATCTTGGTTGTTTTTTGTTTTCTTTCTCTCTTTCTCAGTTTCTGATCACTCTTGCCAGCCAGGGATTTTCAACTTTATTAGTCATTTCAAAGAACTGTGTTTTTTCTTTTCTTTTGATCTCTCCATTGTATATATTGCATTATTTTATATGTTATTAATTTCCACTCTTATTTATTCTATGTTTTTGGGTTATTTTCTTTTTCTAATGTCTAAAATGGATGCTTTCTCATTAGTTTGCTGCATTTCTTACTTCAAGACTAAAAATCTACTTAGAAGCACAAACTTTGACATGTAACATTGAAATTTTCTTTATTGACAGATAGTTGATTTATAATGTTTCAGATATGTAGCAAAATGACTCAGTTATACATATATAAACATATATTTTAGATAATTTTTCATTGTAGGTTATTAGAAGTCATTGAATGTAGTTCCTCGTGCCATACAGTAGGTTCCTGTTATTTATCTATCCTATATATAGTAGTGTGTATCTGTTAATCCCAAATTCCAGATTCATCCTTCCTCACTCCCCTTTCCTCTTTGGTGACTTTAATTTTGTTTTCTATGTCTGTGGGTCTAGTTCTGTTTTATAAATACATTCACTTGTGTCACTGTTTTAGATCCCACATGTAAGTGATATCACATGATATTACTTTTTCTCTGGCTTACTTCACGTAGGATAATCATCTCTAGGTCCATCCATGTAGCTTCAAATGGCATTAATTCATACAGTATTCCACCTAAATACCACATCTTCTTTATACATTTATATGTTGATGGACATTTAGGTTGCTACCATGTCTTGGCTGTTGCAAACAGTGCTGCTGTATGTGTCTTTCTGAGTGAGAGTTTTCTCTAGATATGTGCCCAGGAGTGGGATTCCTCGATCATATGGTAACGCTATTTTTAGTTTTTAAAAGAAGCTCCATACTGTTCTCCATAGTGGCTGCACCAGTTTTATTTGTGGAATTTTTGTTATTATTATGTTCTAAAGAGTTACTAAGTTCCATTTGGTATTTCCTTTTTGTCCACTGCATTGTTTAAGAATGTGTTTCTCCATTTTCAAATATATGGGGATTTTCTCATTATCTTTACATCATGGCTTTGCCATTATTGATTGCATTATTGTAAATCATGTTTACCACTCTTTCAATTAAGCATGGTCTTTTTGTAAATGTTTCAAATAGAATGTGTAATCTGTACTCATTGGGTGTGAGTTGTAGGTGTGTCATTAGGTTAAATGTGTTAATAGCTATATTGATCAAATTGTCTATTTCTTCACTGAATTTAACTGCTTTTGACTGCTTTTTCTATCTATTCCTCAGAGACTGTGTTAAATCCTTCCATTGATAATTTTGGTTTTTCTATATCTGTAGTTTTGAGTTTTACATATTTTGAGCTTCCTTTCTTAAGTACATATCAACCTTAAATTGTTACATCTCCTTGGTAAGTTGAACTTTGTATTACCATGTAATAACCCTCTTAATCTCTAGGAATACTTTTTTACTTTAAAATCTATTTTGTCTGATACTAACATAGCCACACTAGCTCTTTTTGGGTTAGTGTTCACACAGCGTATTTCTTTTATTCCTTTTTCTTACAGTCTTTCTGTATCTTTATGTTTTAGATGTGACCTTTGTAAAGATACAGTTGAATTTTTTAAAAGTCCGATTTACAACTATTTGCCATTTAACTAAAGCATTTAATTATCTTACATTTGATAGAGTTATCAATGTAATCATGTTAAAAGTAACATCTTATTTTGTTCTTTCTATTCATCATCCTCTTTTATCTTTCTTTTTCTTTCCTTTCCTTTCTCGCTTCTTGGGTTTGTTTATATTTGTCACTCCACTTTCCCCCCTGATTTTCCTCTCTGTCCCTCTTTGTTTGTGTCTGTTATTTTCCCCTAAATTAAAATCTGCATTCTTAATTTACCAATTCTACAGTTAACCAATATTTTTACTATTTTCCTGGACAACACATCTGCTGCCTTGTATTTTCATTCTTTTACTTTTGCTTTACTCCACAGACATCACTGTTGTGGACAGTGCTCATTTATATCTACCAACCTATTAAATGCCCTTTCCTTTCCATTCCTTCTTGTGTCTCAGTCCTTCCTCCTGGGATCACTTTCCTTTTGCATGAAATACCTCCTTTAGCATTTCCTTTAGTGCAAACCTGCTCCTCAGTGAACTCTTTCAGTTTTGTTTGCCTTAAAATCAATATTTCACCCTCTTTCTCGAAAGCTGTTTTTCCCCTAGTCTGGAATTCTAGGTCAGAAATGTTCTTAGTACATCAGAGTTTCATACCACTATTTTCTGCCCTGTGTGTGTGTGTGCACACTTTTGAGAAGCCCACTGTCAGTCTAAGGAGTCTGTTATTTTCTCTCCTGCTCTAAAGAATTTTCTCTTAGTGTTCTGTTGTTGCTTTACATTATATCAACATGTGGGGTTTTTATTGACTATGTGATTAACCAGGAGTTCCAAGTGCATAGTGAAGTGTTTTTGCAGTTGAGAGGCCTGGGGGACAGGATGAGACACAGAGATGCATAGAATTTGTAGAAATTTAAACTGGGATTTCCACATCTTTGAGCCTCAGTTGTTGGTTCTATGAAAGAGGTTTGGTGATATTTACTTAGAATTTATGTATTCTGTAAACTCAGGGCACCCACTAGGTGCCAGATCCTAACCTGGGGAGTGTGAACACAAAGATGAGCCTCTGCTTCTGAGACTCTTCCAGCAAGTTGGGTTCCAGTAGGCTTTTAACAGACATGTGCAGAGGGGAGCGTTACAGCCAAAGGCAGTACCGGATGGTGGGTTCTATGTGCCATCCGGGGTGTGGGTCACAAAGACTTCCTGGTTGGTGGGGCTTGAATTTATCTTAGAGGTTGAGTAAATTTTCACTGGACAAATCAGGAGAGAAGCCATTTGTAGGAGAGAGAAGAGCATGAGCCAGGGCTGAAAGGTGGGAAAGAGCATGGCTCTTTAGTGGTACTGAATTGTTCGGATGGGAGAGGGGAAGCCTTTGGGAAGGGTGCTGATTGGCTTAGTTGGATGAGTGGCCATCCCGAGACCAATCGTGTGTAGCCTGGGGCAGGCTCTTGCAAGACCTCCGTTACTGCTGCAGCCTGAGTGCTGGTGTAGTTCCCAGGGGAGGAGGTGTTACTGGGTGCCAGTCCTGGAGGTGTTCATTGCAGCTTGAGCAGTCTGACTTTTTAGCAGTCAGATGAGCCAGTAAAGGATTCATTTAATTTAATTAACTTTAATTAAATTTTTAATTGTGATGAAATACACATAACATAAAATTTGTCATTTTAACCATTTTTTAAGTGAACGACTCAACGGCCCTTCAGTATAGTCACACAGATGTTCAACCATCCATCTCCAGAGCTGTAAAAGCAAGTTGCTATTTGACTCATTTGTGGTAAATGATAAAAGTTACTCAGCATGATTTTTGTATTGTTTATCAATTCTTCTGCTTTATTTAGTTACACACTCTCTGCACCAGTTTGTGCATTTGGATATTTTCTATTACAAGTTATATGGTAGAATTTTGTCTTTCAAGCTTCTTATGAAATTACATAAAAGAAGAACAGATCTTGAATCAACAGCTAATTTATCATTTTTGTCAATCTCTGAGGGGATTCCCAGGGAATATATAATGATGTCCTAGACTAAGAACTTGCTGTGTTGCTTATGAATACAGAGGGAGCTAACTGCTCATGGAAAATTTTTGGAAGGCCACCTATGCCCTGAAATGTACAAAACTGGTAAAATTGATATTTATCTGGCATGTATAATTTTCGTAGCTTGATTAATTAGTAATAAAATACACACTGGTTTGGTGAATAATGTTGCTGTCACTTTCAACCTTAGTTGTACAGTTACTCTATCTAATAATACATAGTGTGTTCCCATGAAGAGATAAAGCAAGGTAAGTGCAGTCCTTTTATCTGTATTCTAACTGGTATCCCAGGAGGCCATCAGCATGAGTTTTAATTCAAAACATCTGTGTTACCTAAACATACTAGATACTGAAATACTATTTAGATGATTCTGTTAGATGTTTCATATTTACACACATTAAACAGCATTTTATATAATTAAATGTAAAAAGGTTAAGCAAAATTAATTTTTGAACAAATTTTGAATAAAAGACATTACAGAATTATACATTGACCCAGAGCTTTTATAATCTCCCTTAACTGAAGCTCTGTACCCATTAAACCACCACACCCCATTTTCCCTCCCCTCCCAACCCTAGCTCTTTACAGCCTCCATTCTACCTTCCGTCCCTATGACTCTGACTACTCTAGGGACCGCATACACATGGACTCATAGAGTGTTTATCATTTTGTGACCGATTTATCCTGGAAGCCTTATCTCCTCAAGATTCATCCGTGTTGTTGCACGTCAGAATTTCCTTCCATTATGAGGTCAGATTGTACATATATACCACATTTTGTTTGCCTGTTCATCTTATTAATGGACGTTTGGGTAGCTTCTGCCTTTTGGCTATTGTGAATGTTGTGAACATGGGTGTACTAATATTTCTTTGAGATCCTGCTTTCAGTTATATTGGGTATATACCCAGAGGTGGAATTGCTAGATCATATGTAATTTTTAGTCTGTATATTTCTAGTTTTTTAAAATTATGATAGAACTGAAAATAGCATTATATTAGTTTCAGGTGTAAATCATCATGATTCAGTATCTGTATACATTGTGAGATGATCACAATAATAAGTCTAGTTAACATTCACCACCATAGGTAGTTACACAAATTATTCTTTTGGTAATACTATTTTTAGTTTCTTGAGGAATTGATATGCTGTTTTCCATAGCGTCTGCACCATTGTATATTCCTACGAACAGTACACAAAAGTTCCAATTTTTTCACATATTTGCCAACACTTGTGTTAAAAAGGTTTTTTTTTTGATCCTAATAGGTGTGAGGTGTTATCTCACATGATGGTTTTAATTTGCATTTTCCTAATAACTAAAGATGCTGAACTTCTGTTTATATCTTTTTTGGCTATTTTCGTATCTTTTTTGGAGAAATATCTTTTAAAATCCTTCACCCATTTGTTTTAATTGAAGGTTAGTTGATTTACAATGTTGTGTTCTGGTGTACAGCATAGTGATTCAATTATACATACATATAAATATATATTCTTTTTCATTATTTCTTGTTGTTTCAAGATATTGAATGCAGTTCCCTGTGCTCTACAGTAGAAACTTGTTGTTTATTTTATATATAGTTGTTTGTATCTACGAATCCCAAACTCCTAAATTATCCCTCTTCCTCTTCCCCTTTGGTAACTCTACATTGGTTTTTCATGTCTATGAGTCTTTTTGTCTCTTGTTTTAATTTTAAAGATCCTACATATAAGTGAAATCATGTATTTATCTTTCTCTGCTTGACTTACTACACTTATTTTGATTACCTCTAGACCC
Organism: Camelus dromedarius; assembly: GCF_036321535.1. Classification (NCBI taxonomy): domain Eukaryota; kingdom Metazoa; phylum Chordata; class Mammalia; order Artiodactyla; family Camelidae; genus Camelus; species Camelus dromedarius. The sequence goes on from NC_087443.1 coordinate 9,082,299, forward strand.
ATCCATGTTGCTGCAAATGTCAGCATTTTATTCTCGTTCTATGGCTGAGTAGTATTCCATTGTATATATGTACCACACCTTTTTATCCATTCATCTTTTGATGGAAATTTGAGTTGCTTTCATGTCCTGGTTATTGTAAATAGTGCTACTGTGAACATTGGGGTGCATGTGTCTTTTGGAGTTAGAGTTTTCTCTGGATGTATGCCCAGGAGTGGGATTGCTGGGTCGTATTCTTCATCCACTTTTAATTTACTTATTTTGTTGTTGTTGAGTTGTAGTAAAGACTTAAGCAGGATGTTCTCATTTTGACCTATGGTTTGGAGAGGACTGAGCTTGAAACTTTTGCAGTAACCAGGGCAAGAGTAGAGGAGGACCAGAACTGTCTGCAGCTGAGAGGATGCACACTGCACATATAGGTGTTCTACACAATGGCCCACCTGGCTGTCCTTCTCTGGACCTTGGGTGGCCTTGGACAAGGAAGACTTAGGTCATTCCCTTAAAGTCTGGGATCTGCCAAGATCCTTGCCTTGTTAACTTCCATGAAAGGCTCAAAGTAGTCCCAGGCCCATGTGAAATCCAGGATTTTGGTCCTTCCAAGTGACCCAGGCAGAGAATGGCTTATAATCAGGGCTATAGGATGTCTGCTCTTCTGCAGCAGTGGCTGGGGGGTGGGGCAGGCTCTAGAAATCACAGAGAGTGATGCCATGTTGGAACACGTAAAAGCAGACTCTCCTATTCCTGTTTTTGACAAGCAGATAGTTCAAAGGGTTGTAGAGTCAGACTGCCTGGGGTCAAATCCTACTTGGTCACTTCCTGGGTGGGCAACTTACATAGACTTCTAGTACCTCAGTTTCCTCCTCTGTCTAATGAGAATAATTAGCATGCTTCCCCTATTAAGAATTAAGAGTAAATGAGTTAATAATGTATGTAAAGCATTAGAGCCATGCCTAGTTCATAGAAAATTATGACCAGTATTGTCATTTTCACTGAGATCAGGGCCTCCCCAGCTTCTGATTTAACTACTGCCCAGCTTCCTGCAGCAATCCCCACGCAGGTCAAGGTGCCTGTATTACCCAACCAGGTCCTGTCTCCTGGGGTTCTCATGCCCATCATAACAGGGCCTGATCCCAGGCTGCCAGCATAGGGCAGCATTGCACCATGCTGTCCCTGCACAGAGCAGTAGGTCCAGCCTGGGAAGTCTGCATCTGTGTCCCTGGCAGGATCCCCTCTGGCCTGGCATGCTGGGCATGGGTGGCTGGAGATGGTTGTCTCTGCCAGCACAGCTCCTGGCATCCTCCTTCAGGAGGCTCCCAACCCTGTGGGGCTCCTGTAGCTCTTTCTCTGCCCTTTGTGCAGCCTGGAGGCACTAGAAAATGGCCTTGACTTGGTGCACAATCTCCTCATCTGTAAAATGGGAACAACTGTGTTGCAGGGCTTGGCTTAGGGTGTAGGGTGGAGGCAGGAGATGTTTTAACAACTTCCACCATGGCCTTCTTTAGGGAGTGGGCTGGGCTGGGAGGTGATGTCATCTGATGGGGTTTGGGGGGGTGTTAGGGGAGTGGGGAAATGGGGTGTGGGGGGTTGTGTTTCTGGACAGGTAACTTGCTGATGTAGAGTGTGACCGTGAGTATGTGCACAGGGGTCTCTGCTCCAGGCTGTGGCTGGCTGTGTAGTCCTAAAGACAGGGCTGATCTGGGCATGAGCGCACCTCATTCTTGAAGAGCCTCAGTGCCTTTTCCTCTGTTTCCTGGAATGGCCCTCCCTTTCTCCTTCATTATCTTCTAACCTTGCTTGGGCTTCACAGAAGTTCTTAACACCCTTCTAGGTAGCTCAGGGCCTGACATCAACTTCCCCTGGCCCACGCCAGCCCCCAGCAGCAGTCTTAGCTCCATCTGGGGCTACCCAAGTTCCTGCCACTAGGGCCTGAACCTCACACCAGAACAAGTGTCTGTCCCAACATGGCCCTTTGCAAGGAACAAGGGAAGTGGTCCAGCTTCCAGTAAAGAAGAGTCCCAGCTCAGTGGTTCTAGTCCTGGAATCTCAGGGGCTTCAGGGGTCTAGCCCTTGGCTTCCTCCCCTACAATTCCTTGAGGGCCTTGAACACCGGCCAACCCCATTTTAACCATCTGTGGTCACACACCTCCAATAGACCATGGCAGATGCAGGTTCCCCCCACCTCCTTAGAAGCTTAGGACCTGAAAAGCCCTGCAAAAGGGCCGTGGACTGGCAAAAGAACACTCTGTGACTCCAGCGATCCAGAAATGCACATTTAAACAACTTTGAGACATAATTGTTCTTACCAAATTACCAAAATGAAAAACTTTAGAAATTAATAACACTTAATGTTGGTGGAGATGCAGAGAAACAGTCATGATTTTCTCTTGGAAATATTAATTGGTTCTAAAAAACTGCTTTCAAAGACCATTTTGGAAATATGTATTAAAATATTTAAATCATGTATTCCTTTCTAGTCATTTATCATAAAAATAATTGCATAAGACCCAAAATGCACATATGAGTACTTTTATAGTGGCATAAAAAAAGTCCATCAGCAAATGACTGGTTAAATAACTAATGACATGTGCATGGGAGAGAACTGTCATCAGGGGAAAAAAATAAAGATAACAAAAAATAAATTCACAGCCAGGAAAGGGCTCACATTAAAATGTTCATTTACTTACTAATTAATCCATTGGTTTAACTTTAACTAACATTTATTGAACATTGAGATGTGTCAGGCGTTGTCCTGGGTAAAGGACATAAAATCATAAATGAGATACACCCTATCTTTCTTTTCGTGAGTCTTATCCCTCTATGGGGAGACAGATAATAAACAAATGAAAAATAAAATAATTTCATGTATGATCCTTTTGTCAGCTTGTATTTAAAAATGAATAGAGAAAATGATAGGAAGAGAAACATCATAAGATAAACAGTCGTTTCATGTTGGTGGTTAACAGTTAGCATTTGTGTTACTAATAACTGAAAACTTTACTGCAGGAGCTGAACTAGTCAACGGTTGAACTGTCTCGTGTGTCCTGTGTCCGGGGCTGAGAAAGCCGACCACTGTCATCTGGCAGCACTGCCACCTGGGGTGAGGCTGTCAGTCTCTGCTTGGCTCCTCAAGGTCACATCACAGCCTCTTCTGGATCTGCTGTCCACATTCCAGGTCTGAAGGAAGAATGGGGAAGTGGGAAGGGAAAAGTCTTTCTCCTGGGGTCTTTATCTTTTTATCATCCAGGATCAGAGCTTCAGCCAAGATAGTTTTTCAGAGAGGGCCACGTGGCAGCCTTTAGCTGCTGGAGGGCAGGGGAGAACATGGAAATGGTGTCAGAAGCGATCGTCATTGTCTTCTCCACATTTTGTGGCATTTTCTAAATCAATCAAGGCATTAAAAAGAGGTTTCATGTAGAGGAAATCAAGAGCTTTCTACATTTTAAGAGATAGGGGAGGGGTGGTGTATTGCATTCTCTTAAGGCCTGGCAGGTTGACAGAATCTGGCAGACAGAAAAAAAGTCACAGAGCCCTGGGTGACACTGATGTGCCTCTTTTGTGGAGAGCAGTACATAGGTTTCAGTGGCGGCGGTGGAAAGTGTCAGCTGAGCAGTAGCCCAGCCTCTCTTAGGTTATGACCCTGAATCATCTTCAAGTGGAGCTAAACCTCCTGAGATTTGCCCCTTTCCTCATGAGACTAAGTCCTCTGTACAGGGGAGAAAATTCCCTTTGGCCTGCCTGAGAATAAAATATTTTCTTTACTGTCTGTATGGCGTCCCTCCTCAAGCAAAAAGCAGCCCAGCATCTCACAGGTGATCGCCCCTAATCTTAATCAGGTGGAGCAAAATTGCATGAGTTTTTCCACTTTTCTCTCAAGACTGAGTCTTCTGTTCAGAAGAGAGAAACCTTTTTGAGCCACTGAGAATAAAAGCTTTACTTCACTCTCTGTATGACTTCCTTTCTCAGGCCAGAATTAGCCTCTCAGATGATCACCAAGAATAATCTTTAGGTGGAACCAAACCTCGTGAGATTTGCCCCTTGTTCTCCTGAGGCTGTGTCCCCTGATCTCGAGAGAGAATCCCTCCTGCCCTTTTGAGAATAATAGCATTTCTTTACATTCTGTATGGCTGGCCCTCTCAGGCGAGCAGTAGCCCAGTCTGTGACAGGTGATCCCCAATAATCCTAATCGTGTGGAGCCAAATCTTGACAGAGGCCCCAGTTTTCTCAAGAGAGTAAGTCTCCAGATCATGGGAGATAAACTCCCTTTGGCACTCTTAGAATGAAAGCTTTTCTTTACTGTCTGTATGCCTTACCTACTTGGGCGAGGAGTAGCCCAGCCTCTCTCAGGTGATCACCAAGAATCCTCTTTAGGTGGAGCCAAGTCTCATAAGAGTTGCCACTTTTTACACGGATTCTTGCTGCTCCTATATGGGAAAGTGACGTCCCTTATTGGAAATGAGGCCTGTCCTTTATTTGGAGGGAAGAACGGACTCCATCTTCAGATGGTGCCCTTTTTCACTCCTGAGACCAAATCCTATCCTCTACGACTTTTGCACTCAGAGGAGCGTGAATCCAGCTTCCCTTGGCTCAGTAAACACATATCGTCTCACAGAAGCCTCAGCAATTTCACGAGATTTTCCCCTTTTCTCACTAGATCCAGTCCCTTGTTCAGGGGGGAGTAATCCCTTGGCCCTCCAGAGAATAAAAGCTTTTCTTTACTGTCTGTGTATCTTCCCTTCTCATGCGCGCTGTATCACAGCCTCTCTCAGGTGGTCATCCTGAAACCTCTTAAGGTTAAGCCATGTCTCGTGAGATCTGCTCCTCTTCTTGCTGAATTCAGGCCTCTCCTTTGGCGTAAAATCATTCCCCTTATTGGAAATCAGGTCGGTTCTTCTTCTGAAGGGATGAAAGGGCTCCATCCGCAGATGGTGTTACTCATAGCTCCGGAGACAACACCTATCTTGTAAGGATGCATTTTCTTCTCACATGATCATGAATCCAGTCCGACTCATCTCAGTGAGCACACATCCTCTCAGAAGCCCCAGCTGTCTCAGGAGAGCTGCCCCTTTTCTCGAGAGCCTGAGTCCCCTACTCAAGCAAGAGGAATCCCTTTGGCTTTCCTCAGTGTTAAAGCTTTCCTTTCCTGCCTGTATGCCTTCACTTCTCAGGCCAGCTGTAGCCCAGTTCCTCTCAGGTGATCACCCTGAATCCTCTTTAGTTGGAGTCAAATCTTGCAAGATTTGCACCTTTTCTCACAAGACTTAAGTCCCTGATTCAGGGGAGAAAAATTCCTGTGGCATCCCTGAGAATAAAAGCTGTTCTTTACTGTCTGTGTGGCATCCCTTCTCAGGCCAGCAGTAGTGCAGGCTCCCACAGGTGATCACCCCTCATCCTAGTGAGGTGGTGTGAAATCTCATGATTTGTCCCTCTTCTCACAAGTCTAATTCCTGTTCAAGGGAGAAGAGTCCCTTTGGCACTTCTGAGAAACAAACATATGGTTCAATGGAACAGAATAGAGAGCCCAGAAATGAACCCACAGTCTTTTGGTCAATTAATCTTTGACAAAGGAGGCAATGGAATAAAGACAGTCTCTTCAGCAAATGGTGTTGGGAAAACTGGACAGCAGAATGTAAATCAATGAAGTTAGAACACTCTCTCACACTACACAAAAATAAACTCAAAATGGGTTAAAGACTTAAAAATAAGACAAGACACAATAAACCTCCTAGAAGAAAACACAGGCAAAACATTATCTCACATTTATCTCAGCAATGTTCTCCTAGGGCAGTCTACCCAAGCAATAGAAATAAAAGCAAAAATAAGCACATGGGACCTAATTAAACTTACAAGCTTTTGCACAGCAAAGGAAATAATAAGCAAAACAAAATGATAACCTTCAGAATGGGAGAAAATATTTGCAAAGGCTGAAACTGACAAGGACTTGATCTCCAGAATATATAACAAGTTCATATGACTTAAAAGAAAAAAACAAACACCCCAATCCAAAAATGGACAGAAGACCCAAACAAGCATTTCTCCAAGGAAGACATACAAATGATCAAAAAGCACATGAAAAAATGCTCAATATCACTAATTATCAGAGAAATGCAAATCAAAAGTACAATGAGGTATCATCTCACACCAGTCAGGATGGCTGTCATTCAAAAGTCCACAGATAATGGATGCTAGAGAAGGTGTCAAGAAAAGGGAACCCTACACTGCTGGTGGGAATGCAGTTTGGTGAAGCCACTGTGGAAAACGGTATGGGGATTCCTCAAAAGACTAGGAATAGACTTACCATATGACCCAGCAATCCCACTCCTGGGCATATATCCAGGTGGAACCCTAATTCAAAAAGACACATGCACCCCAATGTTAATAGCAGCACTATTTACAATAGCCAAGACATGGAAACAACCTAAATGTCCACTTACAGATGACTGGACAAAGAAGATGTAGTATATTTATACAGTGGAATGCTATTCAGTCATAAAAATGACAACATAATGCCATTTGCTGTAATATGGGTTCCCTGGAGAATGTCATTCTAAATGAAGTAAACCAGATAGAGAAAGAAAAATATCATATGATTATCACTCATACGTGGAATCTAAAAAAAAAAAAAAAAGAAGAAGACAAGTAAACTAAAATACAAAACAGAAACAGACTCACAGACATAGAATGCAAACTGTGGTTGCCATGGGGGAGGGGTGTAGGAGGGACAGACTAGGAGTTTGAGATGTGTAGATACTGAGAGGTATATATAAACTAGATAAACAAGCTTATACTTTGTAGCACAGGGAAATATATTTAAGATCTTCTAATAGCTCTTGGTGAAAAAGAACATGAAAATGGATATATGTATATTAATTTATGACTGAAAAATTGCGCTGTACACCAAAAATTGACACAGCGTTGTAAACTGACTATAACTCAATAAAAAGAAAAAACAATTCAAAAAGCCTCTTTTTTTGTTTTCACTTTCAGGTTCTGCTAATTAAGCCAAGTGTGTAGTCTTAGGTGATGGGGGCTGTGTATATATTTCAAGGACACGATAAGAGCTATAACTTCAATTTTTCTCCTAGGATTAGTTTTCTTCTCTCAGGGTCAGCATTTTGAAAAGATGTCTGATCAAGTCAGCTTTTTCTACAGTTTTGGGATGTCAAAAGAGCTCCATCCTGGCATTTCAGAGTTGAGTTCTTGCCAGCATTGGCAAGAGAAGAAGCCAGCCAGAGATCCAACAAGTGGCTGCCTCTCCAGGAGCTGTTCAGCTTTTGAGCTACAGTTTCCCATCATTAACTTGGTATCCTAAATCAGCTATGATCTGAACAACCTTCTGAGGGCCTAGTGATGGATCCAAAGTGTGCTGCTTCTGAGTCTAGCTCCCTAAGGAGTTCTTCTTGGGTCTGTTGGACTCTCTCATCTGTCCCTCTACAGCAGGAACGGCTGGGGGGATTTGGAGCACTAGGTGATCGGCCTTACGGTGCCCACTGTCTAGCGGAATTGACAGAATTGCTATAGTGGGATCCCCTGCAGAAACACTACCCATCAAGAAGACAGATCCACAGACATTCCACTGGGTTCTCAGTTGCCAGAGGACACCTTGTGACCCAAAAAAGCAGATTCCTTTTCTTCAGAGATGAGCACACTCAGTCCCTCATGTCACCAGCAAAGTGTTTGTTCAGACCAAATGTACATAATCTTCCCAGTTTAAGCCTAATATTGAAAAAGGACAGCCAACCCACTTCCTTTCAATATTCCCCCTAGGTCCCTGCCTAGGAAATGTACCAGTACCCTCTCAGGACTCCAAGTCCCAACAAAAACAGCTCCAGTACAATTCAGGACATTATTTAAAGCAATGACATCCTGATATCAGGAGACTCACCAAAGCACCTAGAAAGACCAAGAAGCAGGTGGCATTAGAAAGACCTGTGCTGGTACCACGCTGCAGTCTGGGGTAGGCTCCAGCTGTACCCCGGTGGTGTTTCTAGACTATCTGAAGAATAATACTTTTCTCTCTGAATAAAAACACAGAATTCCAGAAAACACACCATCTGCAGTAAAAGAAAGGAATCATTTCTCCTGCAGTCATCTTCCCTGTACCCAGGACTGGGGAGACAGTGCTGGCCTTCCCAAGGCCAGGATGAGCTGGCTAACACACCCTGTCTCTCCACCTTCCTCTCACTGTCAGCCCCGGCATTTTACTTGCTGGTCTTTTTGTCTTGATCTCTGAGTCTCTCCTTACACCTGTCTTTGTCTCTTTTTCTCCCTGTCAGTGTCTGTCTTTGTCACAGTGTCTCTGTTCTTCTCTCTCTCGCCTTTCTCTCACTTGCTCTCTTTTACTCTTCTTGCCTCATCTTTGCTGTGGTTGATGCCTGATGAACATGTCTCTGCCTCTCCTAGGTCCTCACAGGCAGGGTCTTTCATAAAACACAATCACTGGCAAATGCCTCTGTCAAAAATTCACTACACCCAGACGACAGTAATTAAAATCCCATGCTGCCTGGGAAAGACTCATTGACTGGGAGCGACCTCTTGGTGGATACAGGCCATGGCCACTTCTAGGTCAGGAGACTCTACTGTACTCCATCTCCATCTTTCAGTCGCAGGTCATTGTCTTCAACAGTGAGATGATGTGCTGGCTGCCTCACTACCAGAGACAATGGGTAGTAGGTTTTTGTTTTTTTTTTTTTAAGTCACTTCTGAGTGTTTTGTGTAGAAAATTTGGTGCATCAAGAAAAAAATTTAATAGAGAAAGACAATCTATATTACAAACCATTGTAAATTACAGTGATCCCTTGTTTTAACAACCTTCTATTATGATTTGAAGCCTGCTAACGAGGCATGTTTGTACCAAAAAAACAGCACATAAAAATCCAGAGGACAAACAACAAAGTATTCTAAAAGCATACTCATTTGCTGGAGCCAACCTGAGATTCAACTGCAATTAGATACTCAAAATTGCAACAGTGCATAGCAGAGTGTCATGAAATAAGCATTTCTCCTGCTTCCATAGGCTTCCCTTCATCGTGCAAAATTTATCACAGGACCCCCCAAAACAAAAAGCCACCAAGCCTTTTAATTTGAATTTTCAAATATTTGAGTGTCTATGATAACTGCTCAAAATGCTCATTGAACTTAGAGTAAACTTGCTTCTCCAAAAGATGGCCTGTTGCTGAAAAAGAGTACCACCAACAGGAAACACACACATACACACTGTTCAAAAGGCCCTCGAGATGCAAAAATGTCAAAATGGCCATGTCTTTCTAATTTTGGATAGATGTTAGTATGTCACAACTTGCCCTCCGGGAGGCGCTCTGGGACTCAGTAATTGTCATTTCTGTCAATAAAGTGGGAAAATGCTCAAAGGTAACCTGGAGCCTTTTGGATCTGATCCTACCCCTTAAGTCTTTTAAGAAGTGCTATCTGAGTACACTCTCCAGGCGGCTGGTGGTCCAGGGACATCATGTGGTTTCCGCACCCACCATCTATGCTCAACCAGAGCCCAAAGGCAACATCACAGCTCTGGACACTTCGAGGGGAGACTTGAGCCCCGCGGCCCCGACTTTGTGGCTCCTCTCGGGCGGCCGCCTGGTCCAGAGCCCGCGAGCCTCGGGGCAAGTGGCCGAGTCCGGGCCCCGCAGCCCCAGGCCAGGTCCCGCCCCCGCCCCACCGCAGGCGCCCGAGGGGACGGCCCCGCTGCCCTGTGGGCCCGGGGCGCGCGCAGGAGGGACGCCCTCCACTCAACGCCCGCCTTCGTGGCCCGAGCCCAACGGCCTTACGCTGCCGACAGCGGAGCGGCTGCGACTGGTAGCGGCGGCCCCGGAGCCGAGGACCCGGGTAGGATCGCGGCCTGGCAGCTGGAGACTCGGGCCCCTTGCTGGCGCGCAGGCGGGCGGGGAGGAGCGACAGGCAGAGCTGCACTTACCAGCCTCTGTGCTTCTCCCCGGCCGCCGGGAGGGTCACATAGTCAGTGACCCACTCGGTCTTCAACTTACTTGTCACGACCCAGGGCCTCCCAGGCACCCACACAGTTCAGGGGTGAATCCCCTTCCCCGCAGCCCTCACACCTGCCTCTGCTCACGCCTGCGCACTGGCTCCTGGGGGGGGTGGGGGTGGGGGGCTGGGGGCGGCTCCCAGCCTCAGGACTGCCGCAGGGATAGCCATGTTTATTTTTCATTTACTGAAAGTATTTCACTTGGGATCAAATGTAAAAGAAATACGTGGTAAGATTTCTTGTCCAAAACATAATTTAATGACTACAGTCTGCCTTTGTAAGATTTCCTTAGTGACCATTATTTGGATCCCATCAACTGACCTGAGTCAAACAGCAGGTACCAAAATTGTTCAGTAGTACATTTTCCTTGCGTCATCAGTGAGTAATGCATTTGACCATGTGGAGTTTTATTGGATGTGAACTATTTTTACTAATAATCACCTTGATGTCCTATGTACCTCTAGGCTGAAAGTGTGGGTGTCCAATAGGCCTAATTTTTGATGACAGAGTTTTGTTGTTTTTTTTTTTTTTTTGGCAGATCTCAATTTTTGATCCAGTTTTTTGGACATACTGCTTCCCCAAGTTCCTATTCCTCCACCTCTGCCCACCTCATTAGAGAACAGAAGAGGATCTTCTCTGAGCTGCTTCCAAGGAACAGGCAGATGAAAACCCCACTGTGGATCCAATCGCCTGCCTGGGAAATGAAAGCATCTTTGCCACAAGAAAATCCTGGTTAGAAACTGCATCTCTAATTCCCCTGGGAATGAAGAGACACCAAGCAGAGGGCCTCTGTGGTGGGTAAACGAAACCCAACTCATCTGAAAATCACTCCATCTCCTCCCCTTCTTCTTGGTGTTTAGTGTAAGCAAACAGCCCAGGTCATCACCACATGGCTTTCATTAGTTTTTTTACTTAAGAAGAGAAAAGTCATCTAAATGAGGACAAATTCTCCAAATCAATGGTTGACTTCCTAAGGTCTCTTGTAGCTGAAAGTGGCCAGATGAACGTCAGGCAGATTAGAAGTGAGCAAAAGGATCGTGTGGGCTGTGTGGGTTTTGGGGAGACTGTTTAGATAGAGTAGATGCAGCTGAGTTGGCCCTTTGACCCCTCCTCTTTCCTCATTCCTGCCTCCGAGGTAAAGACACGGGGGACTGGACAAGGTTGGTGCTCCAGCAGCCATTTTGGACCAAGAGACAGCCTTGAGGATGGACAGCAGCTAAAGATACTGAAAGGGTCTGAAAGATGGATAATGGCTGACTACTGTGGTGTGCTGTTGACAGTATGAACTCTCTACACTTGTAGTTCTTTTCCATGAGAAAGGAAAAACCTTACCACTCTACGCCTGTGGTATTCTGGGGTTTCTGCTCTATTAGGGAAATATCGGCATCCAATGAGAGTGGTCCCGTCTGGCCAAGTCAGACAACCTGAGCTGCCCTGACTCTGACACCACATCCCCTATCATTCTCTCTACTTATGAGCTACACAACATCTCAACCTTCTACAGGGTCTAAGGTAGAAAAGGGATGTTCAGGGATCTGTACTGAATGTGTTTTCTAGGGGCAAATTTGGTTTTACATAGAGACTCTGGAATGATGATTCTTAGTAACATCCTACAAACCAACCCAGAGCCTGTGCTCCTAAGCCTCAGGGTAGAGCCTCAGCCCAAGCAGGCCTTCCTCTGGGCCCTTGAATCTCTGCTTCATCTGCTCCCAATTTAAACAAGGGCTTCTGTTTTTCCCCCTCTTGGGAGACCTTGGAATTTCCTTTGTGAGGACCTATGTTCTCTGCACCGGGGGCTCCATCTCTGGGCGGCGAGGAGGGAGGTCACTGACCGTGGTCTCACTAACTCAGACCATGGGACCCCCTTGACCTTACTTTGATGGACATGTTGGCCCTCCTTCCTCGCCACTTGTGCTTTTGGGCAAAAGGCAGAGTCCCTTCCCCTGCAGAAGCTGAATGACAGGATGTTAGCCACCGGGGGTCTGGACCAGGAACAAAGCAGGGAGTCACTGCTGGGGGAGCCTGAGGGGTGGAAGGGCCTGTGCTCAGCTCTGAAGCTCCTGACCTGAAGCTCTGGCCTTCGCGTAGTTTCCTTGAGCACCTGATATGTTTTGTTACAACTGTTTCTGCTCATATGAGCTCAAGTGGGAGCCACTGCTGCAGCTAGGAAATTCCGCTGGAGGGAACACATCCAAGGCCTTGTCTTTAATTTGGTGACACACCTTATTTTTAATACTTAAAATTTATATTTAAAGCAAAAAACCCCATGATAATCAGTCTTCTCATACATTACTCAGCCAGACACAACAGGCTACTGTAATATGATATCACCAGTAAGAATAACCAGGGCTTGTAAATTCACAGCCACATCAGGCACAGTGGGTGTGCCAGCACTGAAGGGGAGGGGAGGCAGCAGAGCCTGACTCATACTTACAGCACTTTCCTTTGATCAAAATGTTCTGGTATAGATATTAAAGGGGGTTATGTAACATTGTGAATGTACTTAATGCCAAGTACACGTACAATTTAAAATAATCAAAAAATTAAACTTGAAAGTAACTGTATATCATAGAATAAATAATTTAGTGTATGTAAGAGAACAAATTTATTTTTTTTAAATAAGGAATTGCAGGGAAGGGGAAGGACGTCTCCAGTGCTGCTGCTGGCACCCGGGGCAGCTCAGCCCCCGGCCCTGAAGGCACTGCGCGTGCTGGAGCTCCTTGCTGATCGGGTAGCAGCTCTAGGTGTATCCGGGGAGGACCTGGCTCTAGCACCTGAGTAACCAGGAGAACTGGGTGTGTCGTGGTCTCTGATCTAGAACTGGATAACCCTGTGGGGTCATAGCTGGGCCAAAGCACAGTGGCGCCCCAGGGCCGGTGGGGGAGCTCTTGCTGAGGTTGGCTGAGGCTCTGGATGTGAGGCCGGGCAGGCGGCTGGTTGAGGTGGTAGAGGAAGTGCTCGAGCAGCTTTTCCTGATGTTTCGGGCTCTGAGATGGAGGACAGCTGTTGCCTGAACCTCCTCTAGAATTGGCGCCTGTGCAGGTGCTTTTCCTGGCTTTGAACTTAAATGAGAGCTGGGGCGGGAGCAGGCTCTGGCTCTGGAGCTGTCCTGGGCAGGATAGGTGCAGCAGGCTTTAGGTCTCCAGGTGCTTCCAGAGCTTGCTCTGAGCTGGTGCTGTGGCTCCGAGAAGGGAAACTCTCATCAATAGGACTGCTTTTCCACATGTCTCCCCAAAATAGGCAAGTCCTCACTGCCAGGCAGTGAAGCCTCAGTCCAAGAGCCCATGCCCAAGAAGCATTCTCAGATGCAGTCCAGGGCAAATGGTCTGAGGCTCCGCATTGCTCCTGGGCCAGTTCCAGCCTCAGGAGGCTCTGCTCTGAGGGGTCCAGTGCTTTCCCGTCCTGACTCACCCCATCACCCACCCTGCGTGGTCCCCACCATCACCCTCTGCCTCTGGGAGCTCCAGCTGTGCCAGAAGATGGGCCTGGTGCTCCAGGTCTGAGCCAGGCATGCTCAGCTCTGCATAAGCCAGTACCATCTTCAGGCAGGGAAATTCTGGGGGCTGGTGGAAATCCTCTGGGCACTGGCGCAGCCAGGTGCGCAGGACGGAGGACATGGCCCTGGGGGTGGTAGTGGGGAAGCAGAGTGACAGGCCTGGCCTTGCCTCCCATGCTGTGCTTGCATGGCAGCCCTGCGGGGACATGGCCACTCTGCCCTTGGCTCCTGCCCATCCAGAGGCTGGCTCTGCTCCATGTCCCATCTCACCTGGCAGTCTGTGCAGAGGAGGGCCTGGACTCAGAGGAGGGGCTGCTACAAGCCTTCTGAAGGGACTTCCCTTTATCTGTGTTTGACCACTTCTCCCCTTTTCAGGGACGCCTGTCACACTGCTCTGTCCCCCCAGCCCCTCCCCACTGGACGGCACCTCTGTGAGGACAGGCAGGCTGTCTGCTCTGGGCACTGCCGTCTTGGGAACACAGGAGCTGCTCTATGAGTGTCCGATCCAGGAGGGAACAGACAGGCTGTGTCTGCCTCCCAGGCTTCCCGTGGGCCTCCTCACACCCCAGATTTTAGCTCCTGCACCTGCCTGCTGCCTAATCCTCCAGGGACCCTGCCTGGGTCCCCTCCTGTCCCTGCCACTCACCTCCCACAGGGTGGACTCAGCTGTCCCCTGAGGCTCACTGGGTCCCCTGAGCACCAGCTGAGTCTCCACCATTGAGGCTCCACCAGAGGGTGGGCAGGATGCTCTCCACCCTTTGTGTTCTGGGTCCCAGGAAGGGGGTGGGGGCAGGCCTGGGATGGAGAGGGGATGGCTGTGGGTTCACTTAGGGGCTGATTCTGCCCTCTGACCTCCCAGATGCTTCTCACAGCACCACAGCCCCAACCACAGCTTTCTGTGTCTCCTTTCCTCTCTGCCAGAAGAAGCCCTAAGACTTCTACTCTCAAGCCAAAACCATAGGCTGTGTGAGATTCAGGATTTGCCCCCCCAAACTTATCAACACAGTCCACAGATCCACACTTACTTAGGCAAGGGAGCCCCTCTCTTCAATCAAAGAAACTCCCCATTTCAGTTCATACAGGGGTCCATCCTCACCAGTGTAAGGGAGGATGTATCCATATCTAGAGGAGGCCAGGACTGTGTCACATGGATTGTCCTGAGCACATGACCTGGATGTGATGTCTAGTGTGACAGTGTGATTCCCGGGAGTATGGAAGCCCTGGAGGGCAGGGCTGTTGGCGGCTCAGTGCGTTAAATGATTGTTGTTCCCATAAATGTGCCTGTCCCTGGTGGGCCTTCCTATATACCTGAGGAATGAGTGAGCCCAACCAATCCCACCACACAGAGCTGAGTGGGCCTAGGACCCCACTTCTCCCTCCCAGGGATCCCTGCTCTCACTGACCTAGGACAGGGTCAGCTAATGGAATCATGAGTTACACTTGAAATAGGAAAACATTTTAACCCAAGGCCACATTCAGTGATGCAGGAGGCAGAGGCTGCCTCAAGGGCAGGAGGAGATGACCAGTTAGCACAACCACAGCCCCTTCCGCTGACCTTTCCAGGGGCCAGGGCCCCAGAAAGCACTTTCCGTGAAGGGCCCTCTCTGTTCCTAGTATCATCCTAGGGCCTGATGCTCTCTCACCCGAGGGTGCACAGTGACAAACTGAGGTTCACGTTGGTGGAGTCACATTCCCACATCTCACCACTAGTATGTGGCTGAATCACCGATGTCCCATGAGGGCAGAGTGCTCACCTTTGGAATAGAAGGTTAAGCAGCTTCTAGGCAGTGGCCAAAGCTCTATAGGTGCCCAGGAATGTGTGTAGGTAGGAGGGGTTGCTTCCCAGGACAGCAGGCACCAGGTTTGCCACAAGCATCTCCAGTCTGTCTCTCTGGATGCTCCACACCATGCAGTCCTCATTCCTGCTCCCTGTTGACACATCTTCCCCCTGGGGTGGAACAGAGGAGAGACATGAGTCAGAGGCAACACCATGGACCACCATGGGGTTTAGGGCTGGAGCTCAGATTGAATCCACAGGCCTCAGGGACTTGTGCCAAGAGGTCGGACAAGAACACTCGCGGCAGAATAAAGGTTCTCAGTATCACCAGGAAAAGTGTCAGTGGGTGATGACTAAGTGCATCAGTTTCTCAGATCATTGTGTCAGCCCAGTGTTGACAGCACCTCCCTCTATTAACTACATCATCCCCTCGACTGCTATCAAAGCATCTCATTTTAGAGCTGAGAACCCAGAGGCTGATCCCGGAGTGTGTGGGATCAGGATTGTCAGTCCAACATGGACACGTGGGGATGGAAGGAAAACATGAACATCTGTACAGAAACACAGAAACACCCTTGACGTAACATGAACTGAAATTCTATCAAAGGCTCTTTCAGAGATTCTAATATGTGGACGTTGACTTTGCATCTGGCTAAGGCAGGGCCTGGGCTGTGAGGGCGGGTGGGAGAGATGGGGAATCAGGTTCCTTTGCCAGCAGGTCTCAAGAGGGAGACCAGGAGAGGTGGAGGGCAGTTCTTGGACCCAGGGCTTCCAGGGTGTAGAGTCTCCTTGCTTGCACTCACCCTGAGCCCGTCCTGGGTTCTGTTGGTGTCTTGGGACCGCTGCCACTCTTACAAGGAGATGGAGCAGGGGACTCCATGAACAAGGTCCTGCGTGATCTCCTGTGTGGAGTCCTGCAAACACAGTCCCCAGCAGCCAGGCAGAAACCTCAGAGCCCTTTCTGAATGTCTCGGCTGGTTCTCAGATCCACAGGACATCTCCACACCAGACTCACACATACCACTCTGCGCAGATCTACATTAGTGACAAAAAAGCTGACAACCTGAAGCCCTTGGATTCCCACTGGCACATGTAAGATGTCCCTCAGGATTCCTCTTTCTCCCCAGCCAGACCTGTCCTTGGGTGTGGCCATGACAGGACCACCAGGTTACCAAGTGCTCAACAGCCTGTTCCTGCCCAGAGGGGACACCTCCCCTCAAGTCCCCCTTCCCCCACATGCAGATGAGGGGAAGTGGGCCTGCCCAGGGAGGGCTCCCAGAGGAGGCTGGGCCCAGATTGGCCTGCTCCAGGCCACATTTTTTACCTTAGGTGACCTCCTGGTTAAAGTCCAGAGGTGGCCTGGTTGCTGGCTGAACCAAAACCTACAACCTCTGAGACACCTGTCATGCCAGGTTTTCCTGAAGGTGAAGCCCAGGAGTTCAGGACACAGAAGGAGAACATGTTTCTCTGTGAACTGTCCTCCAGCCAAGTGAGCTGGCTCAGGGGCCGTCACTAGAATGTGGGTGCCTGGTTACTGGGTTCCAATTCTGTTGGGGTCTGTTATCAAGGAAGTGATGTCACTTCCTGGGGTCCACTTCCTGGAACCCCCTCCTCAGACAACACCTCCACACACAGCCCTCTGCTCACCCCCTTCTCCACACAGACCCACCTCTTCCACAGTGACAGCAGCCCCGCCCTCTCCACGGCTCCCGGGGAGGCTCAGTGTGCAGCTGTGAGGGGACGCCCTTGCTTCCAGACTCAGTTCCTCCTCCTTACCTGTTCTCCATCCTGGATAAGTCCTAGTGTCTGTCCAGGCCTGTGTGTCTCCCCACCTGCACAGTGGGGGTGATTCTACATGGTACTTCTAGGGACGTCCTCAGGCGCTTGTCAGATAAGACCTGAAAAGTGTAGGAGTGGTCTCACCTTTAGATGATGACTCCAGTACCATTTCTTCCTCTTATTTTCTCCTCTGTGTCTGTTTTTCTCTTGATCCCACCCCATGGCCCATATTTAATGTCAATCTTCGTGTGTGTCTGTGTGTCTCTGTGTGTGTGTGTTGTGTTTTTAGGCTTATAAGCCAGTGCTCACTCTCTGTGTGGCCAGCAGAAAACTGCCAGCACTTGGGAGGGTTAGGCAAGAGCATCCTGAGGCCTGAGGGTTTCTAATTTCCAAAGAAAAGCTGATGAAAGAGGGGTTGAGGTATTGGCTAGGAGGTCAGAGCACCATGACTCAGGCTATACAGGTAGCAGGGGCTGGAGATGGAATCACAGACTCATAGACAGTCTGGCTCAACTGCCTACACTCAAAACCACAGTGCTGGAGGCAGGAGACTGTCCCCTTCATGGGGCACACAGAATGGCAGGCTGGGCTTCGCTGGCTGGATACACAGTGGCTCAGGGACAGACAGGCAGATGATGGCTGCCATCACCAGACAGGCTTGTCAATCTCATCTGCTGCTTCCTTTATGTTCCTGTCCTTAAGTCACTCTCCCCAGGCATCAGGCTGGCTGTCAGGTTTTATCCAAACCCAGTATTACCAGAGTCCAGGTCAACAGGCACAGAGTCTTTCTTTGTCACCAGTAGTACTGCATCCTGCTTGAAACCCCCGGGAAGCAGTTCCTCCCAGTGACTTCATTATAAGATGGAATCACTTTTACCTTTGTTTAGATTCCTCATATTAATTATATCATAATATTTCTCTTTGTCTGACTTACTTCACGTAGTATAATAATCTCTAGACTTCCCAGACATACAGCTCAATATTCACGTCAGCTCTGTTTACGACAGCCAAGAGGTGGAAGCGCAGTCAGTGTCTGTCTACAGTGAGTGGGTAACGAAGACGTGGTATACGCACACCTCGGAACAGTAGGTAGTCACTACAGGGGGTAAAAGAGTGTTGTTTCCAGCTAAATGGAATGGACACAGAGATTAGCATACTAAGTGAAGTAACTCAGACAGAGAAACATAAATATATAACTTATACGTGGAATCAAAAAAAAAAAATACAAGTAACCTTATTGACAAAACAGAATCAGACTCACAGACATAGAGAACAATCTGTGGTTACCAGGGGGAAAGTGGTGGTGGGGAGGGAGAAAGCAGGAGTGTGGGATTACAGATACATAGCAGTATAGACAAAATTGATAAAAGAAAAAAAAAGGACCTGCTGTACAGCACAGGAAACTATATCCAGTAACTTGTAATAACCTATAATGGAAAAGAATGTGAGAAAGAACATATATACATGCATAACTGAATCATTATGTTGTACACCACGGACTTATACAACACTGTAAATCAAATACGCGTCAATGTAAAAATAAAGTGTATCAGAATTGATCTAATCTCATAAGTGTCCAAGGTTATGTGCCTTCTGGAACTCTCTTCCCACCCTTCCCCCATCCATGCAGTAGCTCCATCTCCCCACCTGCTCAAACCAGACCCTGGGGCTCTGTCTGCTCCCTCTTTATTCCTCATCCCTACATGCAGCCAGTTCCTCCCCTGTTCCTGGGTCCCAACTCCAAGTGCATTCATCACCCCTCTGCATCTCCCTCCCCTCCCTGTCCAGGCCACCACTGACACTGTCCTGGATTCATGCTCTCTGCTTCCCTTTCTCACTCCCTCTGACCCAAGGGAGGGATGGTTAAAAGACAAATCTGTTACTGTCACACAGGAAATCTCTCAGAGGCACTTTGGGGAAAAGCCACGATCCTCAGCCAGACGTGAAGGCCCTCCTCCTGCCAGCAGCCCACCTGGCCTTGCTCCCCTCAGTCCAGCCACTCTGGCCTCTGTCTGTTCTTCCAAGGACCACCCCCTGCCCCACCTTCAAAAGCCCTAGGCTGGGAGCACACTGAGCTCTTTACCTGTGACTTCTTCAGGTTTACCTCAAATGCTGGAGGTTGCTCTGCCCTGGGCCCTCGGTTCCTCCCCCAGGGCTCTTTCCATAATCCTGGGAGATGTCAGCCTGGCTTTATGGGCCCCAGGACTTGCCTGGGAAGTGGCAGGAAGCTGGGGCTCTAGAAAACCTCAGGTTCCCAGTCCCATGACTCATCCTGCAACTGCCTAGCAGGTATCCCAGTGGGCTCTACAGCCCTGGGCGACCCCAGGAGAAAAGGCCCTGCACTACTCAGGAGCCCTGGCCCCTGCTGGTTTTCCACATGTAATTTAGAGAAGGAGAAAGCAAGCCACAAGTGTAGTGACCCAAACAGTATGGTACTGGCATAAAAACAGGCACTTGGACCGATGGAATAGACTACAGAGCCCAGAAGTAAATCCACACATGTATGGTCAAGAAATTTACAGCAAAGTAGCCTAAAATGCAGAGTCAGGGAAAGGAGAGTCTCTACAATAAATAGCGTGTGGACAACTGGGCAGTTACATGCAAAAGAATCCCACTGGACTGCTCTCTTACATCATCCAAAAACAGAAGTCAGAATGGATTAAAGCCTTGAATAGAAGACCTGAAACCATGTAACACCAAGAAAGAATAGGTAGTGAGCTCCTTAACATCAGATTTGGTTTTTAATTGTTGGCTCTGACTACAAAAAATAGAAGAAATAAAAGTAAAAATTAACAACTGAGGCTACATCTTGTTGAAAAGCTTCTGCACAGCCAAGGAAACCATGCACACACTGAAAAGCTGAGGTATGAAATGGGAGAAAATATCTGCAGTTCAGATCTGATTAGGGGTAATATCCAAAATATATAAAAACTGACACAACTCAATAGCACACAAAGTCTCGTTAAAAAATGGGTACAAATACTAAATAGCCATTTTTCCAAAGATGACATACAGATGGTCCACAGGCACATGAAAGATGCTCAGCATCATTAATCATCTGAGAAATGCACATCAAAACCTCGATAAGGTATCATCTCACACTTGCCAGAACGGCCATCATCAGAAAGGTCACAAGTAACAGATGTTCACGAGGAAGTGGAGGAAAGGGAAACCTTGTACAGCATTGGGGGGAATGTAAATTTTTGCAGCCATTTTGGAAAAAACATGGAGCTTCCTCAAAGCCTAAATATAAAACTCATATGATCCAGAAATTCTACACCTGGATATATGTTTGAAGAAAAGAAAAACTCCAATTCAAAAAGATACTTGCACCTCAATATATATAACAGAATTATTTACAATAGCCAAAAAAATGGAAGCAATCTAAGTGTCCAACAATAGATGAATGAATGAATGAATAAATAAATAAGTAATATATAATTTATTTTATTTGCATTTATACATATAGGATGGACTACTACTCAGTCATAAAAAAGAATGACATTTTTCCCATTTGAAATGACATGGAATTATCTGGAGGATATTGTGCTTCGAGGAATAGGTCAGACAGAGAAGACAAATACTGGATGTTATCACTTATATGTGGAATCTGAAATATAAAACAAGTGAACGTATATAATAAAACCAAAACAGCCTCACAGGTATAGAGAACAAACTAGTTGTTACTGGTGGTGAGAGGGAAGGAAGAAGGAACAAGAAGGGGTAAAGGATTAAGAGACACAAAGTACTACATATAAAACAAATAAGCTCTGTGTCTATAGGAATGTTTACTTGTGTGTTTTAAACTTAAGCCCCAGTTTCATCCTGAGGAAGCTGGTGGATGCTGGGGTGGGGAGAAGACACCTTTGTAAAATAGTTGCCAAGCTTTCCAACAACTCAAAGGCATCAGCTCCTCAGGCCAACCGAGGTGGATGTCTGACCTGCTTCTCCATTTCTTTTAAGAAAGTGGTCTGTCCGAAGTTTCTGTCCTTTTGAGATTCAATTTTGGATTCATGAATTTTATTTATGGGGGGGGAGATAATTAGGTTTATTCACTTGATTTTATTTTTAGAGGAGGTACTGGGGATTGGACCCAGGGACTCGTGCATCCTAAACATGCGTTCTATCACTTGAGCTATCCCCTCCCCTCGAGACTCAATTTTGTAACTTTTGTTTCCAGAAAATTATTCATGTAGCCTAACAGGGCCAGTATATAGGTATGTAGTTGTTCATTATCTTTTTATAATACATTTTTGTAAATTATTTCTTTGTCTTATTCATAATTAACTAATTTTTTATTGGCTTGACAGGGTTCACCTATTTCCAAATAGAAAACAATACTTTCCTTTTGCAAAAACCAACATTTATTTGTATCCATCAAGCACAGTGGTTGGTTTCTAATTGGTTATTTTAGATTTTTGATATTAATTTCTCCTCATTTTCCACTGAAAAATACTGTATAATATCTCTCATATATGGAATCTAAAAAAAAAGAAGACAAATGAACTTATATATAAAACAGAAACAGACACACAGACGTAGAATACAGACTTGTGGTTGCTGGAGGGAGAGTGGGGTGGGAAGGGATAAACTGGGAGGTGGAGATTTGCAGATATTGACAGGTATATATAAAATAGATAAACAAGTTTATATTGTATAGCACAGGGAAACATAGTCAATATCACAGTTAAAAAGAATATGAAAATGATTATATGTATATTCATGTATGACAAGAATTGTGCTGTACACCAGAAATTGACACAATGTTGTAAACTGACTATAACTCAATAAACAAAAATGAAGGCAAAAAAATAAAATAAAAATGGGAAAAAATATTTTTTTAGGAACAGGTCTTACCAATTGGAGTCCCAAGAATTATATCACGAGAGCCATTTCTCAGACAATTGATAAATGATTATAAGATTGACAAATTCTCATAAGGGAAAGAAAGGTGGAAGAATGAGCGAGACGGCCCAAGGGCATGGTCTGGGGACAGCCGGCCCAGAGATGCAGTGCTGCTCCGAACTGAGCGATTTTGAATTTTGAATTTCAGATTCTTGGCTGTAAATGCCTCACTTTAGAGCCCCTCAGATTCAAATCTGACCTAAGACACAGGCTCTTTTTCTGTGATTACTGAACCCTTCAATGTTGGTGCTCAAATATCATTTGCTGAACAAATCCTCACAGATACTTCAACATCACACGTTTTCATGAAGCTGAACCTGAATAAAGAGATCTCCATGTCAGGATAGGGCCCCTGCTCTGTTTTCAAAGGGGACAAATGCTGAATTTCTTTTTTTGTCAAAGTAGTTATCTAGTTTTTGAATGCTAGTTTGTTTCCCCATGTTTTTGATAAAACTGAATTGATTGGAAAGGTAAAATAAGAACTCCTTTCCCCCAGGGCTATAGTCATTCTTCCAAACTGAGCTGGAAAACACTGTTGTTAGTTTTAGTAGCATTTTAAAGAACTTCTTCCCCATATATTGCTTCTAGAGGACATTCTTAAGCCTGGGTAACCAGTATGAAAGATGTGGAAAGAATCAGGTATAATGAGAAAGTCTGAAAGCATTTCTCTTGAGCAAACTAGCCTATTTCCAATAATGCCATTATTTTTATTAACATTATTTTTGATTTATAAAATAAATTTGTGCAATAGCAATCTCCTCTCCTTGGGGCCTTAGAAATAATATCCACCATCTGTGGAGAATTTATTACATTCTGGTCATTCAGCACATGCTAATTTGATCCTCACAATAATCCTATGAGGAAGGTCATAGGATCAGAGAAATTCAATACTTTCATCACACCTACCAGGGTCTGGAGCAGGGATTTGAACTCAGGGCAGAAGGAGGCTAAAGCCGATTTTCCCACCTTACTGTGCTGCTTCCCTAGGACACCAGGAAGCTGCTTTGTATCCAACATGAAGCTGAACTCAGTTAGAAACACGCACGTGGGCCGAAGACCTACCTCCCACAGGGAGGATGGCTTGGTGCCGCTCAGAAAACGTCAGCTTAACACCCTGAGATTAGTTAGCCTTGCATCTCTCGTCCATGAAGGGCTGTTTAATTCAAGTCACGTGTGGGCATTTTCGCTCCGAGTACAACATCAGTTCTAAACCTGGTGGTATCTCACAGAGGCACACGTCAAAACCCAGGAAGCAACCTGAGCTGTTACTGTTCCCAAGCAGAAATATCCTTGGAAGTTTACCTGAACAGAAGGCCTATCTGAAACCCTGGAGGTTTGCCCAGCCTTGGTTTCCTGTCTGACTGAAAGCAGAGAGACGCAGACAAGGAGCCAAGGGGTTTGTGCTTCTGGGATCAGCAACCTCAGATTGAGGATTTGGACCAGCGAGGCTGCAATGCAGCCTGCAGCCAGGGCCCTGCCAGCACCACCAGTCCGGGGGCCCAGCAGCACAGTGAGACGCCGGAGGAAGAAGGTAAGCGTTACAAGCATAACAAGGCAACGGGGCAAACCGACTTCCCACCTGGCGGAGAAGGGGAGACAGATCCCCCGGGGTTACTTTTATAGATTACCCAGGAGGGATCTTTTGCTGCCTGCAGTACTGCCGGTAGCTGATGTGTACTGAGCACTTGCCCTGCTCCTGGTGCTTAGCACCTCACACATAGCATGTCAGTGGTGAGTAATTATAATGAGTGGCTGAAAAGGCAAGCGTGCGGCTTTAAGGCTTTCTACAGAGGCTGCTGTTTCGGCACAGTCTTCGCTAGAAAGAGCTGCCTCCGTTTCTAGAGCTGCTCCACCTCAGCTGCCTGCACCGTTTCCTACGCCCCAGCGCAAGGTGGCCCCGAGTCAAGGCGCTGTGGTGTTGCCGTGCCGCGGCCAGGACTGGAACAACAGCCCCATCGCCTGCTTTGGGAAGCAGGGCCTCAGGTGCACCCACAGCCCTCCAGCAGTTATTTCCCGCCATCTCCCCATCTCCTCATCTCCCCGTGATGCTTCCTGCTCTGGTTAAACTTAACCCCGGGCAAACCGTAACTCTTCCCTCCTGAAAACCCTCCCTTTGCTTAGGGAAGACGGGGCAACATGTGTGGGGGAAAGGGGAAACTCTCTTCAAGGGTTGTTTTCTAAGGAAGGAGGGAGATCTCTAGGTATTCCACAGCAGACTTGCTGTCTCATTGGCCAGAATATTTTGGTCAAGTACCCATTTCTAAATCTAACTTTTGCAGAAATGAGACTGCCGTGATTAGCTTAGACTCACCGGGATCGTCCCCTAGAGCTGGGGGTGGGGTTGACATCCCCAGAATTATGTGAGCAGAGGTAGACACCTGAGTAGATGGAGGTTAGGAAGGGAGAGCCGGGGGAGTGGACACTGCGTAGCAGCCCTCAGTGTCCTCTGCAGGCTGGGAAAGTCCTTCCTACCTCTGACCCAGACAAAGTCTTACTTTTCCACAAACATCAGTGTGCCAGGGCTGGGTCCTGCTATTAAGGAAAAGAAATTCTTTCCTCTTTATGTCTCCATGCCACTCTATACCAGCCTCTATTATAGCTCCTACATCTTCTTGTTTTTAAACATCTTCTTCTTATGCATATCTCTTCCAGGTGGGTTAGGAGCTCTCTGATCAAAAAGGCCTGCATTATTCATTGTTGTATTTTCAGCACCCAGCTGAAACATAGGTGCTCCGTAAATGTTGAAATGATTTCTGAATTTCTTTTATGAAGGTCTATTTCATCATTACCTAGAATGCAGGTATGGGGTGCGTGTTTGGTTTAAAATGTGGGAGAGACCATAGGATGATTCTGTTGTTGGTTGGTTGGTTGGTTGGAATTAATTTTTATCCTGCCTAATTTAAAAAAAAAAAGGATGTAAGGGAGCAGGGGCGCTGGGTGTGATGTACTGTGCTGAGCGTCGCTGTTCCTTTAATCCCCACAGCACACAGGACAGAGGGATGCAGCAATTCAGACCTCATCCACCTGTGCTCCAGCTCAAAGACTGACATATTTCCCGACTTGCCCAAGGCTCTGGCAAGGAAAACTCAGGTCCCCAAAGCCAGGTCATTCTGGTGCAGCAGTAACCAGCTGGGTTTTCAGCAACTTGGATGGAGCCATCTGTTTTCCCAGCCCACATAAAAATATGCACAACAAAGGTACAAATCAGCAAATCTACAGCTCTGAGGGGACCCAGCTGGGCTGTGCCCTCCCTTTGGGGACCACTGAAAGGTAAATCTGGCCCTGGAAGACAGAGGGCCAGCAGCAAGGCTAAGGGGCTAAGCAAACCCAGACTCTCTCATCCCTTTCCTGCCTTTGCCTAGAACAGAGTCCACCTGGCTCCCTGGCCTCGTGGCCATTGTGCCTGTGCAAGGGGCACCACAGGGCATGCTGAGTGCCCAGAAAATTACCAGCAGCCTCATGTAGTTTGCACCAGGCCACCAGGAACTGGCCACATAGGAACTCCCTTCTCTGACACTCCTGGGTCCTCAGACTGTCTGGTCAACACCCACATTCTCACAGAATAAACATGGTGAGCCCAGGTGGTCAGGAACAGAGTGGGGTTTTGTGTCCTGGTCTTAGAGAAGAGAGCCCCTTAGCTTTTCCCACATAGCTGCCTTCTGTGGCCGCAGCTTCTCCTTCCCTACCACACCACATCACAGAAGGGAACTTAGAGCCATCTTGGCTCTCCAGTGAAGACAGAGGACAATAGATTCCACATGAAAAATGGAACAAAATGGGGGTGCTTTTAGCCAGCCACCTAGGTGCAGGTGGCATTTGGTAACCCAGGATGGGGTGGTGATTTAGAGGGGCATTTCTCAAAGTCATTACAGTTAGTTATCACAGAGTTACAGACTCATCAGCAGGCAAAGAGCCAGCTCCAGATCCCCAGGGAAATTCAGATGGCTTAATAAGCAAAGTGGCATGCATGTAAGGCAGCTGATTCTCTATAAAGAAATGATTTCATTATTTCTTTATTCCTCACTCCTGGATCCCATGCCTATTATATACTCACCACATCTTGGAAGGCATGTGTCCAACAGGGCTCTGGGTCTGGGAAATTAGTGTGCTCCTTGTTTTTAATTTAGCAGCACACTTTCACCACGGGAGCAGTGCATTTTTTCATGACTCCTGATTCATCTCAGAAAGGTGCATTTCAATCTGGTCATCTTCTAGACTCCGTGGTATTCACAATTGAACCAAAATTCTGCAGAGACACTGATGCAGTCTTAACAATGATGGCATGAATGGCATCACCACCATTTACGTATAGAAAGCCCTAGCACATCTGGGAGCCAGAGCAGGAGCTTAATGGACATCATACACAGAAACAGGGGATCTGTTCATTAGAGCTGGTGCTGAACAGAAAAGAAATGTACTGGGCTTTGAACATTACTTCCTCTTCCGGTTTCTTTTTCTTTCATTGTTGTGCTAAGGTCTCTATCATTACTCCTGAGAAGCAGGAATCATCTCAGAAAGTATCCTGCTCTTTGTCAGAAACCCCTGCTGACTCATCCTGCCCCACAAACCCTGCTAGTCCAGCGTAGAGGAAGAGGGCTGTGTGTCTGCTCAAAGCCACTCTCCCACAAATATGGGTGCCTGGATTCCTGTTTCTTTGCTGCTTGTGAATTTCCATTTTCTCTGAGCCTTCTCTCCTCATGTAGCCCCGAGGAGCAGAGGTTAATGAAAAAATGAAGAGCTTGACTTTATAAATGAAGTAGAAAACACATTCTCTAAAAAAGCAAAAACTAAGTGAGCTAATATCTGTGGAGGATAAGGAAAAGATTTTTCTGAGCTAAATAAGAGTAGTGATTTAATTACAGTGTTGCTACTTGAAGATATTTTATTGTGCTCATTATTGCTGTCTCCTTTTTATTATTTTTCAGTGTGACTGAAGAGCCTATCATATCAAGTCTAAGCTTCCAGTATTTAAAATTACATGAAAATTGTGCAGAAAATAATTGACTTGCTCCCAGCACATCAACTTGTCAGGCAAGGCCTGGGTGGAATAATACTTCACATCAGGGGACTGCAAACTTCTTCTGTAAGGAGCCAGAGAGTGAATATCATATGTTTTGTGGTCCATGTTGGTTCTGCTGAAACTGTTCAATTCTGTCCTTGTTAACACAGAAGTAGCCATACCCAATACGTAAACGAATGTGTGTCCTTGTTCCAATAAAATTTTATTTATAAAAACAAGCCACAGACCAGATTTGGTTCTTAGGTAATGGCTTGCTGACCTCTGCTTCCTAGCAAAGCCCTAATAAATTTTCTTCTTTGGCTAAATAGTGAATGGGAGCTTGTAAAACCACAGCCATTCTGAGGGGATGACACAGCCCCATATGAGGTGGTAGCCAGCACACAATACCTGGGTTTCTTTCTTCTACTTTCTAACAATAATAATAACTGATAATTTAACAGCTATTTTCAGCTTAGAAAGTACATATTATCTACTTGAACTGCAAATTCTGTGAGCTAACATCATCACAGTGCAGATTATTTATTATCTCAGGCTTCCAGTTTCTGGGGATAGTGGGTGGGTTATCCATACCAAGTATCCTACTGAAAACAACTGAAGAAGCTGAATATAATACAAAAAGCATCTACCTAAAAGCACCTGAGAGCTAGCAAGGTAGGAAGAAACTACCAGACCTAAAAGGAGAGAAAATATTAAGACGCTCAGAAGCAACTTCTGCCCTGTCGCTATTTGCTGATCCTGGCAAAACTGAACTTTGCTTTTGGTAATTCATGGGGTGATCAGGGCTGAAATCAAAGCCTAGGGCCTGTACAAGCTAGAAAATCTTTAAGAAATCACCAGTACTGTATACTTGAATCTCTGGGGTAAAAGAGAGCCAGAAGTGAAGCTGACTTCCTGCAAATAAGCGGGTAGATTTCACATCCCCACGTGGATCAAAGGCCCTCTAGCCTTGAACTTGGCTGAAGGTGATAGTTCCTCCAGACATCTTTCAGAAGCAAAGATATGTCACATCTGGATGAAGGCACATATACTTTATTCTGGGCCTCAGATTACTCCTGTAAATGATTTCCCAAGCAGGAGGACCTAGCACGACAGCAAGAAAATAAGCTACACAATTAACTGGAGCACCAGGATGTCAACAAGAACAGATCTGCAAACACTTTAGCTGTTAGAAGTATCAGAGACAGCTCAGAGAACAAGTGTGTTTACTATTCTTAAAGGAAAAGAGCGAGCAGGATTGATAGCAGAAAACCATAAAAATGGCGGTGTAAATTTTTCTTTAAAGAAATAATAGAACATCTAAAAAAAGGAAAATCAAACAACCAAAAATTAAAAACTTAATAGAAAATTTTAATAGCAGATTAGACCTACAATAAGAGAGAATCAGATATTGGTAGCCCCATATTTGGAGAAGATGTGCCCAATAGCCCACAAGTAGCAAGGGCCCCAAAATGATAAGTTTATTTCTTTGGAGTTGAAGATCCCACTAACTTTTCAATATGTGGCCAACTTTGTGATTATATGTGTTTATATTGCTAAGGGAGAGAGTAAAACTTACCGTCTTTTCCTGCCCACCTTAAACTGATGATTTTTGATCCAGTTTTGGAGCTTCATTCTGCCTCCTGATGACAAGTCCCCATCAGGCCACCAGGACGTTCCTTCTGTCCTATCTAGGAGTTTTGGTCTTGTGACCAAATTCACTTGATCTGCCACAACGGAATTCAATGGAATACACTTTAGTTTCAGTTTTTTTCTAGATAATGAAATGAAAAAAAAACAGCCTGCTATTCATCAAATGACCCTTGTGTTTAATAACCAAACATAAATCGAGTTGGAATTTGAGGGGGAAAAAATAATGAAAGAGTATTAATAAAAGTATTTCTTCATGTAAAAGTATTTAAAAGTCTACACATGAGAGTGTTGGTGGCACGGGTAGTCCCGCTGCTCAGAGCGGGCCATGTAATCCTGTTCTCCCTCAGCCCTGGACACTGCCCTTAGCCTGATGCTCCCAAGGTCCCCTGGCCCCTTTTGTACCTAACTTCACTGGGACTGAACTCTGCCCAGATACCTTCAGAGGGATCACAAAGACTTGACCAATTCAATGTGATTGATGTTTTTTGTCTTCAAATAATAAATGATAATCTAAATGACTCTCCACCCTAATTTTGTGTTACAGTTTTCATAAACTGTAATTCTCTGTATATTTTAAGCCCTGCAAAACTATAGATAGCATTGTACTTACCACCTACTCTTTCTCTTGTTCTTTATTCCTTTTTGGATTTCTGTAGTAACTATCCTCCTGTCCAGAGAATTCCTTTTAGCATTTATCTTAGTATGTGTCTTCTGGTAATGAGTTTCTCTGTTTTTATTTGTCTAGAAAACTGTTTATTTCACCTTCACATTTGAAAAATACTGTCACCTGATAATCAATTTCAGGTTGATATTTTTTTTTTCTCTTGCATTTTGGAGACATCATTGCATTGTCTTCTGGTTTTTAGTTCTCTTTTGAGAAAATAGCTATCATTGATGCTTCTTTAAAGGTGTCAGTTTTCTCTGGATGCTCTTAAGATTTTGGCTTGCAGAAATGTACAACCATGAGCCTAATCGTGGCTTCTTTTGTACTTACCCAGCTTGGGGTTTGTAGTACTTCTTTGATATCTTTCACCAGTTTGAGGGGGGAATAATCTCAGCTACTGTTTTTTCAAATACTGTTTCTGCACTATTATCTCCCTCCATTTCTTCTCTGATTCCAACTACATATGTGTTGGACCTTTTCTCCATATGCATGTATCTCTTATGTGACTTTTCTGCATTCTTCAACTTTCTGCTCTCTGTCCTTCAATTTGAATATCTTAACTGACTTAATCAGTTAACAAATCCTCCTTTTTGTTATGTCCAGTATGTGATTAAACCTTCTATTTAGATCCTAATTTCAGTTGTTACATTCTTCAGTTGTAGAAATTTCATTTGATGCTTTTATAGACTTTACTTCTCTGGTGAAAATCCCTTTTTAAAATTGATTTTTCTTGAATATATTAATCAGGATTTTTAAAAATCCATGTCTCTTAATCCTAGCATCTAGCTTAACTATGGATCTGTTTCTATTGTCAGTTTTTGTTTAGAATGCTGTTTCCTGGCATATCTTGTACTATTTTACTGAATGTGTAATGTTACTTATGAAAAATTGTAGATGTTCAGGATTATATTATCTTTCTTCCAAGGAAATTTATCCCATCCTCTGACAAACATGTACAGTAAACAAGAGACTGGGCTGATTCCAACAACTTGTAATCTCTGTAAGGCTTTAATACCTCTGGCAGATCAACTGAGAGCCTAGGGTACTTACTAGTGAAACTGAGGACAGTCATCGGTTAGGTCCATTAAACTGTAACCTGCTTAATAAAACAGTAAACTGTAACCTACCTCAATAATCAAGCTCACTTTGTCTTTACAGAAACTCACGTGTCCTTCAAGCATCATGCAGCCTAAACAATGTTTGCCCAAGTTGTTTTTCAGGAAATTGGAGTCAGCCATTTTCAAGTTTGAGCCCCAGCTAGTTAAGATTAATTGGGACCACTGACCCACCAACTGGGTTATGCACCAAGTGTCCAATCCATGATCTGTTGGCATCAGAGGGTCAAAAACTCCACCCTCAGAACATGCTAACACCACCATTTCCTGAACACGCATCCCATGAAGAAGCATGTACCTTAGGTGCCCCTGCACAGAACAAGGATGACATCACCTTTTTGTTACCTCCATTCACCTTTCCCCACCATGCCTCACACCATCCTGCTTCTTTATCCTGTAAATATCCCAAGGCCCTCACCTTTGGGGAGGCAGATTTGAGATTGGTTCTCCCATCTCATCTTCTCACTTGGCTGCCTCATGAATAAACCTTTTTTAAAATATATATTTTGTTGCAGTTTAGTCAGTTTATAATGGGTCAGTTTCTGGTGTACAACATAATGCTTCAGTCATACATGAATATACATATATTCATGTTCATGTTGTTTTTCACCATAAATTACTGCAAGATACTGAATATAGTTCCCTGTGCTATGCAGTATAAACTTGTTGTTTATCATACATATATATAAATAAAATTAGTATCTGCAAATCTCAAACTCCCAATTTATCCCTTCCTCCCTTCCCACCCCCTTCCCCCAGTAATAACCATAAGTTTGTTTTCTGTCTGTGGGTCTGTTTTTGTTTTGTAAATAAAGTCATTTGCCTTTTTTTTTTTTTTTTTTAGATTCTACATGTAAGTGATATCATATGGTATCTTCTCTTTCTGGCTTACTTCACTTAGAATGACAATCTTCAGGTCCATCAATGTTGCTTCTCTGCAGCAAACCTCAGCATCTCAGCATTTCGCTTGCTGCACATCAGGGAAATGAGCTTGGTTCCGAAGTCTTTCTGAGCAGAACCTGAGCTCCATTTTTTACCACGTCACCCTTCTGAGACTGCCCTAAACTCCTTTTTTTTTGCTTTTACCCTGCTTTCTGCTTGACTTTTTAGCTTCTTGCCTGTAGAATTTAGAATTTAGAAAGTGCCTTTAGGTGAAACCCAGAGTATCCTCCACACCTCTCGTCTCAGAGGTCTTAGCCTCAGGTCCTGTCTTCCCAGACAGTCCTGAACTCCAATTTCTGTCTCCCTAAATGTGTGAGATACTGAAAGCTCTGATGGATTCTTGCCTCTTAGAATCTACCTTCTGCCCAGTGCTCAGCCTTTCCTCCTATGCCAAAATTTGGCAGGTACCCTGAATGTGGCACAGAGAATATTCAACTTACATGAGTTTCTCTTCTCCTGTGATCTTAACCATTCAAGTCCTGGGTATCTTGGCTGCTCTTTAATAGCTTATAAAAATGTGTATTTTGTGTTTTATGTGGATTCTCTAGGTGTTTCAGCAGGAGGCTCGATCTGCTGTGAGAGACTCCGTTATCGCCGGAAGTAGGATAAGCTTCCTATAACAGAAACACGCACTTGTCTCTCTGCTTTCATCACTTGTCAGGCACAAGAAAATTAGACTCTAGATATCTTCTCGGATACATTAGAATCTTCTTCCAATACCAGTTAGATGTCTTATAGTTTAATTACTTTAGGGCTAAGTCTACCTAGTTTGTATGTATGAATATGTCCAAACCTTCAAGTAAAAGAATGTGTGTGTCACATGCTGCCTGAAGTGTGGTCTTCTGGTCCAATGTCTGGGAAGACATACTTCCCTAATTTGAGTTTTTAGGCTTCTGGTTAATCTCTACTAATTTCTGAATGTCTCTAATTCAGTGAAATTCTCCTGTTGTTTAGAGGTGGAGTTTCCTTATTTCTCTTGCAAACATTCATTCAGCCCCAATAATTTCCTGGTCTTTTGCTTTTTGAGCCTACACTTTTGTTACAAAATGCTTCAAAATAAGGAAAATAGGAGACATTCCTATGTAGATCTGTTCATGTGAACATTGCTATTCTTCTCTTTTGTGATTCTTTAAAAAAAAAATCTTTTAACTGTATTTAGACTCCATCCATTGAGGCCCATTTATTACAAACCCATTAGACATTATTAAATCAATTAAAATATATCATTCAGTAGACACTGTATTGAACCTAATTTAAAATGCATATGTTGGAACTATAGTGGATCACTGTGTTGTCAGATATGGTGGTTCTTCATCTGTTGCTGATAATGATGAAACTGTTTTGAAAAGTAAAAGCCATCTAAAGCTGCTTGGAAAGTCAATTGACATTTTGTTAATTAGCATTTATTTACAGTAGTTGAATAACAATATCAAACTACAATAAGGAATGAGCAGCTGACATTTAAAAAATCTGGTAACATTAAGTTTTATCATTTGGCATCAAGTGAAAAGCACAAACTCTTTCACAGTCTAAAATGGGATTCATTGAAATCTGCTTAAATCAGGAATAAACTAGAAAAGGGAATGAGAGTTCCCAGAGAGGTGGGGTTAAGGGGTGGCCTTGGGTCTTAGAATGTCACAGATGAGAAAACCACTAGTTGAGTAGCCAGTTAAGCAAAAGGGGAGGGTAAGAAGTAGGTGAAGTTATTTCCTTTTCTAGTGGCTTTTTAACATATGCCAAATTATCACCGGAATTTTGGCAGTTAGGTAATACCAAATGACTTGATGATCAAATTAAGATGTCACATTCAACTCAGGTCCTGAACTGTTACCATCAATCTCTGTGCATGAAGCAGTCAAGGAGCCAGGGGGAAAGAGAGGAGCTGATTTTATCAGGAACATTTTGACATATTAAAATTTGACGTCAGAAAAAACATATTGAGTGTTTTGACCTCTTGCTTGCTTTCTTCCCTCCCCATGACTCCTAAGAAATAAGAAGCCAAAACTGAAAGGTACTAAGATATTTTCATAAAAAATAGGTGGTCCTGTCACCAAATTTCCAGTTGATCTTAAGTGATGGTATCAATAAACAAATGAGCCACAATTTCATACATGGTGAAGCACATTTGCACCTCTGTATTCATCCTCTATAACTGGCATATGAGATCGCTCATATGTGGAATCTAAAAAAAAAAAAAAACCAACAAAATAAAACATAAATGCTACATGTTCTTTGATGAAGGAGAAAAAATAAATTATTCTGCTCTTGTGTCTTTTAAGAATGTTAATGCACTATCTAACACAGGAGGTCCACTGTGTCATAAACTTTCATAAGAAACTTTTTCTTTCTTAAAAATGCTGGCAAGCTGGCTTTGCCTTGCAATTACGATACCCTGTAGCAGCAAAGGCAAAACATATTGCCAGTAAACAGCTAATGATTTCCATGATTGTAAGTATGCGAACAGCTATGCATTTATGAAACTAGAAATCCATTCTCTCATGTCTCTGCAGGTTTGGTATGATTTTCCTACCCAGCCATAATTCCCACTCCAAGAAGTAGGGTGGATAATTAGTGATCTGGGAGACAGCCTGTCAGTATTGGATGAAATCTGCAATTCCACTGATCTTAATGGCTATGGACAAATTAGGAATATGGATACAGAACATTTTAACAGAAAAAAAAATGCATCAACTTTTTCATTCTCCAATTCACTCCAGCCAAGTGACACCAATGGACCATCTCTGACCAGGGGTTCAAAGCTAGTTTTTTAAAATACTCTCATTTACTAAAAAGTAATGAATGAGAGACTGTAAAGGCCAGTTACACAGAGAATGTTCACTCCACTGAAGCCAATAATTGTAGCTTAAAAATGGTGGCTTTACATTTTAATTATTAATCTCATTTTCAGCAGATGTGTTCCGAATCTGCCCAGCTACCCGTTGGCTTCAGTTAAATGAAATATTTCTTTTGTTATACCTACAAGATGCTAGTAAAAGAAAAACTGGCTCTATAAAGTATTTCTTTTATGAATATGATTAGTTAAGACCCATAAATTTTCCTAAAGAGTTAAGATAGGGAGTTTTTTTGTTTGTTCATTTTGTTGTGTTTTTTAACACCCAGCCTAAAGTGTGATATGACAGCAGGGCACCATGTTCTTTTGTTCATTGGATCTCCACTTGGCCTTTTTTTAAAAATTGAAGTACAGTCAGTTACAATGTGTCAATCTCTGTTGTACAGCACAATGTCCCAGTCACGCATATACATACATATATACGTTTTCATATTTTTTTCACTAAAGGTTACTACAAGATATTGAACAAACTTCTCTGTGCTATACAGAAGAAAAAGGTTTTTTTAATCTATTTTTATATCAAGTGGCTAACATTAGTGAATCTCAAACTCCCAAATTTATCCTTTCCCACCCCTTTCCCTGGTAACCATAAGATTGTTTACTATGTCTGCAAGTCTGTTTCTGTTTCATAGATGTCTTTTTTTTCTTTTTCTTTTTTTAAGATTCCACATATGAATGATAACATATGGTATTTTTCTATCTCTTTCTGGTTTACTTCACTTAGAATGATGATCTCTTGGTCCATCCATGTTGCTGCAAATGGAATTATTTTATTCTTTTTATGGCTGAGTAGTATTCCATTGTATAAATATACCACAACTTCTTTATCCAGTTATCTGTCAATAGACATTTAGATTGTTTCCATGTCTTGGCTATTGTATGTAGTGCTGCTATGAACACTGGGGTTCACGTATCCTTTTGAATTAGAGTTCCCTCTGGTTATACATTCAGGAGTTGGATTGCTGGATCATATGGTTCCATTAGGTCTTAATATGATTCCAGTTACCTTTTCCATCAAAGCATGGAAAGGTTTAATTTTTTTTTTTATTATTAAACATTTCCCTTCCTTACCAGTAACTTTATTTGAGATCTAGATAGGTCTGAACTTACCTACCCTTGTTCTCACACAGGAGCTCAGTTACTTAAAAAAAAAATTCTTTTTTTCATGGTGAATTAGCAACCATTTCATATTAAATCAAACTGGGTTCCAGGCACTCTAATGTATATCCAGCTGTGTTAGGAATAATGTGATTCACCTGTTCAGTAACCATGTAAGTTAGGCATTATTATCCCTATATGTACGTTAGGAAACTGAGGCTCATGGAGGTTGAGAGGAGTTCAAAGTGACACAGTGGAAATCAGTTAATGACAGATCGAGCCTCCTTCTATGATTCCCGTGCCAGTGCTCCTTCTACAACAGAACATTTTGCTCATTGCGTGAAGACAATCAGAAAGAAAGCTGATAGTATTAAGATGATGCCCTTACCCCTAAGGTTTTAATTCTGTTCTGAGCTATGCTGCCTTTGATTTGGATTGGTCCTCTTTTCTCTTAAAAACCAAAACTAATGCCAAACTCTCCATTACAATTAAAACATCCAGGAAAGGCTGGCTTAGTCTCCTGTTGCACCTTTTCTAGTTTAAGACTAAAGTAGGCATATCTATTATTGAGCTTTCAAATTCAGAAGTCAAAGGAGGTAAGAAAGCCAAAATGATCTCTGGAAGTTAATGGGAACTTTCTTATCCTGCCACAGAATCTCCATTTCTCTTGTTTTGTTAGAGACTATTTCTTCCTGCTTTCTCTTCTCACAACCGAGCAATGTTTGCATTTTCTTATATGTTCCTAAGTATGGAGTTATCTTCAGTATTTCAAACTCACTGAAAACTAGCCATTTAAAGAAAGTTCAACATAGGAGAGAATGTGGGCTTTGTCACAGACAGACTTGGCATCAAATTCCTTACCCGAGCCACTCCCACGCTGTAAGAAGAGGCAAGCT
Source organism: Camelus dromedarius (assembly GCF_036321535.1). Lineage (NCBI taxonomy): Eukaryota > Metazoa > Chordata > Mammalia > Artiodactyla > Camelidae > Camelus > Camelus dromedarius. Next base: position 9,118,462 of record NC_087443.1, read on the forward strand.
CGTAACCTCTGAGCCTTGGTTTCCTGATGACATTCACCCCACAGTGTTTTTGCTGAATAAGATAAAATTAACATCATGTCTGAGACAGCAGGAAACTTGTGCGGTAAAAATGACTCCCTTTCTCTCCATTCCTCTTTGTTAGTTTATCTAGAGGCAGCTCATTTTCTACAAAGCAACTTTCTCCATCGCTGCTCTTTCTGGCCTGCACAGTAATTTATTAATTAATTATTATTGTTTTTGTTGTTGTCGTGGTGGTGGTGATGGTAAAACACATATAACATAAAATTTACTATTTTTACAACTTTTAAGGGTACAGTTCACATTGTTCTGCAGCCATTACCACCATCCACCTCCAGAACTGCTTCATCTTCCCAGACTGAGCCTCTGTACCCAGCAAACATTAACTCCCCATTGCTTCCTCCCACCAGCCACTGGCAAACACCATTCTACTTTCCCTCTACCAATTTGACTACTCTAGGCACCTCATGTAAGTGGAATCCCACAATATTTGTCCTTATGTCCCACAATGTGACGTCCTCAAGGTTCATCACTGCTATAGCATGGGTCGGAGCTTCCTTCCTTCCTGAGGATGAGCAGTAATCCATTGCATGTCTATGCCATGCTCTGCTTCTACTTCCATCTGGATGGTGATTTTGACCATAGGGATGCTTGGGCAAGAACCCGAGACTGACTTCCTTCAGAAAGGACCTCTGTAGCTCATTCTGGGAGCTGAGTAGGTTAAGTAACCAAGGAGCCCCCAGAGAAACTAGCGCTGGTGGGTTGTCCTCGGCAGCCCCCTCCCCGCTTTCTCCTGTCTGTGATCCAGTGCTGTTTGCTTGCTGTCCTTTCCGTCCTCTGTGTTGGGTGTGCCATCTAAATAGCAACAGCCTGACCCGCACCCTAACCCCAAGCTCTCATTCCGACAGTAAACTGGGCAGCCACCCAGTGTGAGGACAGGTACGTAACAGTTACTGTGAGTTTTAAAATCTTCCTGAAATGGAGCTTGGATTGATGACTCAGGACTTTTACGCCTGTGAGATTAGGAGAGAGTGTTTTTACTCATCTGTCTCTCTCCTCCCTCTCCTTCCTGTCTCTCCCTGCCTCTCTTTCATTTTTATGCTTGTGATACTTCTTTTGCTGTCGTGATACATCTGAGTCTACGTTCCTTCCCTGAAGTGGGGGCAAAGAAACATAGTATTAACTCAGATCAGTAATTTCCTAATTCAAAAATATTCCTAGGAAATTCTCCCCTTTTGGCTCATTTCATTTTGTATCTCTAGGTCTCCAAATCTTAGGAGGAAGAGAAGAGTGAAAAGCTAAATGCCACAGCACAATATTGTGTAGTTTACTGGGAATTTGAAATAATGGAAAATCTGGTACAAATACACCAAACTTCCAGGTTAGTCCTCAAGACATCTATCTTTTTACTGTAAGTAAAAAGAGGATGTAAGACATTCATATTTCTCTTTAGAAAATGAAGAAATGTAAGTCAATCTTAGTTTCTTGCATTCAGAGCACTGTGAAAAGTCATCAGGGGAAAACTTGTGTTCTTCTCAACCTAGGCAGCTCTCTAATTCTCTCTTTAAAAAGAGAAATGAGTGATTTTTATCAGAAGCTTTATAAAGCCCAAGTCCCAAAGCAAACATGTTTATAATCAAGCTGTCCCTAGAGGCACGCCTACCACAAACGCTGGATGGCTTGGTGCCATGAGAAGAATTGTGGGGCTTTAGAGTTGGAAGGATCTTGGTCCAAAATTCTAAATGGATGCTTCTCTTCTAGTTCACAACATGGAAGAGGTAGGCCCCAAAGAGTAGGGGCTGTGGCATGTATGCTCAGTGGTTGTTGTAGGCTGCTGGGGCATAGGATCAATGTATTTTGGGCAGCATGAAGGTGGAGGAAAGAAAGGCTGAGAGAGGGAGGAAGGCGGGGGAATAATGGAGAAAATAAAGGGAGGGAGGAAGGAGGCAGGGAAGAAGGACAGGAAGGTAAATAGTATTTATTACACACACACACACACATACACACATAGAATTTTTGTTTAAGAGCTTTTACTATTTAAATTATCCCAGCAAAGCACGAATAAAGATATTAATATCCCATATTTAGAGTTGAAGAGGTTTAAGTTCAAAGAGTGTGGACTCAGACATTTGTAGCTTATTGGAGAAAAGAGGCACTGATAGGGGAAGCAGAATCTCTCTCGAAGGGGACGAAAGGCAGAGAAGGGCAGAAAGGATGCGTGCGATGGACCCACGCCCATTAACTGCTTCCTACGTTTGACCGCGGCACTATGATGATGAGACCGCGGCCAAGCCCAGGAGTTACACAGACCCTGAATTAATATTGACTGAAATGAATTCCCTCCTTTGTCAGATATGGGAAAAGAAAAGGTGATAGTAGGATTCACATCGTTCTTCTTTCTGCAAGTCCTAGTACACCACCAGACTTAGCCCCTCACCAACTGCGGTGCGTGGTACCTTACAGACACACGGTAGGAAATGGCCCAATGCACAGATGCAATGTTTCAAGGGAGGAAAACTTCACTTTGATCCAGGCAGTATTTGTGCCCCAAGACGTGAGTTCTGGTTATTCTGATTTCAGCTCCTACAACAGTGAGTGTTAGGACTGATTGGGCTAATAACTGATTTCAGGAGAAGAGAAGAGACTCCTGGAGCACACTGTGTCTGACTCCTAAGCAGGCCTTTGCTGACATATTATTTAAATAACTTAGGAAAAGTGAAGGGCTCGCCAATTCACCAGCGCCTCTGGTCTCCAGGCGTGTAAATGTATTTTTCAGCATCTCACATGTAATGTTCTGAGGCTTCAGGCCGACTTCTCTGGCAAATCATTTAACATCCATGTGTCTCAGGTTCTTCCACAATAAAATGTGAAAGCAAAGCTGGTCTCTAGGGCATCTGCCAGTTCCAGATTTCTGGGCTCCTGCAATTCCCTGTGTATGAACTGTTGTCTGTGGATGGAGTATTGGAGTCACACTTTTTTCTGCACCGGTGCAAAGATTTAAACACAGATTTTCATCACCATCATCATCACCCCAGTGATTTTTACAGAGTGTGCTAAGAATTATTCCTATTTCTATTCCTAATTCTCATTATAATTCTTAGAACAGGCATTATTATCTCCAAAATGCTGATGAAGAACTGGCACTAGTTCAAGAGTGATCCAATACTGGTGACTAATTTGGTGTTGCTGTAGGAGCGCTGCAGTATGTAGAATATTTTCAGAGTTGATTCACTCAAAAAGGTTTTTGTTTGTTTGCTTGCTTTGCTTTTTGCTTAATTCTTTCTCTTTATTTAAGACTGCTTCCTCAGGCTAGATTCCCAAGAGAATAATTGTATTTTTTTCAAAGACAGGAAGGTTCAACTCCTTTTCAAGGCAACACAAATCTCACTCCATCTTGCAGGTAGCTCCTGAACTTACCTTCCTACCCACAGAATGGGCCACTTACTCCTTGGTGTCATTTCTGGACCCTGTGCACATTCCTGTCACAGCACCTCTAACATTTTCTCAAATTGAATCACTACATGCCTATCTCTCCTTACCAGAGTCTACCTGTGAATCCCTAAGCCAATTACTTTTATATTTATTGAGAGAGAATTTTTAAATCTTTGTTCCATCAGTTCAATAGCACTTGATATATAATAAGCACATAAAAAATCTTGACTGAATGAATGAAGCGTTGATAAATTAGCTTTCACAGTATTGTGTAGATTTAAACTACAAGCAAAAAGTGTGTGTGTTCTATCTTTTCTACATTTGCATCAGAGTGGAGGACTGCCGGGGAAAATTCCCTAAAGCATGCTTCCTTTACCTGGGCACCACACTCTATGAAATATTCCTGTAAGTACTCTCCCTTTTAGTTCAGGAAATTCTCTCTGGTCTACTTACTCTCAACCATCTAGCCCTGATGCGATTTCCAGGGTTTCTGCTTCATCCTGATCCTGTGTTCTCCTTCTTCACCTGTCTCCTCACTACTGACAGCTAGTTGGATGGTTAAGTATTGCTCTAGTTTCCACTGACAAGAGATGGAAATGGTTACCATGTTCTCTGGGTTTATACCATTGTATCTTGATTGATCAACATTAGCATTTGTTTAGTTATTGGTTCTAAAAATACTCCTCTTGTCCCTCCTTTTTCCTACCTACTTGTGATGGTTAATTTTACATGTTAACTTGATTGGGCTGTGGGATATCCAGGTATCTGAAGAAACGTTATTTCTGATTGTGTCTATGAGGGTGTTTCTGGGAGACATTAGCATTTGAGTTGGTGGATTGAGTAAAGCAGAAGGCCCTCCCCAGTGTGGGTGGCCATCATGCAACCTGTCAAGGGCCTGAACAGAACAAAAGGCAGAGGAAGGCTGGATGTGCCCTCCCTCTGCCTGAGTGCTTGAGTTGAGACATTGATTTTCTCCTGCTCTCAATGCTCCAGGTTCTCGGGACTTCAGACTATGCCACCAGCTTTCCTGGGTCTCCCACATGCAGACAGCAGATTATGGGACCTCTCACCCTCCATAATTGAGCCAGTTCCTCACAATAAATCTCTTTCTAGAAGAGATATATATATATATATAATCTCAGAAACAGAACCAATGGGATTGTATATATAATCTGTTTCCCTGGAGAACCTCCGTTAGAAGTAGAATACCTATTTTTATTTCCTCTATTGGATTCATCTGAACTTATCTTCCCATCAGTACTTTTTTCTTAGTTTATACCCTTCATTTGTTGAGGAGAACGTCTTCAAGTAACTTTATAAGAAGAGTACATGGGAGGCAGATTTTCAATATACTGGTATAGTTGAGTATGTTTATTATTGGGTTGAGCATTTGAATGAGCATTCCGTTCTAAATTGAAAATAATTTCCCTCATACTTCAAAAACATTGATCCACTTCCTTTTAGCATCACCGTTATTGTTGAAAATTTTGATGTCAAGCTGGGTCTCATCTATTTGCATGTGACCTCCCTCCTACTGCTCCAGTCCTGCTCCCACTGCTGGAAACTTCATGATCTCACATCCAGAATTGCACATAAGAATATCATTCTGTGTACAACCTAAGTGTGTATAATGACTCACTAATCCTGTTTGGCAAACAATAGGCTCTTTTTTTATACGAAATTTGTGAGTCTGTGGTGTCTCAAATGTCACTATCTGAGTGACACTTTCCCTGACCACCCAGCTGAAGTTGCAGACCTGCCCCAGTATTCAGTCTGTCTTCCTTCCCTGCCTTGATTTTGTCCAGAGCGCATACCAGTCTCAAAAACACTGAATAATTACTTTACCTTTTTTCCCCTCTTCCATCACTAGAATGTAAACTCCAAGAGTGCACAGATTTTGCCTTTTTTTATTCACTACTATATGTCAAGAACTCTGCCCAGCATTGAGCGGGTATTTAATAAGCACTTGTTAAATAAATTGTTTCATATTTAAGAAAGAAGCAGTAAAAGCTGCATCTGCATGTGAAGGGCTTGTCAACTGGCTTCTTCAGTTTAGATTGGGTGTATGGGCTGCTGCCCATGAGGAGAGCCACCCATCACACTGGGAACTCTCAGGGGGGAGGTTAGAGAAGAAGTTACACTGGGGAGCAAATACCCAAGTTCTTTCCAGAGGGTTCGTTCTGAAAACCAATTGAGATACCAATTTTTATTTAGAGTTATGAATAAATATCTTTAAAAATATGTGGGAGGAGGCTGAACAGCAAGAAAGAGAGAATAGAAATCAGAAGTAACTCCACTTAAATAGATGGTAGGTTTATTGGTGATAATTTTTTCTTTGTATTTTTCAATACCTTTCAGATTTTTGTATATGTTATAGAACTTACAGAAATTAAAAAAAATACGTTGACAAGATGCCCTAGTAAGGTTTACCCCGTGATTGCTGTGTCATGTGAACTGCTTGTGTGTGTATCTATTCAGTACTTCCTCTTCATTCCAAGTTTCATTCCAAGCCGATCCCTCTTCCTTCCTCATTCCAAGCTGATTCTTCTCTTCAGCTCTCTTCATGTCCCTTTACCTCTTTAACCATTAGAAATACCATTTTAATTTAGACATAGGTTTATTTAGAACTCTTATATTTGATAGAGTTTTTAGCATTTCTGCTACTTAGGCAACAAAGCCTGATTTCTATCACTAACATTTTTTTCTTTTTTAGCAAAGTGAAATCTTAAACTCTCTTCATAAACTTGTAAAAATAAAAGCCAAACTTAAATATGTCCCTTTCTCTTAAAGAAAAAAAAATGGGGAGTGGGGATAAGTATAAACGACTGCATGTATGACTGTGTTTCTTGGAGAAAGGAGAACAAATTTGGAAACAGACAGAAGGGTGCATGTTTCAAAATGAAAGAAAAAACATCCTGAAATACCAATAAAATCCACTTTTAATTTCCAAAGTTTGATCAGTTTCTTTTTTTTTTTAAACCTTTTACTTCTCTATCTTATTTATTATCCCACTCCCCTATTAGTATATAAGTACTATGAGGGCAGGGGTTTTTGACTGTTTTTTTAACTACTGTATCCCCAGTGCCCAGAACCGCATAGTAGATGTTCAATAAATACTTCTCAAATGTATAAAATAATTGTTTTTAAAAATTATTTTGATTGCTGGGTATGGAATAAACTGGAAGGTAACCAGAGTGGAGTGTAAAGGAGCCTAATGCAATAATCTGGGCAAGAGGTAACAGGGTTTAGACTAGAGTGATGGCAGGAGGACAGTTTGGGGGATGTGTCTTGGAGGGAGAGCTGACAGGTTAGACAATGAAGTTATTCTTACAGATTGGGAGAAGGGAGATCATCACTGTTTCTGGCTGAGCAATGGGTGTTGTCATTTACTGAGACAGAGAAGACTGGAGCAAACAGGTTGTGCGCGGAAGAAGAAAGGGGAGGTTACGAAAACTGGTAGTTACCTGTTTTCCTTGCTTTCTCTGTAGTGCTTAACATTCAGATAATACCTGTTCAGCTATGAAAATCTTAACACAGTGACAAGTCAATTCACCTACGACCAGAGCACCCAGAGCTCTTGGATACTGTTGGAGAGTCACTCAAGGAAACAGAAACTTCATCACAGGGTTTAAAAAATAAAAAAGATTAGTGAACTGATAATGAAAACAAATTCCAAAACACCAAATTCTGCCAGAGGCTCTACTAGCATGGTGGTTACAGCGAGACGTCGGTGTTACGTCTACACTTTGTGTCTTCAGCAGGGAAACATGAGTTAAAATCAGGGTGTGGGGAACCAGGCAGGTATAGACTGACTCACACGCCACCACTTCTTAGCTGTGTGGTCTTTGGTTAAGTTACTTAAACCTCTGCGGGTTCCTCAGCTGTTCAAGAGAAAGCATTCTATCTTAACTGAGGTAATTATTTTAACTCAGAGAGTTGTGAATGTTCAAAGAGAACGTGTAAAGTGAAGGGCTGAGCATCATCCCTGCCACACAACCCAGTAAGTGGTGGCAGCTACTACGACGCCCGTGGGTAAGCGCACGCGGATTTCAGAGGCAGCTCCAACTGAGAGGGCTACGAGCTTACGCTCTAGGCGTCTACCCTGGGAAGGCTTAAGGAACCCTAACTCACCGCAAAGACATTTCAGCCTTTCTAAGATCCAGGGCAAAGCTCTGGTCTAAGGGGATACAAAACCACGGAACTCTGAGGACACCAACTATTGAAGAAGTACCAGGCCCACGGCTTGGAGGACAGTCCCTCGCCCTGGCAAACTTCCCCACACCTCACCCAGACTGACAGAATCCGTCTGTTCCCAGGAAATGCAGCCCTGCCTCCCGACCCGGCGCCCAGGTACATCCTGAGTCCGTCGTTGTGCAAATGAAGCTCCCGGCGCAGACCGGGACCCTCCAGGTGACGGCGTCGCCGAGGGGACCCGCGGGAGTGCAGGGCCTTCGATGTGGGGACCCTGGCCTGCAGGCCTCGGGGCGCTGGGCGCTTCTGGAAGCGAGGACCCCGGGCGAGGGGGCTGGAGGACGGACGGAGTCCTGGTCGAGGGGTGGGATTACCCGGATGCCACTGTCGCCTGGATGGTCCCTGCGGCGTCCCGGGCGGAGTCGGTGCAGGACTCCCCCCGGCCGCTGCCTCGGAAACCGGCGGAGCCCGGCGGGAAGGGTCGTCGGCCCCGCGTGGGGACGGGGAGCCGCGGCGACCCCGCGGCGGGGACGGCGAGGCCCGGCGGCCGCGGTGCCCTGAAGGCGAGCGGGGCGTGTCCGCGACGAGGAGGAGCCGGAGGACGGCGGAGAGCTGCGGCGACCGGGCTGAGGGCGAGCCGGGGCTGCGGCCGGTGCGCGGAGCCGGAGGGGCGGGCGCCGCGCAGGTACACGGCTCCGGGGGGCGCGGCCGCGGCGGCAGCTCGGACCCGGGGCACCCTGGGCGCGGCCCCCGGCGCGCCGCCGCCCCCGCAACCGCAGCCCCGGCCGCCGCCCCCGCAGCCGCACCCCCGGCCGCCCCGGCCGCCGCGCGCCGCCCCCGCAGCCGGAGCGAAAGCCTCCGTCCGCCCCGCGCCGCCTCCGGGGCCCGGCGGAGCGCGCCCCCGCAGCTGGCGGTCGGAGGGCGCCCCCGCAGCTGGCGGTCGGAGGGCGCGGGCACGCGCCTGGCACCTGCCCGCCTCCCTCCGGGGCTCCCCGGAAGAGCCGGAAGTGGGGGGGAGCGCGGAAGGCGGCGCGCGGTCCGGCGAGGGGAGCCAGAGTTTGATTAAGTTCTTGAAGAGCAGACTGAACACTGCACCTCAAATACACGTAGACTCACACATACACAGTACATCTTATAAAAAAACAAAAAAAGTATTAAAAATGCAAATAATGATCCCAACTGAAATCCCCTGCCCTAAATTCTAGAGATACGTTCTCTAGGATGAATTCTATACTTTTACTGAAAAACTATATAGTGAACATTTACAAATTATTATATTTCTTTAAAATCAGATTTTTTTCCAGAATCATCAATGTACCGTAATCTACCATTCCAATACAATTTTTCATGTAACTTATTTCCAGATTTTGATATTATAAATAGAAAGTAAAGAACACCTCTGTGCAAAAAGCATTGTTCACATCTCTTTTTCATTTCTAATGACGGCTTTCCTGAAGAAGAATCCCCGGCCAATTGACCAGAGGTTTTTAGTCTCCAGAAACTTACCAACAAATACCTCCCCAGGAAGCTCGAGACTGGACCCCCTCCCCCGCCCCAGTTATCTGATAGTAGACACCACCTGACCCTCTCTCACCCTAAGTTGGCAATTAAATAGGGTTAAAGTGATGTTGAGATTTGTGAAATTATCAGAAATTTGAACTTTCCTCCATCTTTATTGACCATTGGTAATTTCTAAGTGACTTATGCCTTTTTATCCATTTTTTTTCTATAGAAGTGTTAGTATTTTTCTTACAAATTTATTAAAACTCTAGGAAAAATGTTACCTCTTTGCCTATCAGTGGCAAACATTTTCCCAACCTTTTCATTTCAATGTTTCCCATGATATTCTTTTTACTTTAAGAAATGAGAGTTTTGATATAGTGTTTAAAACTTTATGTCATCAATTCTATCAATCGTGTCCTTTGCTCAAAGTTTCCTTCTAAAATGAAAAAGATGATATATATGTATATGTATAACTGAATCACTTTTCTGTACACTTGAAACATTGTACATCAACTATACTTCAATTAAAAAATAAAGAATTAAAAGACCCTTCTCCTGAGAGTCATTTTTATTTCTTTCTAATATTTGTGTTGTTCTATTTGCTATATACATTGTTTTATACAGACATCACTGGAATTGCTTAGTGTGTGTGACATAGGGGATAAGCTAAGGACCTAGCCTCATGTTTTTGTATTCCATTTATTGTGTGATCCATTCCTTCCTTTGTTTTGTAACGTTGCCTTTACAGTATCTCAAGCCATTGTACCTTTGAGGGTGCTTTCTTTTTTGAGGGCTAGTCTCTTTTATTGATCCATACCTGTGCACATGCCACTCTTTACAGTTGCTTTGTGAGCTATCTTCTAATGAGTAGTAAAATAGTAAAATGAATTCACCCTCACCTGTCCTCATTAGCTTTCCTTTCCAAATTTTCTTTTGCTATTTTTATATATTTATTCTTTGAGCAAAACTCCCAAAGAAAAATCCCATTGAGAGTAGCCTCCCAGAGGAGGGCCTAGGAGTTGAACAGATTTTCCACCAGTCAGTCGCCTGTTCCCAGCATGGGGCTTCCTCCCCACCTTCCACAGCCCCAGTGTCTCTCAGCACCCCTCTTCTTAGAGGTCTGCCAGGAAAATGAGTACATTTCTCAGTGGCATTTCCTCTGCTAGGACTTAGGGCACCACTCCATTGTCTCCTTTATCCTCCATCAACCAACAGTTTGCTGGCTTCTTTTGCTCACATTTTTATTTTTTCACTTTAGTGGGTTTCCTATAGTGAGATAAGATAACTTTGTACATTGAATCTACCATTTTAAACTGGAAATTGGATTTGTTTGCTTTGGGTGGGGTATACAGCATCCTCACTTACACTGTCTCATATATTTCTCACAAAAATTTTTTAAAGATGGCTCCTATGATTGGAATTTCACAGCTAAGCAAATGGGATTTCATGAGGGAAATTAACCTACCTACGATCACACAGCTGGTAAGTGGGGACCCCAGGATTTGAAGGCAAGTCTATAAGGAACATTAGTAATAATAAGAATAATTCAAGGAAGGCTAACACCTATCTAGCTCTAACATGTGGAAGGCAGGATAATGGCCCTCAAAGATGCCCGTATTCTAATCCCTGGAACTTGTGAATGTGTTATGACGCCTGGTGAAAAAGAATTAAGACTGCAGATGGATAGAATTATTTGCTAACCAAGTAATCAGCAAGGGGGATTATTGTGGGCTATTTGGGTGGGCCTAACTCTGCTTAGCTACAAAATGCCAGCTGTCCCTAAGCTCCAATTGCTTACTACTCAACAACAGTCCATGTACAAAATAGAACTATGCCCAGACTGGCAGAGAAGCCCTGGACAATACTGCAGATTCAAGAATTGTCAGGACTATTCTAATGCCTTTCAGCCAAAAATGCTTCAATTCGTTATAATTTCTGAGTATATACTTTTAGAATCAAAGTTTTAAATTTGTTTAGTTCTGTGTGCCTGTGTGTATTCACAGCAATCCAGGCTCTTTATCTACAGTCTGAAAAAACAATATTGAATTCTAATGCCTCAGTGATCTGCCAGTATGATTTGTAAAGCCAGGTCATGTCCCTCCTGGCAAAAAAGGCCCTGATAGCCACTCACTGAAAACTGTTTACCACGGAGGGAAAATTCTGACATGATCCCCCCACCGCCAGCCTCCTTCTCCTGATGTTGACATTCCCTTCACTGTCCTCCAGTCACAGAGGCCTTTATTAAGCACTTATTATGTGCTCTATGCCAAGTGCTTTAGATGCATTATCTTATTTAATATTCATAATAGTGCTAGGAAACAGATATTATTGTCATTTTATAGATAAATAAATTCATATTCAGAAATCATGAACCTTGATTGAGGTGACATAAACACTGAGTGTTGGCGCCACCTGTTTAACTCTCTATGTACTGATTCAACCCCAAGATACACATCTTCCCTGAATTCAACTATATGTTCAACTGCCTTATTGATCTCTCCACTTGAATGTCAAATAGGTATCTTAAATTTAACACACTCAATAATCCAAATCAGAAATTTTGTGTTGGTAAGGATGTGGAGAAAAGGAACTCCTTATGTACTCTTGGTAGGAATGTAAATTGGTGCAGCCACTGTAGAAAAAGGTATAGAGGTTCCTCAAAAAAATTAAAAATAGAACTATCATGATCCAGCAATTCCAGAAGAAACAAAAACACTAATTTGAAAAGATACATGCACCCCAATTTCACAGTAGCACTATTGACAATAGCCAAGATATGGAAGCTACTCAAATGCCCATCAACAGACAAATGGATAAAGAAGAAGTGGTACATATATATAACGGAATATTACTCAGCCATAAAAAGGAATGAAATTTTACCATTTGTAGCAATGTGGATGGACCTAAAGAATATTATTCTTAAATATTGAAATAAGTCAGAGAAAGACAAATATGATATGATACCATTTATATATAGAATATAAAAATTAATGCAAATGAATATATATATAAAACTAAAACAGACTCATAGACATAGGGGGAAAAGACATGTGATTACCAAAGGGGCAGAAGAGGGACAAATTAAGAGTATGGAATTAATGGATACAAACAGCTATACATAAAATAGACAAATACAAAGTTCTGCTGTGTAGCACAAAGAATGATACCCCATATTTTATAGTAACCTATAATGGACTATAATCTTCAAAAATCAACTAAACCACTTAGCTGTGCATCTGAAATTAATGCAATATTGTAAATCAATCATACTTCAATATTTTACAAAAAGACATGGACCAAAAAAGAAAAAAAAGAAAAAAGAATTTTTTGTTTCCCCTTTTTATCCCCATCTTCCCAACATCAGTCAATGGCACCACCCAGTTGCCAAAAACAAAAGCTTGGGTGTCATCTTTCATTTCTCTCCTTTCCTCAAAACCAACATTCAGTTTCTCAGCACCTCCTGCCTGGCTTCAGTCCAAAACATAACCTCAATCTGCCCACTTCTCTCATCTCCATTGCTACTAGCCTAATCTGAGCCATCTTCAACTCCCACCTGAGATAAGAGCTTCCCCATCGGACTCCCTGTATCTACACACCTGTCCATCCCATGGTGTCTGTCACCGTCTCTAGGAAAAGTCACCACTCACTCCTTAAACCCACCCCAGGACTTCTTCCTGTTACACTTAGAGCCAAAGTCCACCACAGCCTTCAAAATTATACTTGATCTGGCATCCCTGCCAGTGTTCTACCCTCATTGTTGTTGTCTTTGTTGTTATTGTTGCTGCTGTTGTTAGGGAAGGGGAACCCAACAACAGAGAGCTGTGTCACTCACACTCCTTAATACATGGTGCCAAATCATCTTTGTTACACATGATCCACACTTGTTTGTTAGTTGGTTGGCTTACTTCCTTTTGCCCAAATCCCCCTTTGCAATTCCTCTCCTTAAGGGAAGCAACTATTCTAATATGTTTTTTTCTGTGTTATTATAAATTGTATATTGCTGTTTTGTATACATATATTGTTAATTTATGTAAATGATACTGTGTAATAAGTCACATTCTGCTTCATACGTTTTTCACTCAGTGTCATGTTTGGAAGATCCATTTATGTTGCATGTTGCCTCTAGTCTGTGTCTTCTAACTGCTGTGTAGTAGTCTCTGGTGCATCTGTCACCTTTTGAAACATCATCCCCTGAGGAGTGGACCCCCAGGCTAGCCTGGCTCCTGCTCCCCAGCACCACAAACAGTAAACATCCCATTACTGGGAACTTACCTGAGAATTGCTTTGCAATAGATATCAGAGTGGAGTTGCTGGTAAACTGCACTGCCAAGTTGCTATCCAGAAGGCTCTCACTCTATGTTCCCCCCAGCAATGCATAACAGGGCCATAAATCCCCTGCCCTGTGTCCCTGCCAGCCTAGGTATAATCTTGCTTTCTGAATTTCATCCCTCAAATAGAGGAAAGTTTATGATAGCTAATGACTTTGAGCATCTTTTCTGTGTCATAGAACTTTAGGTTTCCTCTTCTGTAATTTGCCTGTACATAGCCTTCACCAATTTTTTTTCCACTAGGATTATGTTTTTCATGCTAATTTTGCAAGAGCTCCCTGTAAATTCTGCGTATAGTCTCTTGATCAATGTTAGACAATGAAAATATTTTCTCCCAAACTATCATCTGTCTGTTAACTTTATCAGTGTTATTTCCTGTTGAATTAGTTCTTTACTTTGATAAAACTGAAGTTATCTTTTCTATTTTTCTTTATGGTTTGTGCTTCTGAAGTTTTTAGGAACTCCTTTCTTACAGCCAAGATGCAAGTAATCAGGGCTTTTTGTTTTTCCCTTCCAACGCTTGCAGCTCTTTTTTCCTCTCTTATTCCTTGGAAAAGACCTCCAGTTTATGTTACACAGTAGCAATGATAGTGAGTATCCTTCTCGTGTTCCCAATTATAAAGACACTATATCTTCAGTTTTCCCAGAAATACAGTGTTTGTTGTGGGTTTTCAGTTAAAGTGAGTCCCTTCAGTCCTTGTTTCCTGATAGGCTTACCATAAATGTGTATTGACTTCTTTATGTTTTATCAAGTGATTTTTCTTCATCAATTGGGATTAGTAATATTTGAATAAATATTTATAAATATTTTAACATTTTTATAGTATTCTGATGTGATGAATTAGGTTGATAAACTTTTCTCATGTTAAACCATCCTTTCACTCCAAGATAAAATGGATAATTAATCTTTCAAATAGAGTTTGGCATCTATCATCACAAGTGAAATAGACCTATCATTTACTTTTGAGTATTTTTTTAACATTTTTTTATTGAGTTATAGTCATTTTACAATGTTGTGTCAAATTCCAGTGTAGAGTACAATTTTTCAGTTATATATGAACATACATATATTCATTGTCACATTTTTTTCACTGTGAGCTACCACAAGATTTTGTATGTATTTCCCTGTGCTATACAGTATAATCTTGTTTATCTATTCTACATATGCCTGTCAGTATCTACAAATTTTGAAATCCCAGTCTGTCCCTTCCCATCTCCTGCCCGCTTGGCAACCACAAGTTTGTATTTTATGTCTATGAGGCTATTTCTGTTTTGTATTCATGTTTCTTTTTTTTTTTTTTTTTTTTGGTTCCACATATGAGCGATCTCATATGGTATTTTACTTTCTCTTTCTGGCTTACTTCACTTAGAGTGACATTCTCCAGGAGCGTCCATGTTGCTTCAGATGGCGTTATGGTGTCATTTTTTATGGCTGAATAGTATTCCATTGTATAAATATACCACTTCTTCTTCATCCAGTCATCTGTTGATGGACATTTAGGCTGTTTCCATGTCTTTGCTACTGTAAATAGTGCTGCTATGAACATCGAGGTGCAGGTATCTTTTTGAAGTAGGGTTCCTTCTGGATATATGCCCAGGAGTGAGATTCCTGAGTCATTCCTAGTCTTTTGAGGCATCTCCATACTGTTTTCCACAGTGGCTGCACCAAACTGCAGTCCCACCAGCAGTGTAGGAGGGTTCCCTTTTCTCCGCAGCCTCTCCAGCATTTGTCATTTGTGGACTTTTGAATGATGGCCATTCTCGCTGGTGTGAGGTGATACCTCATCGTAGTTTTGATTTGTCTTTTGAGTACTTTTTGTGTCATCCTTATCTGCCTGTGAAGTCATTGCAGTGGCCTCACAGAATAATCTGGGCAACTCATTTCCTGTGTTCTATGTACTTTTACAAGACAGAAATTGACTACTCCTTGAGATGTTAGTAACACTAATGTGTAAAACAGTCTGTACTTGAAATTTGAGGGGATGGTTTGTCTTTTAGAAACCATTTCAGCTAGTAATTACTGATATTTAAGTATTAAGTATTATTGGAATTTAACTGGAATAGTTAAGTTCTCCATTTCTTCTCTGCCAACTTTGACATCCTGTGATTTCTTGGCATCTGTCTATTATATATAGGTTTTCTAATGCTATTAGATATTACTCTTTATTTTTTAAAATCTTTGTTGAGGCTGACATTTTTGCTTTTTAGTTTTGATTCTTATTTATATTCTCTCTTTTATCTTGTATTAAGTAAACATTTTACTGAAGTAAAACATATGCACAGAAAATTATATATCAAAAGTGTGTAGCTCTATGAATTTTTGTGGGGTACATACCTAGGAATAGAAATGGTGGATCAAGCATACATATGTACAAGAAACACTTGTACAAAAATTATTACAGCAACATAATTTGTAACCACCAAAAGTGAAAATAACCTAAATATTAATCAATGATAGGCTAGATAAAGACACCTTAGTGTGCTTATACCATGGAATACTATGCAGCAATAAAAATGTAAACTCCTCCTACTCACACAAACATGGAAAAATACACAAACATAAGGTTCGACCAAATAAACCAAACCCAAAGGGGTACATATTATATGACTTCAGTTATGTAACATTTAAAATAGACAAAACTAAAGTACGGTTATGGGAGTCAGAATACTGGTTAACTTTGGGGGGTCAGGGACTCGGAAGGGCTTCAGGTAGGACTCTGGGGTGCTGATAGTGTTCTGTATCTTTTTTTTTTTTCTTTTTTTCCCCACCTACATCTTCCATTATTCTAAGCACCACAGAGGACTAAGAGAGAGGACTACGGCAGTCAGGAGTACCCAAAGCATGCATGTCAATTTAAAGACACTGTCAAAAGGCAAATGCCCTCAGCTGCGGGACCTGGTCATGCGCTGCACCACCGTACACGCAAGTCGTGCCCATGACCGCAGCAGCCGCTCGCAGCCACTCCAGCCTGCAGAATGAGCGGAGAGCAGGCCTGGCCGCCTTGGCCCTGTGCCCTGCCATCCACGCCTCCTCCCCAGGCACGTATCTCCCTAGCAGCCCCGCCCCCTGCCCGGCCTCCCGCCCGAGGGACTGATAACCTGCCCCCGCCCAGGACCCCCTTGGCCTCGGCCAGGAGCCCTAGGGGCTGCTCGTCGCTCGCAGCCCCTTCTCCACTGATCCCGTCGGCGGCGGTGGCGGCCGCCGCAACGAGGAGACCACAGGCGCCGAGGCGCTTCGCGCTGGGGGCCCCGCCGCCCCGTGCATCCGCCCGCCCTCCAGCGAAAGCAGCGGCGGTGGGGGCGGCCGCAGAGGCGGTGGCGGGTCCTCCGCCCCCTCCCCCGCCCCCGCCGGAACCCCCCACGCGTACATCACCCAACAATGGCCGCCGGGCAGGGCCGAGGGGGGCCTGCCTCGCCCACCGCCTCCGGCACCGCGGGGCGCACTCGGGCCCCACGTTCCGGCCCCGGCAGCCGCCCCTCTGCCTCCCAGCTGCGGCGGCAGCCCCGACCCCGACCCCGGAATCCAGGCCCCTGATCTGGCCTGGCCTCGGGCGGTGGCCTCCTCCCGGCCCCATCCAAGCCGGGAGGAACAAGACCTGCCGCCTCCTTCACCCTCTGCCAGTGACGAGGGACCGCAACCTCTGCCTGAGAACTACTGATCTATAGCTTGATCTGGGTAGTATTTACAGACGTGTGTTCACTTTGTAAAATTCCGCGAACTATGTGCACTTATGATTTATGCACGTTTCTATGTGTAAAAGTGCTGAACGGGATACAGATGAATATAATGTGATGAATAAAAAGCACAATATTTATGAAGTTATAATACCATTAGCTTTCTTACACCTAATAAAGTAGGAGTTAAATACATACAGCAAACCTTTTAGAACCTATTTAAAATGTAATTAGAGTGGGAGACATCAGTACACTTCTTTTAGACTCAGAGAACCTGGTACTCAAAAATAAAGACAAGGAGAGATTGAATAATGTATCAACAAATTCAAATTAATAAATCTTTAGAATAATTTTGGAAACCTCCAGTGGAAAAGCCAGTCTTTATATACCAAAAAGTATTTACAGAAATCAGTAACAGACATATCCAAAAAGTAAACAGTATAAATTAAGGTTATTAATAACCCAATAAAATTAAGAATAAATAATAAAATTTTGACCAAAAGTAGAAAACATTAAGTACTTGGAAAGTAAGAAATATATTTCTAAATAGACATTAGGTCAAGAAGATTTCAAACTAAAATGATAAACTCTATAGAAAGCAATGAAAAAGGAGGACACTTCCCACGTGAACTTATGGGCCAAATATGTAGTCCGAGCTAAAAAATAATCGTAATGGTCATAATGCTTTAATTTAAGTAAGAAAGGTAAAAGACAGAGGGAGGGTACAGCTCAAGTGGTAGAGTGCATACCTGGTTCAATCCCCAGGAACTCCATCAAAAAGTAATTAAGTAAATAAACCTAATTACCTCCACTCCCACCCCTAAAAAAAGAGATGAAAGATGAAGAAATTTGCTATCTATCTAGGAAATTTTAGAAAGATTAGTAAACTTTTTTTTTTTTTTTTTTTTTGCAATTTAGGAAGAGAGAATTTATGGAGATAAAAATTGAACCTGACGAGAAAAAAAATTTAGTACAATAGTTAGTGAATCCAAATGCTTGTATTTAAAAACAACAATAAAATACATAACCTAGTGCAAACTTGATTAAGAAAATAGAAGAAAAATGAAAAATATGAATACTTAGGAATGAGTAAAGAGACAAATTACAATATAAGAGAGTTTTTTTTTTAATTGTAAGACAGAATTATATGAAGCTCCATGGCAACAAATTTGCAAATCTAGAGGAAATGGGTCATTTCTCAGTAAAATATAAATGACCAAAATTAACCTAGGAAGGAGATATGAAAAATTTTGAATAAACCAATTACCACGGAAGACATTGGAAAATTCAAAAAGACCTTTCACTAAAAATGTTACCTACTGGTTTTATAGCTGAAATCTAAATAACCTTTAAAGAGCATATAGTTACTATGTCATTTAAATGATTCTAAGCCAGAGAGAAAAATCCAGAAGCTCCTGATTCATTTGACAAAGCCCACTCAACTTTACTGCACAAAGTTTTACACCAGAACTTTGTAAAGAAGAAATAGATAACTGTAATCTCTTTTCCGAAAAGCAAATAGAATCTAGCAGTGTAACTAAAGAATAAAACAACATGGATAATTAGGATTTATTCAAAGAGTGCAAAGGCTGCTGTGTATTAGGAAATCTATCAAAGTAATCTGTTAGAGCAACAAGGGAAAAATCGGATCATACAAAAGATGCTTAAAAAGACACAATGAATTCAGTAATCATTCCTATAATGATCCAGGTAAGGGGTGTAACTTCCAGAATGCCTGAGTGAGCAGTTCAGAAAATACTATCCCCAGAAAACGGTGATAAAACTTGACAAAATTGTCAAGAAAAACTATTATTTCAAACTATACAAATTAACCAAAACACACAACAAATTAAAGAGTATGATTTACTCCTGTTCACAGCATTCCATGTTGTGAAATCTCTTTAGTCTGATATTAATGTAGAATTCTTTACATCGGTGTTTTTTATCTTCTATCCTACTTGTAACTTTATATGCAAAGTGGATTGCTTGTAGAAACCTATGTCATTTACATGTAATGCTATGAGTAATATTAGATTTAAACACACTCTTTTGCTATTTGTTTTCTCTCTGCCCCATCTATCCTTTGCTCCATTTTTCTCCCTTTCTACTTAAAAATTTGTTAGTATTCCATTTTACCCACTATTAGCTTAGTAGATACAGCCCCTTTTTCTTTTGTAGCAGTTGTTCTACAATTTATAAGATACATATTTATCATTGTCTACCTTCAAATAATTTTATAACACTTCCTATATATTTTGAGAACCTTATAACAGGATACTTCTCCCCTGAAAAAAATGCATTATCGTCTCATATTTTAGTTCTACGTATGTTGTAAACCTCACAACATATGCTTGCTTTCTCTAAACAAATATCTTTTAAAGAGATTTTAAAAGTGCGGAAAATGTGTCTTATGTTTAATCACAGATTAGCATTTTCAGTGCTCTTTATTCTTTGGTGTAGATCCAAGTTTCTTCTGGTTTCACGTTCTGTCTGAAGAATTTCTTTGTACATTTGAACATTATTTGTAGCATAGGCCTGCTGGCAATAAATTTTCTCAGTTTTTATTCACCTTTGAAAAGTCTGTACTTAAATTTCATTTTTGAAGATGTTTGTAGTTTATTGAATTCGAGATTGGCACTGTTTTCTTTCAGTGCTTTAAAGATACCACCTCATTGTCCTCTGGCTCTGACCAGAAGTCTGCTGTCTGCCGTATTTTTATTTTCCTCTCTGTTATTGTGTCCTCCCTCACCCCTACCTGCATTTATGATTTTCTTCTTATAGCTAGTTCTTTTCAACAATTTGATCATGATGTGTCTTGGTGTGATTTCTTTGTTCTTTCTTTGTGGTTCATTGGGCTTCTTACATTTGCAAGTTGAGAGTATTCATCAAATTTAGACTTTTTTTCAGCCATTATTTCTTCAAATATGTTTTCTCTCTCCTCTCCCATTCCAGGATTCCAGTTACACATATTTTAACTGCTTGATATGATCTCACAACATTGATGTTCCATTCAGTTTGTCCTCAGGTTTTTCCCCTTCTGCATTTTATTTGATGTTATGTCTTTTCCCTGTGGTGTCTCAGCTACTGTTAATCCCATTCAGTGTAATTTATAATTCAGGTATTGCACTGAGAAAAATAAAGTAGGGAAGGGAGATAGAATCCAGGTGGATATTTTAACTATGGTCATCAGGGAAAATCTTATTATTATGGTGAGATTCAAGCAATGTCCTGAAGGAGGTGAGGTCAAGAGATTCAAGCCTTCAGCATCCTCCAAATCTTTTTCTATTATACCTTTAGCACTTTTTTCTACTTAACTTGTTCTTTTCCCTAATACAGTAAGGGTAGTTTTCCTCTGTCTTCTGTATGCTCCTTTTTGTCTCAGAGTCTGCTTAATTATTGTCTTTCACGTTTGTCTCTCTCTTGCCTTCTTTCCCTTATTATTGATTTCTTGTGGCTTCTGGTTCTATAATGGTTTTATTTTATTCTTTCATCCTTTCCAAAGCTTTGACTACTCACTCATCAGCTCCTTCCTTCATATATTTGAATACTTTCCTCTCCTTTAATTTCTTATTTCTAGGGACCACATTTTCTTTAACTTAGTTCATAATTAAGGGGAAACATATTCCATGGCATGTCTGCATCTGGTGAATATCCACCACCTGAGTTTTGCTTGTCATGTACTTTTTATTTTCTTTGTGGCTGCTTTCTGATTATTACTCAATTTTGAATGGGACCAGTTCCTTCTGGATCAATTCATTAGGAAAGGCTGTGCAGGGAGGGTTCGTGAACTGAGTAGTGAACAAAAGACAGCTTGGGCTTAGGACTTCCTCACTCTTTCATACCATATACATGTACATAGTGCATGTTCTCAAAGTCTAACGTTCTAGAACCACTTTTGGGATAAGCAGAAAGTTTGCTTGTCTCCTATATGCAATGTTGTTTTGGTATGGTAATTTAGTGTTTATTGTTCCTGATTATTTTCTTTATCTAGTATCAGCAGCAGCTGAGCTCATTGTCACTTATGCTCATTCACTCATTTACCCCATTAAACTGATAGCCTCTTGTAGCAATGGTAGGTCCACACAGACTTTCATTTAGCCTTGCATCTCCTGCCTCTCTATGGTGCTAGACTGGGTTTGGGATACTCCCAAAAGCCCACCTCCACCCTGCCAGACCTACTGATACAAGAAAGTAAGTATGGTCTGGCCCTCAACGTGGCCAGCTTCTTAGAAGTCCGTGTGCTCCTCAAGACCTGCCAAGGCATGTGCCCGTTCTGGCCAAGTCCCTGTGATTGGTCCACATATCGCCACAGTTGACAGGTGTCCCTCATAGACTGTTGCTCCCTGGCATTGCTCCTCCCTTATCTGATGCTCTTCTCTGTGAGGTGCTATTGTTGTTTCGGACTTGCTGGTTTCTTTTTATTTTGATATTTTTTAATTGAGTTATAGTCATTTTACAATGTTGTGTCAAATTCCAGTGTAGAGCACAATTTTTCAGTTATACATGAACATACATATGTTCATTGTCACATGTTTTTCACTGTGAGCTACCACAAGATCTTGTATATATTTCCCTGTGCTGTGCAGTGTAATCTTGTTTATCTATTCTGCATATGCTGGTCAGTATCTACAAATTTTGAATTCCCAGTCGGTCCCTCCCCCCCCAACCCTTGGCAAGCACAAGTTTGTATTCCATGTCTATGAGTCTGTTTCTGTTTTGTATTTATGGTTTTTTTTTTTTTTTAGATTCCACATATAAGCGATCTCATATGGTATTTTTCTTTCTCTTTCTGGCTTACTTCACTTAGAATGACATTCTCCAGGAACATCCATGTTGCTGCAAATGGCGTTATGTTATCGGTTTTTATGGCTGAATAGTATTCCATTGTATAAATATACATCTTTATCCAGTCATCTGTCGATGGACATTTAGGCTGTTTCCATGTCTTGGCTATTGTAAATAGTGCTGCTCTGAACATTGGGGTGTAGGTGTCTTTTTGAAGTAGGGTTCCTTCTGGATATATGCCCACAAGCGGGATGACTGGGTCATATGTTAAGTCTATTCCTAGTCTTTTGAGGAATCTCCATACTGTTTTCCACAGTGGCTTCATCACTGTGAAGAGAAGAGTGAAACAGAAAAGCCTTGATCCCAATCTTTAATTGGTGGTCTCCAGATTTCAACTCAATAAATATTTACTGAACACCGCAAGGAATGAGATGGTGTGTTTAATGCCAGGGAGGGTAAGAAGATGGTGGTAGAAAACCATAGCAAATGTCTGAAAAACACAAGCAGTCCCATTCTTTTGGACACAAGCATAAGGAAACAAATCCGCATCTGTCCCTGTAGTGCGAATAGGAGCGTTGCTTCAGCAGAAAAGTCTCTGCAACTTTGCTCTATGTGCAATAGTCCTATTCATGTGCAGGGCACCCTCAAGACTGCCCTAATATTACAATGCTTGGAATTATTAATAAATGATGCTGAACCATCCAAATAATTGTAGTAACTAATATTCAATGTGTTCTTTGGTCAGTGCTTTCATTCAGAACCATGTGGGTCACTTAACAAAATAGAATTTTATGACAAAAAAAGATCAAATTAGAAGAAACAGTTCTCTGAAGTGGCTCCTTGCCTAGCTAATAATGTGACTGTGCCCTGCAGACTTAAAGTAATTGTTCTGTGGTAATTACGCCAAAAAAGACTTGGTGTCTCTTCAGGATACCAGGTGAAAAATAAGTGGGATCAGGGGCTTTGGGGACCCTGATGCTGCTGCAGGGGAGAAGTGGATTTAAACAAAACTAAGCAGGAAGTGGGGTTGGCCACTTTTATTTTCCTTAAATCTGGGGATACTGAAACCAAAAATTAAACTGCAAGATGTCATGAGGTTAAATTGCTTCTCTCTTCTTCCCCAAACCATGATAAAACCCCTTCACCTCAAAGAGTAAGTAAATGACTCTCAAAGCATTTGCTCATTCATTGCCCCCTCCAACTGCCTGTCCATCCCCTTTTCTTTGACTCCTCTGTGTTTCCCCAGGAAGCATATTTTGCTCAGTCTCTGGGTTCTGGGGAGAAGCCAATGAAACGCTGACCTGCTATTTGTAAAACAGATCTTACAAGGTGAACAGTAGGCATTTTTCCTCTTTCTGAATCTTGTGGGGTGTCCTACAGATGGATTAGCCATGGGAGCCCTTGAATTGGAGAGGAACCTGGGATGAAAAGCCTTAAGCTCTGCTGGTCTAACATCAGATATTGGCTTTCAAAAATATAAGTAAACTTGGCAAAGTTGTGATAGATGGTTCTGGACTGGAAAAAGCTACATGTGAGCAGATTTCTAGAGAATATATTTGATTACATTAGCAATAATAGTTAGATGGATCTTACGGGGAGAGATGGAAGGAAGAGAATTACGGAGCTAAAGCCTCTTCTAGGAATAATGGTTCTCTGAAATGTGGTCCCCTGGCCAGCAGCATCAGCATCACCTGGAAACTTGTTAGAAATGCCAATTGTCAGTCCTCACTTCAGACCTGGTGAATCAGAAATTTTGCAGGTTGGACCCAAGAATCTGTTTTAACAAGCTATCCAGGTGATTCTGTTGTATGTTATAATTTGAGAATCAATGCACCAGGGGAAGAAAACGAACTCAAGGTGTAGATATGTAGTTTTCAAATTTCTTTATCTAGCATACAAATCATCTGGGGAGCTCAAGGTGTAGATATGTAGTTTTCAAATTTCTTTATCTAGCATCCAAATCATCTGGGGAGCAAAGATTACCAGGCCCTACTCTAAACTAGAGTTCCTGATTCAGTAGGGCCAGTTGGGGTGGAAGATACTTTGCATGCTAACATGTTCCTAGGTGATGCTGATGCTGGTGGACCAGGAACCACACTTTGAGAACCACTGGTCTACATAAAAGATTTGAGTAAAGGCAAGACTTCAGGTTAGAAAAGGATTTTCTGGAGAGATTTGAGGGTGGGTGGGGGATGGGAGAAGAGGTACGACTACATTCACGTGTCAATGATTTACACTGAGAATGGCTCTGTCTGCTTTGTGCTCTGGGGAGGCAGCAAAGCCTAGCGAGTCAGGGATTGTATTTCGCTCACCAAGTTTCCTGCTGCCCATGCTTGAGAGTGGCAGGAAATTAGCAGAAAAGGCCAGCAGTCCAGAAAGCGCCAGGGAGACATTCTTCCAAGGGGCCTGCATGAATCAAGGCCCAAGCACCAACCATAGTGGTCACACGTCAGTAGACACCTGCGGGGAGAGATGAGTTCATCAGGCAGATTCCCCTCCTCGGACCCTGACAAGTTAGCACCTCAGAAGCCTCCAGAACTGAACCAGAATTGAGGGAAAGGGCTGACATGTCCAAATGGACTTAGATTGTTCTCACCACTACGTAGGAAGAGGGCCAGGGCCATCCCTGAAAGGGTGAGGGATCCTGGGAATAACAACAAAGACATGGCATTTGAAAGGGTCCATGCTGTTAGTGTCTTTCATAGGCTCTTTGAGAGACTGTTAAAGACAGAAAATTTGAAATTTAGTTTCAATGATGCTTCATCAACATGGGTAAGGGCTTGCCTGTGACAAGCCCTCAAGCTTGGGCCTGAAATGACCGCCTCAGTTGCCTGACCCAAGGGACTGGCCTGGTGGAGGCATAAAACAGAAATTAAGTTGGGTTCTGGGGCATAAAATGACTAATTATGAAGAAACAATTGATAAAACTCAAACTGAGGGACATTCTACCAAACAGCTGGCTTGTACATTCAAATGTGTATTGCACATTAGATTATGGAATTGTGACAACAGTTTCCTAAATTTGAACAAAAATGAATCTGAATTTGTCTATGGATGTAGCAGGTCCAAATCACAATCCACAGACCAGTATAGTGAAGTTCATAATTCATCACAAAGAACTTACACACCAAGAATAGAAATTGTTTATTTTTCATTTTTAAAAATCATTTTAGAACTTTCAAGAGTCCGTGGTTGAGTTCCTTCTCTGGGTGGCTGGCAGGCTGTTCTCAGAGTGGGCTGTGCTGGATCTGTCCAGGGCAGGTGTGGAATATCACACAGTCTTGATCTCAACTTTCCCCCGGGTGATAAGAGACACAGAGTTTACTGCTGACATCTGAGACAGGAAGAGCAGCTTCATGAAATACCTTTCAGAGTAACTGCTCTTTGATTTCTCTTCTTGTGTGATCTTTCTTGCTTCTGAAATTCTACAGTGCTTGCAGTCTGAACCAAGCACCCGAACACTTGATTTTATCCAGCCTGGTGTTTTCCCCAGTTGTTTCGTGTATGTATCATTCATCTCCCAACACAGTAACCTCTTCAACGCAGGAACTGTGTCTTCCATTACTTTTTTATCCTGAATAGCATTGCCCTGTACCAGACTCCTGTAAGCACAGAAGGAATATTGGTCAGTTTATCCACAGAAAGAATGAATGAATAAATTAATGGCAGTGCACATTTCTCCTATTATGCTAATTAAATAATAAAAAACAGCTCCCCCCAGAAACATGTCTGTTGGATTTGAGAGAATTTGAGTAAATTATTTACTAAAAAACGTAAGAATTCTCCATCTGTATATAAGTTGTAATTTGCATAATTAATGGTTGTCTGTATATTCCTTTCAACTCCTAGTTAGACAATTACAGCGTGCCTCATTCTTAGGACCAGTGATGATGCATCTGTAAGCTTACTCACTGCTTATCTCAAGTGGGCTGTTGGACTAAGCCAGGCTAGACTGTGAAATAAGCAAAATCTAGCTCTGCCGCCCCTCCTTCCTCTGGCTGTGCACACCCTCCTAAAGTATCTCCTATCCCCACTCTCCATCTTCTTCCTAACTAGTAGTCAACCAATTAAATAGCTGGAAAGAGCTAAAGTATTACCCCTCTATAGGACTATTTGTCTTTTAGCAAAAAAGTCATTAAGCATTAGCTTTTAGAACCTAAAAAAGTTATCTCTAACTGTACACTTTCATATATTGAAAAGCCAGTGGGAGAGAGATTCAGGGATCAGGTTCCTTAAATCTCCCCTTCTAGGAAGAACCCCATTTTACCTATGCATGAAGCAGTGCCCATTTCTTTTTCTTTCTTTTTTTTTTTTTTTTTTTTTTTTGGTTCTCCATTGTAAGATTTCCTTTCCTTTTCTTTTTTTTAAATTGAAGTATAATCAGTTACAATGTGTCAATTTTTGGTGTACAGCACGGTGTCCCAGTCATGCATATACATACATATATTTGTTTTCTATTTTATTTTTCATTAAAGTTTATTACATGATACTGAATATAGTTCCCTGTGCTATGCAGAAGTTTGTTCTTTATTTTTACATATAGTGGTTGATATCTGCAATTCTCAAACTCCCAAATTTATCTCCTCCCACCCTCTTTACCCCAGTAACCCATAAGATTGTTCACTATGTCTGCGACTCTGTTTTGTAGATGAGTTCATTAGTGTCTTCTTTTCTTTCTTTTTTTTTCAGATTCCACATGAGTGATAACATATGGCATTTTTCTTTCTCTTTCTGGCTTACTTCACTTAAAATGATGATCTCCAGGTCCATGCATGTTGCTGCAAATGGCATGATTTTCTTCTATTTTACTTACTTATTTTCTAATGGAGGCACTGGGGATTGAACACAGGACCTCGTGCATGTGAAGCACACACTCTATCACTGAGCTTTACCCTCCCCTGAGGCTTGCTTCTTTTAGGGGCGGGTCCTGCTCTTCCTGGACCCTTCTGTAAAGATACCTGTTTTACTGGGATGATCCCCGGTAGAGCAATGTGGACAGGGGAAGGGATGCTAGAGGGTCGGCAGTAAACAGGAGGCAGGCTCCGAGCCCCCTGCTACCCAGGCCTGTGTCCGTGAGACAGTCGTGCTCTGCCGGCACCTGCTGGGCTGGCGCTGTGTGCCCTTTGCTCTACTAGGTGTGGATGCTGCCAGGACCCCCTGCTGACTTACCCAGAGGAGCTGGGTGGGCAGGAGAGGGGGCCACAGCTAGAAGACTTCCTGTACTCACCTGAGGCTGTCTGTACCCATGTGAGAAAGGTCACCCCCAGGAATAACCTTGGACAGGGCTGCAAGTTAGCCTTGCCTGGGAGGGACAACCCAGCAGTGCACTGTCCCTGAGGACCACCGCCCACCATGGGCCTCGCCTCCAAGCCAGCGATGGTCTGCCTGCCCCTTCCCTGGGAGCTCCAGCTGGCTTCATTGGTGGTTGATTTGGAAATGGATGCTAGGCTTGCCTGCCCTGGGGTATGTTTGAATCAGGCAGGAGGCAGTGGCCGCCTGCCAGATTTTTGGCTTGATTCACTCGTCACCCACAGTCCTAATCCCAGAGGCCATGTCAGAAAGGGGCATGGGCGCTGCTGGGTGCCCTAGACCCACCCTGTGCCCCAGTCAGCCTGAGGGAAAGATCAAAGCTGGGCTTCAGCGGGTGCTTTTGTGCTGTCTCCTTTTGGAAGGAATCTTGGCAGAGATTGTGTGTTGCCTCCAGGCACCAGGATATAATTCACACCTTGATATCATTGTCTCACCGTTTGCCTGGATGGTTGCCTTTATTTTCATAGGAAAGATCAAGGGTGTCTGTGGCTCAGGAGTTGTCAGGTCAGAACATCGGGCCCGAGTGGGATGGGCTCCTTGGCGCCACCTAGTGTCAGGCACAGCCGTCGGTGAGGAGAATGCTCACAAAAGGGAATTCGCCCACCTCCTACTTAAATTCTTGGGTCCTGGCACGATGGGAGTAGAGAGAGCACTTTTCTTTCTTCCTAAAGATAATAGTCAAGTGGCAGTGACTGAGCTGGCATGAGTGAAATAATGCTACATGGTAGTGAGCACGAAGAGCTCGTGTGGAACACACTGGATCATCCTGAGAGTTTAGAGCTGGGGCCATGGGTGTGAGAGGATGAACAAGACATGGACAGATGGAGGAGGAAATGCAGAGTGAGGGGGTGAGTGCAAGTGGGGTGCTCAGTTTACAGCAGTGGCTGAAGGGGAAACCAAGATAAGACTGGAAAGGAAGATGGGCGCCTTGAATGCTGGAAGATATAGTTTGAAGTTCACCTTAAAGTTCTGGGGATACTTGAAAACTTTCAGCAGGGAAGTGACAGGTTGAAAAGGGTGGGTTGGAATATTGACATGGTCAGATCCCACCTGTGACAACCATGCAGGGCCAGCACTGCTCGAAGGAATGCAGAACAAACCAGGAGCGGAGACACATGTGAAACAGGCAGGCCAGGGAGCTGTTGAACGCCTTTCCAAGGCTGGGTGAGTTCAGGCTAAAACCCACCTCTCTGATTGTGGCAGCCAGCTCTCCTCCCTGGGGCCTGGAGGTTTCAACATCAGAGCTCTGCAGCCACACAGCCAGCCCAGCTTGGGGGTGAACTTCTTCAGAAGCTGGAGTTATTAGGCTGAGAATGGAACCAGGAGGCTGACTCCTGGATTTCTGGCTTGCCCTGGGGTGTTTTTGACCCTCCATCCCCAGAGGCAGCCTTCCAGGCCACAAGAGAGGCGCCCACAGCTTCCAGCCATCTCTAGTCTGGCAGGAGCTGCCCCAGGCTCTTGGCTTTACCCTTCCTCCCACAGGGCTTAGCTGGGTGCTGAGTTTGTGGAAAATGTGCTTCCTGAAGCTGGGGCTTCCCCGTGGAGCTTGACAGCAACAGGCACCCCCGGCCTCAGCCTGAGGGGTGACTCTGTGGGGGCGGCCATGTGTCTCAGGAACTCATGGCAGCTGCTCGCTCCTCAGGTGGGCAGCTGTGTGGCCCCTTCCACTCCTTCAAGCATCACTCAGAGGAAGATGATTCCCCTCCAGTGGAAGGCAGGATAAAGAAGGGACTGCAGAGGGGGTCATGCACGCCTCAGTACCCTCTGGGCGCTGAAGTCCTGGCCTAGCTCTGGGCACGGGGCTGCCACAGTCAGGGCGGCAGAAGGCAAAAGAGAGGGCAGCATGTGGCCCCTGGCAAGGGGGATCCCAATCCCCTCACCAGAGGTCTCTGCCATATCTGCACAGGGAGTGGGTAGTGGCCCAGAGGGGAGTGTGGGGTGTGTGTGTGTGTGTGTGTGTGTGGAATTTGGTCCCACACTTTCCAAATTAAGGACGAGATCTGGCAAAGGTTCCCTCCCTTTACCTCCCATCCTCTCACTTCTCAGGGAGGAAGCCACCTGACCAGCCAGCCCTCCTCCCCTTCTCTCTAGGGAGACCCAGGCTGGGATCTGCATAACCTGTCAGATTTGAATTAAAGCAGTTTGCCCTCTGTACCTGGGAGAGGGGAATGGGGGGCAGCTGCTGCCCAGGAGGATAGGGTTGGGAAGGGGCAACCCAGAGGACTGGAGGCTGGCAGGGAAGGGTTTGGCCTGAAAAATCAAGAGTTAAAAATGGCTGGTAATTCATGCACTTGGCTCATTCTTCCCAAGGCTTGGCTGCAGGCCTCAGTTTCCCCAACTTAGAAAGTTAGAATCTTGCAGTTCCTGACTCTCTGACTGATGAGGGCTCCTGAGTTGGCTGTTGGAGGAAGGGTGGGAGGGAGCAGGAGATGGGCAGACTGCCTCCTGCCTCCCAGTTAATAGCCACTTGGCTCCTCAGGCCTCCAGCTCCAGCCCCTCCCCCAGAGGCTCAGGTGCAAGTTTGCATGTCCACCAGCTCCCTTGTCTCCTCTAGGGAATTTGGGTCCTGCTGGGATTTTTCCAGCCAGGTCACCTTAGAGGCCACCAGCCCATCTGGTCACCAGGCTGCCTCCCTTTTAGCAGCTGTCAGGGCCCCCTTCAGGGTCAGGGGTGGTGGTATCCCAGGGACCGAAAGACAGCGGGGGTGGGGACAGGGAAGCCTTGATAAGTTCACCGCCTCTGGGCTGCTCCCCTGCCCCCCCACCCTACCCCCGGCTCACTTCCTCAGATCCTGAAGTCCCCCCCAGCTTTAGGATACCCGAGTGAGGAAGAGATTTGGGCCAAGGCGGGATTGAGATCGGGCCCAGGACACAAGGCTCTCCGCAGTTGTTGGAAAGGGATTCCCTGTGCTGAGAATCACTTCCCGCTCCGATCTCACCAGGTTTCTGAGAGGCTGAGTGACTTGTCTCAAGGGACACAGCTGGGAGCGCGGGGACGCCGACGTCCCGGTCACCGCTGTTCCCACCGCCAGCACGTGCGGCTCCGCTTCCTTCCGCGCTCCTGTCTGGTCGCTGCCGCCCCCCACCCTCACCCTCCGCCCGGTTTCGTTTTGGCGGCGGGAGGGCCGACCGGCTGCTGGACCGAGGGCGGGGCCTCCGCAGGCGGGGGTCCCCGCTCCTAGGCTGGGGGCGCGAAGGGCAGCAGGGCGGGGCCTGTTCCTGGTCGGCACTGGGGGCCCCCCAGCCCCCCGCTCACCTGCGCACCGCGCCCCCGGTCCCCCCCGCCCCTCCCCGACTCCGGCTCGGGGTGTCCCGGGGCCGCGCCCAGCCGCCCGCCCGCCTGCCCGGGAGCGGCGCGGCCGAGGCGGCGTGCAGGGGCCGGCCTGGGGCCACGCGGGGCCGGCGGGGCGTCTTCGCCGTGGAGCCGCTCGGCGGCCGGGGTGAGTCGCCCACCCCCGGGCCCACCGGGGCCTCTGCCCCGGCGCCGACTCCCGCGCCCCGGCCCGGGTCTGCGCTCCCCGCCCCGCCCCCCCCCCAGCCCGCCCGAGGCCCCAGACCTCCCCGCGCCCCCCTCACCGCCTCCCTTCGGAAGGGCCGTTGGATCGCGCCTTGCACGTTGGGCACTCATGGCGTTAAACCGGCCATCGCCACTATCCCCCTTCCTCCGGGTCCACTCCCCTCTAATTCCCAGTCTGGATGCTTCCCGCCCCCCGGCCCCTGCCCCAGCCTGCAGTCCCGAAAAGTTCCCCCGGCGGCGGCGGACCCCTTGCCAAAGGAGCCGCGCAGGGCTGGGCTTCCTGGCCCACTTCCTTCCGCAGACGGGCCTGGTTTGGCACCCAGCTCTCCTCCCGCGGGCCGGCTGGCAGACGAAGGCAGCCCTCCATCCTCTCCAGGTTCAGTTTCTGCATGTTTACAATCGGGGCATCCAGATCGTAGCAGAGCCTGGGCAGGGGGCTTGTACTATTTTATTCTTTTTTTATCGCAGTTTAGGACCCCCCCTTTTTTTCTCCATTTCACGTAAATATAATCGTGCTTTGGAGAATGGATGTGGGCTGGTGAAACTTACAAGTCACTGGTTTATGTCAGAAAGTCATTAATTCACTTGTTTATGCTTTCTTGTTATTAGAATAGTCATGTATTCTACTTAAGACATAGATGTCAAACACCTGGTAGAAGCGCCAACAAGTTCTCCTAACATGCTCGTCGCAGATGTTGCTAATCGAGCATGGCACGCCTTTCCTTCTCCACACCAGGCTCCAGGCAGCCGTCGCCATCGCCCGGTGCTGGCATGCAAGATGAAACCCTCCCGCCACTGCTGTTCTTCCTAATAACAAAATACCTAGGAAGCAGTAATTTATCAGAATATTATTTGAAGTCAGAGCAAATGACCCGTTACCAAAAAATACAAGGAGGAAATAAAATAACACAAGTGAAAATAAATTAGAAGGAAGGACTTATAAAAAGAAGTGGGAAAGTCAAGGGGAGAGGATGGACAGGGTTCCATGTAGTTAATGTCAGAACTTAATTACATCAACCGCATTCAGTTGTTTAAAAAAAAAGGAAAAAGAAAGAAAGAAAGGAGGAGGGAAGGGAGGAAGAAATGGGGGACGTTTCTGGAGGGAGTGTCACATGAGGGAGGGATGAGTGATGTTAGACAGTGTCCTTATTTCTGTGACAGATGCAGCAATGAAATTCATAAGGCTGCCCCTCAGTAAACGCCGAGGGCATAAGCCTTAGGCATAATTCAACGAAGGCAGTTTTATAGTGGGTCAAGATAATGTGTTCTAATTTGATACCAAAAAAAGAACCTAGACCACTGAGACACGTGAGTGGGTAATCCCAAAGGGAACTGAGTGGTTTTGCAGAATATTTCCTACATTTGGGATATTACTGCCAACCCATTACACAGTACATACAACTTTGCCAACTCACTACAGAGTATAACTTTCTAATGACTATAATACCACGAACTAGTATCATCCTTGTGTAAGCCCTGATAAAACATTACCCTTCCTCTCTCCCTTTTAAGTCACTTTTAGAGTGCACCAGAAACTTCTGTCACTGCCTTCCCTCACAACATTGCTATGTCCTACAATAAGGCATTTCTGAATTGGTTATATGTTAGAAGAGCTGCTTCTTGCAAACATGTGAAGCATATTAAACTGACAATGCCTTTCTTCGCCGTGGTGTGACACATGCTGGTGCTGTGTCCGCCAACATGGCAGCGGTAGTTCCAGTTGCTTCCCAATCAAGAACGGCTTCTGACATAACTCAGTGGATGATGCTCCATGAATATGCCTTGAATAAATAAATATCAAAGACCCTCTTATGTTTTTTTAAATTTATTTTTATTGAGTTAGAGACAGTTTACAATGCTCTGTCAATTTCTGGCATACAGCACAATTTTTCAGTCATACATGAATATATACATATATATATTATTTTCATATTCTATTTCCCTGTGAACTACTACAAGGTCTTGAATTAATTTCCCTGTGCTGTACAGTATTCACTTGTTTATCTCTTCTGTATATACCTGTCAGTATCTACAAATCTTGAACTCATAGTCTGTCCCTTCCCACCCTCCTCCCTCCTGGCAACCGCAAGTTTGTATTCTATGTCTGTGAGTCTGTTTCTGTTTTACATTTAAGTTCATTTATCTTCTTTTGTTTTTTGTGTTTTTTTAGATTCCACAAATGAGTGATTATCATATGGCATTTTTCTTTCTCTTTCTGGCTTACTTCACTTAGAATGACATTCTCCAGGGACACCCATGTTGCTGCAAATGGCATTGGGTTGTCATTTTTATGGCTGAGTAGTATTTCATTGTATAAGTATACCACCACTTCTTTATCCAGTCATCTGTCAGTGGACATTTAGGCTGTTTCCATGTCTTGGCCATTGTAAATGCTGCTGCTGTGAACATGGGGGTGCAGGTGTCATTTTGGATTAGGGTTCCCTCTGGATATGTGCCCAGGAGCGGGATTCCTGGGTTACATGGTAAGTCTATTCCTAGTCTTTTGAGGAATCGCCATACTGTTTTCCACAGTGGCTGCACCAAACTGCATTCCCACCAGCAGTGTAGGAGGGTTCCCCTTTCTCCACAGCCTCTCCAGCATGTCATTTGTGAACTTTTGAATGATGGCCATACTGACTGGTGTGAGGTGATACCTCATTGTAGTTTTGATTTGCATTCTCTGATAAATAGCATTGAGCATTTTTTCATATGCCTACTGGTCATTTGTATGTCTTCATTGGAGAATTGCTTGTTTAGGTCTTCTGCCCATTTTTGGATTTTTTTTTCTTATTAACTTATATGAGCTTTTTATATATTCTGGAGATCAAGCCTTTGTCAACTTTCATCTTTTGCAAAACTTTTCACCCTTTCTGTAGAGTGTTTTTGTTTTGCTTGTGGTTTCCTTTGCTGTGTAAAATCTTTTAAGTTTATTTAGGTCTCATTTTTTATTTTTGATTTTATTTCTCTTTCTTGAATAGACTGCCCTGGGAGATCATTGCTGAGATGTATGTGAGATAATGTTTTGCCTATGTTTTCTTCTAGGAGGTTTATTGTGTCTTATGTTTATGTCTTTAATCCATTTTGAGTTTATTTTAGTGTATGGTATGAAGAAGTGATCTAGCTTCACTGATTTATATTCTGCTGTCCAGTTTTCCCAACACCATTTTTTGAAGAGACTGTCTTTATTCCATTGTGTATGTTTTTGCCTCCTTTGTCAAATACTAATTGACCAAAAGTTTGTGGGTTCATTTCTGGGCTCTCTGTTCTGTTCCATTGATCCATATGTCTGTTTTTGTACCAGTCCCATGCTGTTTTGATGACTGTAGCTCTGTAGTATAGTCTGAAGTCTGGAAGGGTTATTCCTCCAGCCTCATTCTTTTTCTTCAGTAATGCTTTGGCAATTCTGGGTCTTTTGTGATTCCATATAAATTTCATTATGATTTGTTCTAGTTCTGTGAAATATGCCCTGGGTAATTTGACAGAGATTGCATTAAATCTGTAGATTGCCTTGGGAAGTATGACCATTTTATCAATATTGATTCTTCCAATCCAGGAGCAGAGGATATCTTTCCATTTTTAAAGTCTTCCTTAATTCCCTTAATCAATGTTTTGTAGTTCTCCATGTATAAGTCTTTTGCCTTCTTGGTTAGATTTATTCTTAGGTATTTTATTACTTTGGGTGCTATTTTAAAAGGGATTGTTTCTTTACTTTCTTTTCCCATTGATTTGTCATTAACATAAAGAAATGCAACTGATTTTTGTACATTAGTCTTGAATCCTGCTACCTTGCTGAATTCTTTTATTAGTTCTAGTAGTTTTTGTGTGGAACTTTTAGGGTTTTCTATATATAGTATCATGCAATCTGCATATAGACACAATTTTAACTCTTCTTTTCCAATTTGGATCCCCTTTATTTCTTTTTCTTCCCTGAATGCTGTGGCTTGGACTTCCAAGAGTAAGTTGAATAGAAGTGGTGAGAGTGGACAACCTGTCTTATCCCAGATTTTAGTGGGATGGTTTTCAGTTTTTCACCATTGAGTACTGTGCTGGCTGTACTTTGTCATAAATAGCTTTTATTATGTTGAGATACGTTCCCTCTATACCCACGTTAGTAAGAGTTTTTATCATGAATCGGTGTTGAATTTTATCAAATGCTTTTTCTACAGCTATTGAGATGATCACGTGGTTTTTGTCCTTTCTCTTGTTGATGTGGTGTAAACATTCATTGATTGTGTATGTTGAACCATCCTTGTATTCCTAGGTTGAACCCAACTTAAATGGATAAAGAACCTTTACAAAAAACCTACAATTAAAACCATTTCTTATGATCAAAGACTGAATGCTTTCTCCCTAAGACTGGGAGCAAGGCAAGGATGTTTACTCTTATAATGCTTATTCCTTATAGTACTGGAAATTATCGATGCTGCAAAAGGCAAGGAAAAGTCATACCAGTTCTAAAGGAAGAAATAAAATAAAATTATTGCTATTACAGGTGACGTGAGTATCTACGTAGATGGAGATAATCCAAAAAAATCTGCAAAAACTTCTAGAACTGATAAATGAGTTCAGTAACATTGCAATAATAGCATTCAAAAATCAACTGCACTTGTAAATAATAAAAACAAATATTCGTAACACATAGTTTAAAAATGAAACACCAGTTGTAATTACTGAACAAAAGGAAGTACTTAGGTGTAAATCTAATAAAATACTTACCGAATCTGTATGCTAGAAACTGTAAAGTGCCGATGAAAGAGACCAAGAGGTGCTAAAGAAATGAAAGTCACTGTTTTTATGATTTGGAAGCCTCAACACAGTAAAGATGCCTGTTTTCCTTAAACTACTCATAGATTCAAGGCAATTCTTTTGGAAATCTCAGCAAGCTTTCTCTTTTTGTTTTGTTTTGTTTATATGTATATTACTAATAGGATTTACTTTTTTAGAGCAGTTTCAGTTTCACACCAGCAGTGAGCAGAAAATACAGAGAGTCCCCACATAGCCCTCCCCACCCACACGTGTATACTCCCCTCCCCTCAAGGTCCCCCATCAGTGTGGCATATTCAGTGCAATCGATGAGCCAACATGGGCACATTATTATCAACCAAAGTCCACAGTTTACAGTAGGGCTCACTCCTGATGGTGGACGTTCTATGGGTTTTGACAGATGCATAATGACACGTAGCCACCACTGTAGATCACACAGAATAATTCCATTGCCCTAGAAATCCCTTGTGCTCCACCTGTTCATCCCTCCCTCCCTCTCCCCAAAGCCCTGGAAACCGCCATCTTTTCATTGTTTCTGTATCTGTGCCATTTCCAGAATGTCATTTGGTTGGAATCGTACAGTTGGTAGCCTTTTCAGACTGGCTTCTTTCATTTAGTAATATGTCTTTTAAGTTTCTTCCATGTCTTCCATGGCTTGATAGCTCATTTCTTTTTTTTTTCCCTGCACATATATTTCTTTAATTTACATGTATGTACTGTTCATTGTTTCTAAGAATGTGTAGAGCTTTAGCTTTTCTAACTTACATAGTTATCAGAGAAATAAAGCCAACCAGAAAATAAGAATTAATTCAGAAAGATACATACACCCTACTATTAACAGCAGCATTATTTATAGTTGCCAAGATGAGGAAGCATCTTAAGTGCACACCAATATTTGAACAGATAATGAAGATGCAGCATATATATATGTAATGGAATACAGCTCACCCATAAGTAAGAAGGATATTTTGCCATTTGTGGCCCTTCATTCCCTTTTTTTTTTTTTTTTTTTTTTTGGTTCAAAAACCAGAATTTTATGACTGGCATAAACATTTCCATTACATCACAAACAATAAAATACCTAGAAATAAACTTAACCAAGGGGGTTACCTATACTCAAAAACTGAAATGACACAAGGAAATGTAAAGATTTCTTGTGCTCTTGGTTTGGAAGAATCAACACTATCTAAATGGCCACACTGCCCAAAGCAACCCACAGATTCAACGCAACCCCCATCAAAATACTCGTGACATTCCTCACAGAACTAGAACAAATAATTCCAAAATTTTTATGGAACCGCAAAATCCCTGAACAGACAAAGCAATCTTTTGTAGGTCTTTTTTTTTCTCTTTCTTTTTGTTCTCTTTTCTTATGGTTTGATGACTAGAGAAGGTCCTTTACCATTTTTTTGTAAAGTTGGTTTAGTGGTGCTGAAATGTTTTAGCTTTTGTTTATCTGTGAAGCTTGTGATTTCTCCATCAATGTACACCTTAAACTTTAAAAACTTAAAAAAAGAGAGAGAAAGAATGGACTTCAGTTAATAATGTATCACTATTGGCTCACCAGTTGCGACAAATGGGCCATAGAAATATAAGATCTTAATATTAGGGGAAACTGGTTGAGGGGGATATGGGACCTCTTTGCATTGTCTTTGCAACTTTTTCATAAATGTAAAATGATTCTAAAATAACAAGTTTATTTAAATAAAAATAAAAAATAAAATGTACTGAAAATCATTGAATTGTCCCTTGTAATAAGTGAACTTCATGGTATATAAATCATACCTCAATAAGCTGTTTAAAAAGTTAATAAAGTCACAATGGGATCAGGGCTGGGCTCAGGCAGGGTCAAAGCCAGGGTCAGGGAAGGGTCAGGGCCCAGGCTCAGGGGCCAGACTCAGGGCTGGGTCAGACCAGGGTCAGGCCAGGGTCAGGTGGGGGTCAGCAGCCTTGGAAATGGGCTTGGAGGCGTGGATCCCCAAAGCATGAGGCCAGCCTGGGGCCCTCCTCTGGCTGCTGCTGCTGCCGCCCACAGCCACCCTGGAGCTGTGAGGGCCCTCCCCCAGGGCCTCGGCTGCCCCGGCTGCCCCGGCCGCGCTCCAGATGTGGGGAGGCCGGTGGAGGGTGGTGCGCTGACTCCCGATGGGCAGCGCTGCGCTCCTGGAGCCGCAGGTGCATTGGGCCTTCAAGGTGGGGCTCAAACGGGCTACACAAGAGGGTCTCAGGGGGGCGTGGCTATGACCGGGGCCTGGGTGCCCTGAGTCACTGAATCTCATCTTCTCTCTGCCCTTCCCTCCAACCAGGCAGCCCAGAGACCCCCTCAACACAGGCGAGTCAGAGGCCCCCACCGTGGGGCCTCTGGGTGGGCACCTCCCCAGGACCTTCGTGGGGCTGTGGAATGGGGCAGGTAGCAGGGTCCGGCCCTGAGGCTGGGAGGCTGGCTGGAGGAAAGCACCAGGACTGCTGAATAAGTGGCCCTTAGTGTGGGCCTGGGGGTCTCACTTCCCTGGGAGCCCTGGGAGCACAGGCCCTAGGCCGGGAGGCCCACTCTCACGGGGCCGGGGCGCAGCCCTGCCCTCCCAAGTGTGGGTCCTAGAGCCAGGGCTGTCTTCATTAGCCCTCTCCCACTTTTAGAAATGGAGGTTCCTGAGTCAGAGAGGGGCAGTGACTTTCCTCAGGTCACACAGATACACAGACTTCTGCCTGTGAACCTATTTCCCTGAGATACTGGGATGACATGGAGGGGGCACGAGCCCTTAGCAGCCATGACCTTCAGCAAGTAATATTGGCAAGCTACGAGGCCTGTAGTTCTTTGACCTGCAGAGCAGGCCCTGAGGTGTGCTAAGTGAGGGATGCGATGGCTGTGATGGTCCAGCCCTTGGCAGGCTCACTCAGGGATGTCTGTCACCCTGGAGATGCTGCTGTCACCTGCTGTGGCTGCCCTTGTTCCCCCTGCCCTGCCCACCGGGCCACTGAGCCCTCATCCCCACAGGGCTTGCTCAGTTGTGCTCTGATGTCCAGTTCTCAGTGGCACCCTGGCATTGTGGCCAGGCCTCTGGACACTTGGCCTTGGGTTCCCATCTATGAAGTGGACGGGACCTCCCTGGTAGTGGCACCTGGGGCACTACCGGTGTCTATGTCATAGGAGACAGGGGCATCTCCACAGTGTGCGGGAAGCCCAAGGTGACAGGGAGGATGTACGGCGGCTGGGACACGGTGGCGGGCCCGAGGCCGTGGCAAGCCCGCCCGCTGGGCCAGGGCTCGCGTGTCTGTGGGGCCGCCCTCATCAGCTCCCGCTGGCTGTTTGCTGCCGCCCACTGCCTTCTCAAGTGCGTTCTCCTACGGTGCCAGCAGAGGTGCTGGCAGGGGAGGGGTGTGCAGGGGAAGGGGAGAAAGGGGGTGATGGGCATCCCACAGCAGTCCTCTGGGGCAGTCTGTGGCCTTCAAATGCACATCATCCCTGCCTTTGACCTTTGCGCCCTCCACCTGGACTGTCCTCCTCGCTCGCTTGTCTGATACTCCTCATGCTGTGCCCTCAGCCCTCGTGCCCGTCCCCCCACACAGATGTGCCTGAGGAGAGTGGCAGTGTCGGTCCTGGCTGCCGTGTGGTGTGGACCAGCCTCAGACCACAGCTGCTTCTCAGTGTCCCCACATTCCTGGCTGTCAGCCTCTAGGCGGGGAACTGGAACTGTGTGTATGGCCAGCAGCTGGGCCACTCTTCTTACCTGTGCAAAGTGACTTCCCAGGAGGAGCTGTGGTCACTGGTGTGAGTGGGGGGCCCCTGCTGCCAGGCTGCATAGGCGGGAGATGGGGCTCCCTGGAATGACAGGAGTCTAACTCACTGCCCCTCCTGGGCCTGGCTCCGTGCTCAGCTTCTGAATGGATGAGGAGCGGTCTCCAGGGAGCAGGGGCATCATAGCCCAGGTCCAGGTGCTGGAGCTTTGACAACCCAGAGTCCTGTCATGCCTAGTCTGTGCCACGCCCCATGCACACCTCTCTGTGGCATCGGGGGCAGCAAGGCCCCACCTCACCCTGTCCCCACCCTGTCAGAAGAGAAAGCCCAACATGAGTGAGAAGGGCAGACTGCACGGTGGGGGGGGGGAGGTCAGGAGAAGCCCTGCGCGCCAGTGGAGAGGGAGGGGCTTGCTGGAAGGGGGCAGGGGGGAGGGTGTCCGGGTGGACGAGCCACGCATGCAAGCTCAGGGAGGTGGGAATTTTCACCACCTGTGTTCAGGGAACAAGGCAAGGTTCCATTTCCTGTCCTCATTTGCTCATTTAACAAATCTTTTGTGAGTGCTTATAACTAGTGGACAAGCAGCCCTTGGGCAGGAAGATGTTTAAAGAAAGGAGGGGTCGGGAAAAGTGCGGGGCCTGAAGGTGGAATGTGGGGAGCCCTGGGAAGGGTGAAGTCAGAGCTGAGACTGAACCAGAACTCCTCCTGTGTACAAGCACAAGGCCTTCATTTGATGACCCCCCCTTCCCCGCCATCCAGCGCTAAGATTAAATGCTCCTCCAATTCTAGGGTGTGATGGAGAAGCCATATGCTGAGGTTGTAAGTAGAGTTTCAATTAGCCTCAGGAAAGAAGGACTCCTGACCATTAAAAATGGGGAGGCAAAAGCTGCCTGGCATCATGTGGGTTAGAGGGGTCCAGAGGGATGTGGGCAGTTAGATGAGGATTCAGGGGAAGAGAATTAGCTCACACTCAGACATGATGGTGACAATGTGCCTTTCCTCCTCCAGAAAATCTCACATCCTGGAGAACTACCAGGGTTTGTTAGGAAACCCCCAGCTGTACCAGCACACCAGGCACACCCAGAAGATATCTGTGAGCCATATTATCATATACCCAGACCCTGATAAGTGTCATCCCTCTGGGAGTGACATAGCCATGTTGCAGCTGCTCTTTCCTGTGAACTTCACCTCCTGCGTCATACATAGTACCGGAAGTCCTAGCCACAGCAATCAGACAAGAAAAGGAAAAGACATAGAAATTGAAAGGGAAGAAGTAAAACTGTCCTTATTTTCAAATGACATCACAATATATAGAGAAAACCCTAAAGTATCTATCAAAATATTAGAACTAATAAACAAATTCAGTAAAGTTTTTAGGATACAAGATTAATATACAGAAATCTGTTGCTTTTCTATACACTAATAATGAGCTCTCAGGAAGAGAAATTAACGAAAATGTCCAATTACAGTTGCATTAAAAATAATAAAATACATAAGAATAAACTAGAAAAGTGAAAGACCTATGCTCTAAAAACTATAAAATATTGATGAAGGAATTTGAAAATGATAACAGAGAAATGGAAAGATATCCTATGCTCTTGGAATGGAAGAATTAGAATTGTTAAAATATCCATTCTACCCAAAGCAATCTACAGATTGAATGTAATCTCTATTTAAACACCCATGATATGTTTCCCATAACTAGAAGAAATAATTCTAAAATGTATACAGAACCATAAAAGGTCACAAATTGCCAAAGCAATTTTGAAAAACAGAAAGTGCAAAGCTGGGGCTATCATTCTCCCCGACTTCAGACTATAATACAAAGCTACAGTAATCAAAAGAACATGGTACTGGCACAAAAACAGACACAAATCAATGAAACAGAAAAAAATCCAGGCAGTGATGATCAATTAATCTACAACAAAGGAAGCAAGAATGTACAATGGAGAAAAGATAGTTTCTTCAATAAGTAGTGCTGGGGAAACTGGAAAGGGGCATACAAAGGAATGAGATTAGACCACTGCCCCCACACCATGTACAAAAAATAAACTCAAAATGGATTAAAGACCTAAATGTAAGAACTGAAATAATAAAATTCCTAAAAGAGAACATATGCAGCACATACTCTGAAATAAATTTAGAGCAATAATTTTTTGGATCTGTCTCCTAAGGCAAAATAAATAAAAGCAAAATAAACAAATGGGATCTAATCAAACTTAAAAGTTTTTGCACAGTAAAGAAAAATGTTAACAAAACATAAAAGACAACCTATTGAATGAGAGAAAATCTTTGCAAACAATTTGACTGATAAGGGGTTAATATCTAACATATATAAACAGCTCATAAAACCCAATATAAAAAAAACCCACTTAAAAAATGAGCAAAATATCTGAATATACTTTTTCCAAAGAAGAAATGCAGATGGCCAACAGGCACATGAAAAGATTCTCAGCATCACAGAGCATCAATCATCTGTCAGAATGGCTGTCATCAAAAACAAAAAATTAATGCTGGTGAAGATGTGAAGAAAAGGGAACATGTACACTCTTAGAAGGAATGTAAATTGGTGCAGCAACTGTGGAAAACAGCATGGAGGTTCCTCAGAAAACTGAAAATAGAACTAATGCACGGTCCAGCAATTCCACTCCTGGGTGTACGTCCAAAGAAAACAAAACAGCTAATTCCAGAAGATACATGCACCTCCATGTTTACAGCAGCATTACTTAAGGGAGCCAAGACACAGAAGCTCTCCAAACACCCCTCTACTCGTGACTGTGCGGAGAAGCCGTAACAGCAGTGCAGTTCTGCCGTTTGCAGCAACATGGACGGACCTAGGGAGTGTTACGCTTAGTGAGATAAGTCAGACAGAGAAACACGAATGCCCTATGTTATCACTTACGTGTGGCATCTAAAAACCAAATGAATACATATAACAAAGCAGAAATGGACTCAGATACATGGAGAATACACTAGTGGTCACCAGTGGGGTGAAGGAAGGCGGGTGAGGCAAGGTTGGAATATGAGATAAAGAGATACCAATTACTATGTATAAAATACATAAATAACAAGGTTATATTGATCACCACATGGAAATATATCCATTATTTTGTAATAATTCTTAATGGATATATTATGTAAAATATTGAATCACTATGCTGTACACTTTAATATAATATTGCAAATCAACTATATTTCAATTAAAAAATAAAACAAAGTTCACCTTAAAAAGGCAGGAAAACACAGGTTCTCTATTAGTTTCCTAGGGTTGCTGTAGTAAAGTACCATCAACCAGGTGACTTTCAACAACAGAAATTTATTTTTTCACATTTCTGGAGGCTAGAAATCCGAAATTAGGATGTGCACATGGCCATGTTCTTGCTCTGAGGGCTCCGGGGGAGAGTTTTTTGCATCCTTTCTCTTAGGTTCTGTTGTAGCTGACAGTCCTTGGTCTTTTAGGCTTGTAGATATATCACTCCAAACTTTGCACCCATCTTGACATGGACTTCTCCCTGTGTGTCTGTGTTTCTTTTCTTTTCATAAGAACACCAGCCATAATGGATTAAAAGTCTGCTTTGCTTCAGCATAACTTCATCTTAACTAAACCTGCAATGGTCCTACTTCCAAATAAGGTCACATTCTGAGGTTCTGAGGACATGAACTTTGGCAGGATATTAAGAACAAGTTGTATCTCTCAACCTGTTCCTTGACTCAAAATCATTGAGAAAAGCAGGTACCACAAATTTAGTGGCTTAAAACAATACAATTCTATTGATCAGAAGTCAGCATGGGCTCAACAGGGTTTACTGTGTAGGGTCTCACAGACCAAATTCAAGTTGTCATCCAGTCCGGGCTATTATCTGGAGGGTCTGGGAAAGAATCTGCTTTCAAGTCATTCAGGTTGTTAGCAAATACTGCAGAGTAGTGGAAAGGAAATTCTCTCCTGGAATTAAAAAGGAAGATTAAACTTAATTTCACTTGGGGTATTGTCAAAAGCAGAGATTGAGTAAGAACATGTATATAGGTAATTTGCTGGAAAAAATCCCAGATAGTGGAAAGGAGGCCTCTGGGAGATCTGCTATGGAATGAATCTTTGTGTGCCCCCAAAATTCATATTCTAAAGCCTAATATCCAATGTGATACTATTTGCAGTTAGGTCCCCTGGGAGATGATTATGTCATAGGGCAGAACTCTCATGAGTGGGACCAGTGTCCTCTTTAAAGAGACCCATGTTATCTCTCTGGTTCTTTTTCCACCACGTGAGGGCACAAGAGAAGATGATTATCTATGAAGCAGGAAGTGGGTCCTCACCAAACACAAAATCTTTGAGTGCCTTGATTTTTGGCCTTCCCAGCCTCCAGAGCTGTGAGAAATAAATGTTTGTCATTTAAGCCACCCAGCCTATGGCTGTTTGTT
Source organism: Camelus dromedarius (assembly GCF_036321535.1). NCBI lineage: Eukaryota > Metazoa > Chordata > Mammalia > Artiodactyla > Camelidae > Camelus > Camelus dromedarius. The sequence continues at coordinate 9,162,133 of NC_087443.1, forward strand.
ATACCAGCCGAATCAGACTTGCGACAAGAATGATGGAAGGAGTAAAGACTGAGGGCAACTAAAACTTGATCCCATGGGAACCTTCAGAGGAACTTATACAGTGTCTCTTCCAGTTGCTTGTGTGAGAGCCACCAGGAGAGATGCTTACCCATTGGCTCTGATAGGGCTGCTTTTCAGGGAAGTAAATCTCCCCACTACCACTTCCAGATTGTGACGGTGCTTCTGTGCTTGACAGTGGGCTGCGGTCTCTGATATCAGTCTCTCTTTGCAATCTATTTTTGCATTTATCTTTGTTTCTAGCAATCTATCAATGTTTCTAGAAACATACAGTGTTATTAATCTATAAAATATTTAACCTTGGCTTTGTTATATTTTTCTAATTTTATTTTTAAAATGATGAATTCCTGTCTTTAGGACAGTTTAAGGTCCACACAGGGAAAATGAGGAGAATGTACAGATACCGCCCATATACCCCCACAGATGCATAACATATTCTGTTATCAGTATTCACCACCAGAGTGGTACAATTGTTACTATTGATGAACCTGCACTGAAACATTAAAATCACTCAAAGTTCACAGTTCATATTACCATTTACTCTTGGTGTTGTATATTCTATGGCTTTGCACAAATGTATAGTGAAATATGTCATACAGAGTATTTCCAATGCCCTAAAAATCCTCTGTTCTCCACCTAGTCATCCCTCCCCTCTGCTGAGCCCTGGAGCCCACTGCTATTTTTACTCTCTCCATAGTTTTGCCTTTTCCAAAATGTCATATAGTTGGAATTGTGGGGTAAGTAGCCTTTTTAGATTGGCTCCTTTCACTTAGTAATATGTATTTAAGGTCCTTCCATGGCTTGGCATCTCATTTGTTTAGTGTTGAATAATATTCCACTGTCTGGATATACCATGATTTATTATTTACTCACCTATTAGAAGACATCTTGGTTGCTTCCAAGTTTTGGCAGTTATGAATAAAGCTGCTTTAAATGTCTGCATGTAAGTTTTTGTGTAGATATAAGTTTTCAAATTCTTTGGCTAAATACAATTTCTGGATTGGATAAGAGTGTTTAGTTTAATAAGAAATTGTCAGACTATCTTCCAAAGTGGCTACAGCATTTTACACTCCCACCAGCAATGGATGAGATTTCCTGTTACTCTGCATCATCTTTGTTAGTATTTAATATTTCCAGTGTTACAGATTTTGGCCATTTTAATAGCTGTGTAGTGTCTCTAACTGATGTTTTAATTTGCATTTCCATGATGACTTATGATGTGGAGCATCTTTTCATGTGTTTATTTGTCATCTGTTCATTTTCTTTAGTGAGTTATCTGTTCAGGTCTTCGGCCCATTTTAAAAATTGGGTTGTTTGTTTTTGTATTTTAGGATTTTAAGAGTTCTTTGTATATTTTGGATAACAGTCCTTTATCAGATGTGTCTTTTACAAATATTTTCTCCCAATCTGTTGCTTGTATCCTTGTTTTCTTGGCCTTGTCTATTGCAAAACAGAAGTCACTCAGCAATAGAAATTTAATACAAGTAGTTATCCAATTGAAACAAATATGCTTGTTGTTGAAATGAGGGATTTCTTCCCAATTCCTGATGCTTCTTTCTATGCAGTCTCCTGTAGTTGTAACACATTTCTTTCTTTCAACCTCATTCACTGCTCTCCCACAGAGGTGTGGGTTGGGGATGACCTATGTTATTGGTGAGTTTTGAAGGAAAAGCTGACAGGTATGTCCCAGTTCCTTTCTTTCCACTTCCTCTTAGAAGCGATCTGCCCCACGGTTCTTCTCTATTTCTCCAGTGGCAGGTCCCTACCATGGGGTCATTTGTGCCCCCAACTTCAAAGCAGTGCATTATGGGGCCCATTTTTCTGCACCCTCATCAGTACTGGATACTAGTGCACATTTGGGACTCTGCCATTGTATAGGCAACATCTGAGTCTTGCTCTTTTAAATGTATTAGAATGAATTGGATTTATCATGTGTATTTTTGATTGAAATTCTTCATTCATCCTTATCTAGTCCTACCTTTTGACCATATTTCTTTCAGTGTTTATATTTTACTTGTTGACGTGGATGATCTATTTTACATATTAATGATATTATTTTTTCTCTCATATACTCCCAATAGTTTTTGATATACAGAAGTAGAACATTTTACATAGTTAAATCTATTATCTCACTATTTCTTCTTCTCCTTTACTTCCTTCTTCTTCTTTTTTGTATTCAAGTTATTTGCCGTTAAAAGATGAGTTAGTCATCATACTTTTCTGGGATTTTATTGTCCATATTTAACTCTTTAATTCAAGTAGAATTTATTTTATAATCTATTGTGAGCTAAGTAGGTATTTTTGTAAACACTTTAAATAACAACACTTGTTTGTAAAGCTATATTTACTACATGTTAATTTATTAAATATTTAGAGTTTATTTCAAACCTGTTTTTTCTGTTCTGTTCAATTATAATACTTTTATTTGAAAATGTTAGCCAGATGATAAAGCCCAGTATATCAGCTTTTAAAATCATAGCCTTTATTTCAAAGGTAAAGGGGACAAACATGTGCTAGGCTCCTCTGCGGTTTCAAGCCACTTCACATGAGACAGACGTCAGAGGCAAAGCCAGTGAGCACAGTGACACAAATGCAAAAAGTGATAGAGTTGTCCTCAGTTGTCCTACTCCATACCCACTGCATCTCTCTGCCTCTCTGTACGGACACAGGGTCTCATAAAATTAACTCCAGCTCAGTTCAGTTTATCTCATCTCATCTCACTAACTTCATAGCATTTTCTCTGTCTTTCAGTTTTTCAAGGGGCCATGTCATCCTAATAGCCAGAGAAGTGGTGGAGAGAGATGGGAGATAAAGTAAGACAAATAAATGTTATATGAGAGTTGAGGAAGAAGGCCCTATAAACTCAAAAGATCCCCAATTAATCAACAGCGTGTACTCTAAGTCTGCAGACCAGCCTCTTGCCAAAGCCTGCTCACTAACCCGGGGCATCATTAGCACAAAGGCATATTGTTCCCCAAGCGGACAGTCCTCTGGGGCCTCCACTTCCCCTGGCACGCCCCCACTCCAGCCTGTAGATTTTCCTCTTAGTTATCATAATTCCCTTGGAACCCATCTGTCTCTGACCTACTATGGGAAGTTAACAAAGGCTCCTAGAATAATCTATGGCCAGAAGTGTTTCCTGAAAACTTGTTCCTGATCCTTCAAGCTCCCGATGAGCACTCACTGAGAGACCTGCTTCCATGAGATAAAAAGCCCGTAGAGACAGGCGGGTAATGGCCAAAGCCCAGGGTCCCTGAGGATGTTTCCAGGGCTCAATCTCCATCTCCAAGTTCCAGAACCTTCTTTTTGCTTTTACCACAGACTTTCTGGGAGTAACTAATACACAGGAGAAAGATCGGAAAATTACTGAGCCAGAGTTCCAGGAGGTAGCCCTCCAGGGTGACTCCATTCTGGGCTGAGGAAGCACAGGCCCCTCCGCTAGACTGTCACATCCGTCTCCGCTGTTTCCCTTGCTCCTTCTGCTGAGTGCTGTGCTGTGACAGACACCAAGTGCAGAGGATGACGTGTGAGGAATCAGAGTAGTGGATATGAAGTCCTCTTTTGGAAATCTTAGTGTTTCCCCATTGCCATGTGTTTTAATATTGATAACTGATTGGCAAAGTGAATTTCTTATATATTAGCTTTCATCCCCACAATGGCCTCAGGAAATACACATCATGATCAACAATTTACTAGTGTGGACGCTGTGCCTGGGACACAAATCTTTGCACATAGATTCCTATGTACTGGGCCTTACGTTCTATAGGAAGCATCTCCCAGGTGCGATTGCTCCATCTAAGGCTATGCCTGCTTTAAATGTCACTGGGTACTGTGCCAAGGTCTACTCTACTCTTACTTAGTGTAGACAACAATAAAACAGAGAGAGGACAACACGCGTGTGATGTCTTCCCTCCAGTGAGCAATCTCAGCAACACCCCTCCTCACCTCCCAGACGCAAGAGAATTCCAAAGGTCCTGACAGTATTTTTATACAGAGTCATCCTCAGCAGATCATAGACTCCATGGCTCTGGCCTTGAGAGCCGCTAGAGTCACAGAAGGAAACACTGGTGGGCAACGATAGGCCCACCTGTTCGGCTGCATCCCTTACCACTTTGCCTTTACCTCTTTCCTGTAGGAGATTCTCATCCCAGTTCTGGGTTTGCTCTCAGCTGTGGCAGATCTTTCCCATACTTGTTTCCCACCTCAAGCACGTGCATCTCTTTCCTTCTGTACCCAAAGTCTTTCTCTGGTGTTCTAGGAACTTGCTCATCCCAATGTCAGGAGAAGTCTGTGAATGATTTAACACATCGCCACCCCGCCAAGCCCCATGTCCAGGGAGCAACCCTCAATCAAGGAGGAATTGGAGTCAATCGATAAATATTGTATATCTAAGATCTCTCTGCCTAACCCTAAGAATTTAAGAATTTCTCCTTGGTTTTCCTCTAAAAGATTTATAGCTTTGCATTTACATTTCGATCGATAATCCATTTTGACTGATTTGAATTAGGTTTAAGGTTTTTTTTTCTTTTTCATATGGATACGCAGTTGCCTCAGTTCCATTTGTTGAAAGTTTATCCTTTCTCCATTAAACTGCTTTTGCAACTTTTCACAAAATCGATAGACCATATTTGAATGAGTCCATCTCTGGACTCACTATTCTGTTCCATTGATGTATGTCTATATCTTTACCAATACCATGATGTCTTTATTGCTCTGGTTTTTTAGTAATTCTTATAATCAAGTAGTATGTCCAATTTTATTTTCCTTTTTCAAAATTGTTTAAACTGTTCTAATCCTTTGCATTATAATGTTTTGCATTATAGAATCAGTCTATATCTAGTATAAATCTTGCTGAGATTTTTATTGAAATTGAATTAAATTTTAAGAATTGACACCTTCACAGTATTGATTCTTTCAATCCATGGACACAGTATTTATTTAGGTCTTCTTTTCTTTCATCATCAATTTGTGATTTTCAACAAACAAACCCTGCCCATATTATGTTGTATTTATTCCTGGGTATTTGATACTTTTGAAGTACTGTAAATGGCATTTTAAAAAATATCTGCTTCCAAATACATATTGCTAGTATGTAGAAATATGATTGATTTTTGAGTGTTGAACTTGTACCCTGTGGCTTGTTGAATGTATCAGTTCTAGGAAGCTTTCAGTAGGGTAGGTTCCTTGGGTTTTGTATGAATACATTCATGTCATCTGCTCATAGGCATAGTTTTATTTTTCCCTTTACAATCTGTGTGCCTTTCATTTATCTTTGTAACATTATTAATACTGGTGGCTGCTTATAGTATGATATTGAATAGGGTTGGTGAGAGAAGACATCCTTGATTTGTTGAACTCAATGAAAATATACTCAGCCTTTCACCATTAAATATGTCAAGTGAAAGTATTTTAAAATACCCTTTTTTATGTTGTGGAAGATTATTAAGAAATGTTCATCATGAATAGATGTCGAGTTCTATCATATCCTTGTTCTGCGTCAATTGGTGTTATGATGTGGCTTTTCTTTTGTCTGCTAATATTGTGCATTATGTTTATTGGTTTTCAATATTGAACTGTGTGAATTTCTTAGATAAACCCTGGTTTAATATTGTCTTAATATAGTTTTGGATTTAATTTGCTAATATTTTATTGAAGTTTTTGTATTTATATTCATGAAAGATATACATCTGTAGTTGTTTTAACACCTTTATTGTGGCATGATTCCTGTACAGGAAACTACACATATTTCAGATGTACAATTTGATGAATTTTGACAGAGGCAAACATCAATGAAACCACTACCACAATCAAGATAGCTAACATTTCCATCACTCCCCAAGAGGTGCAAATTTTGAATTCCCAATATATCCCTTCCCAAAAGCTTTATCCTCTGATAACCATAAATTTGTTCTCTATGTCTGTGGGTCTGTTTCTGTTTTGTAGATGAGTTCATTTGGGTCCTTTAATATTCCACATATAAGTGCTATCATATGGCATTTTTCTTTCTGTTTCTGGCATACTTCACTTAGAGTGATGTTCTCCAGGTCCAGCCATGCTGCTACACATGGCATTATTTTATTCTTTATTATGGCTGAGTAGTATTCCATTGTGTGTATGTATGTATATGTATATAAATACCACATCTTCTTTATCCAGTCATCTGTCAATGGGTATTTGGGTTGTTTCCATGTCTTGGCTGCTGTAAATAGTGCTGCTGTGAACATTGGGGGTGCATGCATCTTTTCAACATATACTTTTCTCCAGACATACGCCCGTGAGTGGGATTGCTTGATCATATGGCAAGTCTTTTTTAATTTTTTTGACTGCTCCCAATACTGTCCTCCATAATGGCTGCACCAATTTACATTCCCACCAACAGTATAAGAGGGTTCCTTTTTCTCCACTTCCTCTCCAGCATTTATCATTGGTGGAATTTTTAAAGGTGGTCATTCTGACTGACGTGAGGTGATATCTCATCGTAGTTTTGATTTGCATTTCTCTTACAATTAGTGATATTGAACATCTTTTCATGGGATTGTTGGCCATCTGGATGTCTTCTTTGGAGAAATGATTACTTAGGTCCTCTGTCCATTTTTTGATGGGGTTGCTTATTCTTTTATATTAAGCCGTATGTGTTGGTTGTATGTTTTGGAAATTAGTCCCTTGTCAGTCACAACATTTGCAAATATTTTCTTCCATTCTGTAGGTTGTCTTTTCATGTTATTTATGGTATCCTTAACTGTACAAAAGATTTTAAGTCTAATTAGATCCCATTTATTTATTTTTTGCTTTTATTTCCATTACTCTAGGAGCTGGTCATAAAAAATATTGCTGTGATTTGTGTCAAAGAGTGTTCTGCCTATGTTTTCCTCTAGAAATTGTATAGTATGCAGTGTTACATTCAAGTCTTTCATTCATTTTCAGTTTACTTTTGTACATGGTGAAGAGAATGTTCTAATTTCAGTCTTTTACAGGTAGCTGCCCAGTTTTCCCAGCACCACTTGTTGAAGAGACTGTCTTTTCTCCATTGTGTGTTGTTGCTTCCTTTGTCATAGATTGATTGACTGTAGGTGCAAGGGTTTATTTCTGGACTTTGTATTCTGTTCCATTGATCCAGGTGTCTGTTTTTGTGCCAGAACCATACTGTTTTGATTTCTGTAGCTTTGTATGATAGCCTGATGCCAGGGAGGGTGATTCTCCCAGCTCCATTCTCCTCTTTTAAGACTGTTTTGGCTATTTGGCATTTTTTGTGTTTCTTAACACAATTTATTTTTAACAATTTATTTTGCTCCAACTCTGTGAAAAATGTCATTCGTAATTTGATAGGGATTGCACTGAATCTGTATATTGCCTTGGGTATTATGGCCATTTTAACAATATTGATTTTTCCAATCCAAGAACATGCTATATCTTTCCATCACTTAAGTGAATTCAATTTCTTTCCTCAGTGTCTTATAGTTTTCAGAATACAGGTCCTTTGTCTACTTGGTTAGGTTTAGTCCTAAGTATTTTATATGTTTTAGTACAATGGTAAATGGTATTATTTCCTTAATTTGTTTTTTCCCATTTTTCAGTATTATTAGGTAGAATTGTTACAATTTGACTGCACATATACAATGTATTGCATGTAAATACATATACCCAAAATACTGCACCTTGTTTTTAAATTTACATATATGTATTTTTCATTGTTTGTAAGAAGGTTTAGAGCTTTAGCTATTTAAACTTACATAGTTATCAAAGGAATAAAGCCATCCACAAAATAAAAATTAATTGAAAAGGATAAATACACCTGCTATTGACAGCAACATTATTTTTATAATTGCCAATTATAATTACCAAGGTATGGAAGCGTTATAAATGCACATCAATAGACGAAGGGAAAAGAAGATGCGGCATATATATGTAATGGAATACAGATCACCCATAAGAATGAAAGGTATTTTGCCTTTTGCAGCCCTTCATTGACATTTTTTCCACTTCAAAAACCAGAATTTTATAACTGGCATAAACATTTCCATTGCATCAAAAGTACCTAGAAATAAGCTTAACCAAGGAGGTTGCCTATACTTTGAAAACTATAAAACATTGATGAAGGGAGTTGAAGATGATACAAAGAAATGGAAATATATCTTATGCTTCTGGATTGGAAGAATCAACATCATCAAGATGGCTGTACTACCCTAAACAATCTACAGATTCAATGCAACCCCTGTCAAAGTACTCAGAATATTTTTCACAGAACTAAAGCAAAAATTCCAAAATGTATATGAAACCATAAAAGACTCTAAACTGACAAAGCAATCTTTTGAAGGTCTTTTTTTCCCCCTTTCTTCTTTTTGTCCTTTTCTTATAGTTTGATGACAAGAGAAGTTTCTTTAACATTTGTTGTAAAGCTGGTTTGGTGCTGCTGAATTCTTTTAGCTTTTGTTTATCTGTGAAGCTTTTGAATTTGCCTTCAAATCTGAATGAGAGCCTTGCTGGGCAGAGTATTCTTGGTTGTAGGTTTCTCTCTTTCACCACTTTACTTATATCTTGCCACTCTCTCCTGGCCTGTAGAGTTTCTGCTGAAAAATCAGCTGATGGCCTTATGGGAGTTCCCTTGTATATTATGTGTTGCTTTTCTCTTGCTAATTTTAATATTTTCTCTTTATCCTTAATTTTTGTCAGCTTGATGACTATGTGCCTTGGTGTATTCCTCTTTGGGTTTAGTATCTCTTCAAAAAATATCTCAGGTTCTTTCTCTCTCTCTTCTCTTTCTGGTACCCCTATAATGCGAGTATTAGTAAGCGTCATGTTGTTCCAGAGTTCTCTTAAATAATTTCTTTTTCTGCTATTTTGTTGTCAGTGGATAGAAATGCCACTGATTTCTGTATATTAATTTTATACCCTGCAACATTACCAGATTCAGTGATGAGCTCTAGTAGTTTTCTGGTTGCTTCTTTAGGGTTGTCCATGTATAGTACCATGTCATCCACAAACAATGACAGTTTTACTTCTTCTTTATCGATTTGGATTCCCTTTATTTCTTTTTCTTCTCTGATTGCTATGGCTCGGGCTTCCAAAACTATGTTGAATATAAGTGGTGAGAGTGGGCATTGTTGTCCTGTTTCTGATGTTACAGGAAATGCTTTCAGCTTTTCATCATTAAGTATGATATTAGCTGTGTGTTTGTCATACATGGCCTTGATTATGTTGAGGTATGTTTCATCTGCACAACATTTCTGGATAGTTTTTATCATAAATGGATATTGACTTTTATCAAAAGCTTTTCTGCATCTATTGAGATAATCACACAGTTGTTATTCTTCAGTTTGTTAATGTGAGGTATCACATTGATTGATTTGTTGATACTGAAAAATCTTTGTATCCCAGGGATAAATCTCCCTTGATCATGGCATATGATCCTTTTAGTGCATTGTTGGAGTCCATTTGCTAGTTTTTTGTTGAGGATTTTTGCATCTATACTCGTAAGTTATATTGGCCTGTGATTTTCTTGTTTTTTGGTATCTGTCTTGTTTTGGTATCAGGGTGAGTGTGGCCTCATAGAATGAATTTGGAATTGTTCCTTCCTCTTTAATTTTTTGGAATAGTTTCAGAAGGTTAGATGTTAACTCTTCTGTAAATTTATGTTAGAATTCACCTGTGAAGCCAACTAGTCCTGGACCTTTGCTTGTGGATATTTTAAAATTACTGACTTAATTTGGTACCGGTAATTGGTCTACTCATATTTTCCATTTCTTTCTGATTCAGCCTTGGCAAATTGTACCTTTCTAAGAAATTGCCCATTTCTCCTAGGTTGTCCTTTTTGTTGGCATATAGTTGCTCATAGTAGCCTCTTACGAGCCCTTGTATTTCTGTGATATTGATTGTGACTTCTCCTTTTTTATTTTATTAATTTGGGCCCTCTCCCTTTTTTCTTGATGAGTCTAACTAAAGGTTTGTCAGTTTTATTCATCTTTTCAAAGAACCCATTTTAGTTTCATTGATTTTTTTTTTTGTCTTTATTTCATTCATTTCTGCTCTGAATTTTATGATTTCTTTTCTTCTACTAACTTTGGGTTTTCTTTGCTCCTCTTTCTCTAGCTGCTTTACATTTAAGTTTAGGTTGTTTATTTGAGATTTTTCTTGTTTCCTGAGGTAGACTTGTATTGCTATAATCTTGCCTCTTAGAACTGTTTTTGCCGCATCTCAAAACCTGTGGATTGTTGTGTTTTCATTTTCATTGCTCTCAAAGTATTTTCCAATTTTCTCTTTGATTTCTACAGTGATTCATTGATTGTGTAGTGGCATATTGTTTAGCCTCCACGTATTTGTAGTTTTTGCATTTTTTTTTTCTTGTAGTTGATTTCTGACCTTATAGCCTTGTGATCAGAAAAGGTTCTTGGTATGATTTTAATTTTCTTAAATTACTGAGGCTTGCTTTGTGATCCAATATGTGATTGATTCTGGAGTTTATTCCATGTGCATTTGAGAAGAATGTGTACTATGTTGTTTTCAATTAGAATGCTCTTAGATATTAATTAAGCCCATCTGGTCTAACGTGTCATTTGGGGTCTGTATTTCTTTACTGGCTTTCTGTCTGGATGTCCATTGATAAAAATAGGTGTTAAGGTTCCTCACAATTATTGTGTTATTGTTGATTTCTCCTTTTATGTTCGTTAAAAATTGCCTTATATATTGAGGTGTTCCTTTGTTGGGTGCGTATATATTTACAGCTGTTATACCTTCTTGGATTGGTACCTTGAGTATTATGTAGAATCCTTTTGTGACTCTCATAACAGTCTTTATTTTAAGATCACTATTGTTAGATATAAGTATTGCTACTCCAGCTTTCTTTTGGTTTCCGTTTGTAAGGAATTTTTGTTTTCCCATCCCCTCACTTTCAGCTTGCATGTGTCTCTAGGTCTGAAGCGGGTCTCTTGTACACAGCATACACATGCGTCTTCTTTTTGTATCCAGTCCGTCAGTCTATATTTTTTGGTCAGAGCAGTTAATCCCTTTATATTTAATGTAATTATCAATACGTATATTCTTATTACCATTTTGTTAATTGTGTTGGGTTAATCTCACAGATTCCACTCACATTAAAGTTTCTTAGGTCTTTTTCCCTTCAGTGAGGTTTTACATACCTTTGTATATAGTTAGATTCTTTAGTCACATTCTACATTCTATTTTGGGATACACTGATCTCCTAGCTATTTGTAACTTGTATACATCGATATTTGGTTTTTATGCTGTAAAGTTCTGTGGGTTTTGACATACATATAACATGTACCTGTTTTTAAAATATACAGATGGTTTCACCAAGCTAAAAAATCTTCAAAGCTTCACCTAGGAAACCGATCCCTTCCTCTTGTTCCCTGAACTCCTGGCAACCACTGATCTGTTTATTATATATATAGTTTCGCTTTATTCAGAATGCTATATAACTAGAATTGTACAGTATGTAGCTTTTTCTGATGGGTTTCTTTAACTTAGTGATATTCATTTAAGATACATTTGTGTATTTTCATGTCTTGATGGCTCATTCTCTTATTCAGTAATATTCCATTGTATGGATGTACCACTGTTTGCTTACCCATTCATGTACTCAAGGACATCCTGGTTGCTTTTAGTTTTTAATAGTATTGAGTAAAGCAGTTGTAAACGTTTAGGTGTTGAATTTTATATCTATATAGCTTTGAAATATTTAAATACCTAGGAGTGCAGTTGCTGGATTTTATGGTAATACAATGAACTTTGTAAAACACTGCTAAATTGTCTTCCAAAGTGGCTCTACCATTTTCCATTCCCAGCAGCATTGCATGAGAGTTCCTGTTACTCTGCATCCTCACCAACAACAGGTATTGTCAGTTTTTGGTTTAGTCTCTTTGAAAGCTGTGTAGAGGTAACCCATCGGTTTGTTAATTTTCATTCTCCTAATAACAAATGGTGTTGAACATCTTTTTACATGCTTATTTACTGTCTGAAAATCTTCAGTAGTTGTCTGTTCAGATCTCTTGTTCACTTTAAATCAGATTATGTTCTTATTGTTGAATTTTTTTGTAAATTTTGAATACAATATATATAATATATATTCTGCTATTGTTCAGTAAAGCATTCTGTAATTGTAAATTTTACCTTTTCAGTTAATGGTGATGCTCAGTTCTTCCACATCCCTGCTGGCTTTCTTTTTCTTAGTTGAATCCAGTACTAATAGAGGAGAGTTGAAGTCTCTAATTATATTTGTAGGTTTGTTTATTTCTCCTTAACTCCACCCTCTTTATTCTGTGCATTTTAAAACTCTTTTGTTAGGTATATGTACATTTAGGGATCTACATTTTCTTGGTAAATTGATAAGTTTATTATGTAATGTTCTTATTCTTGGTAATTTTCATTCTTTGAAGTATACTTCTTTGTATTAATATATTCACTTCAGTATTATTTTGATTAGTGTTTGTACGCTATATCATTTATCATTCTTTCATTTATAAACACTGATATTATATTTGACATTGGTTTCTTAAAAACCACATATAGTTTGACTATGTTTTATTTATTTGTAGGGATGTTTCTTTTATTTTGACAACTTCAGTATGTTTTATTGTGTTATAGATATATAAAGTTTATCCTCTTAACCATTTAAGTGTACAGTATAAAAGTGTTAACCAAATGCATATTGTTATGTAACACATCTCTAGAATTTTTTCATCCTACAAAACTCAAATTCTATACTCATTAGGAAGCTAACTTTCCTCTCCTGACAACCACCATTCTACTTTCTTTTTCTAAGAGTTTGGCTGCTCTAGATAACTCTTATAAGTAGAATCTTACCATATTTATTGTGAGAGTCTGTCTTTTAAATGGTGAGTTTAGGTCATTTAAAATTAATGTAATTATTGATATGTTTGGATTTAGATCTACCATTTTATTAAGTGATTTATGTGTTTTTCCTCTGTTTTTCCTTTGTTTCCCCAAATCTTGCCTTCATTTTGAGTTATTTGAATACTTTTATCATTCAACTTTATTGACTGTGTTTTTTTTAGTATGTCTTGTATAAATAGTTTTTGATGGTTTCTTTGAAAATTACTGTTTACATATTTAACTTTTCACAGTCTCATTGAAATGAATACTTTTATCCTTAAGTGGAATTTTGTCTTAAAACCATGTGAATCTATTTAACCCCTTTATGTTGTAGTTGTATTATATATTACATCTGTACACATTAAAAAACCTGCAGATAGTGTTGTTATTATTTTTTCTGCTTTCAACCATCAACTGCATTTTAAAGAACTTAAGAGAATAGCCTATTATATGTACCATGACAATGACCATTTCTCTTGCTTACTATCCCTAAGGTACTATTATTTTCTGGTATCATTTCCCTTCAATCTGAAGAACTTCCTTTAGCAATTCCTTTACAGCAAATCTGCTGGCAACAAATTCTCTTGGTTTTCCTTCATCTGAGAACACTTTCATTTCACCTTCATGCCTAGGGTCATTTTTAATAAATATAGATTTTCAAGCTGATAGTTCTGTTCTTTCAGCAACTGAAAAATATGCCACTTCCTTCTGTAGTTTCTGGTTAGTCATTCAAATTGTTCTTCTCTTACAGGTAATATGCCATTTTTTCTGACTGATTTCAGTTTTTCTTTTACTTTAGTTTCAACAGTCTGATTATGATTGGTCTAAGCATGGAATTTCTTTGGGTTTATCCTGTTTAGGGATAGGTTTATGTGGTTTGCCACACTAAGGAAGTTTAGAGATGTTATATCTTGAATTATATTTTTTCAGTACTGAACTTGTTCTGCTGTCTTTCTGGGACTCTGATGGCAAGAATGTTATGCCTTTTGTTATTTTCTTACAGGTTCCTCTCGCTCTGTTAATTTGTCTTCAATATCTTTTTCCAGGTTAAATAGTTTCTATTGATCTATTTTTCAGTTTCACTGACAATTTCATCTGTTATGCACTTTATGCTTTTGAGCTCATTTAGTGAGTTTTATACTTCAGTTATTTTATTTTTCAGTTCAAATATTTCCTTTTGATTTTTTTTTTTTAAATTTAAGGAGCGATGAGAGCTTTGTTAGCACCCAGCAGACAGGCCAATGGGTGGGCTGACAGGCCAATGGTCAGGTGTTCGCACAGGCAGCAGGGACACGTGGGAAGGTGAGCGTTCGTCAGGCAGGTAGGCAGGCAGCAAGCAGGAAGGATGCAGCTGGGGGCTGCCCTGTGAGGGGTGTGGCATTCCTCCAGCTGCTGCCTGCTGGGGCCTCAGTCTGTGGCTTAGAACTCGGTGTCCACCACTCAGAAAGCTGGCCTGCCTTAGTCAGGCATTGATGAAGACCAAAGCCTGGCCTCCTTTTGTAGCTGGACCTCCTTTAGTGCAAATATGGAAGAAGTGTCAGGAAGTTTGTGGATGCGCTTCCACAGGCTGAGGAAGAACAGAAGTTTCATGGCATCCTCTGCGGAGATACAATTGCGAACTTCAAGCTGCAGCAGCTTGGTGTGGAGGTCAGCCCCGCCTCTGTCAAGTCTGCAGCAAGGACAAGGGGACTGGGGATAGCAGTATGTCTTGAACTCTTCACTGGACAGGATGCCTGGCCACGTCTCCTCAGTTGGGGGTTCCCAAGACGCGCAAGATGAACTGCAGGTGTTCCTCCACCGTGTAGCCCGGGAAGAAGGGCCGGCCCGTGGCCATCTCATAGAAGATGCAGCCCACACCCCACATGCCAATCTGAGAGGAGCAGTCCGTGGACCTGAGCAGGATGTTGGGGGCCGGTACACAGCGTTACAACCTAATTGGAGTAGGTCCTCATTGGAATTGACTCGGCCCGGGCCAGGCCGAAGTCGGCCAGCTTGAGCTCTCCTCTCTCATTGATGAGCAGGTTCTGGGGCTTGACGTCTCGGTGTAGCACGTTCTGCCGGTGGCAGCAGGCCAGGCCGCGGATCAGCTGGAACAGGAAGAGTTTCGCATTGTGCCTGCTGATGACGTTCCCACAGCCATCTGGGTACTGCGTCAGGTCCCTGTCCGGGTACTCAAAGACAAGGGTGAGCGACTTCTCTGAGGATAATGTCGTGTGGCGGGATGATGCTGGCGTGTTTGAGGTCCTTGAGCAGGGACGCTTCCCAGATGGCGGTGCAGGGCGCCCCCTCTTCATGTTTAGTCTGATCTCCCTGGCGCCACAAGGTTGTCTGTGAGCTTGCTTTTGCCTTTGCAGACGGTGGCATATGTACCCTCTCCCATCTTGTCCAACTTGATGTAGGTCTCCAGTTTCCCAAAGTCGATCCCAGGCAGGCTGACACGGCGGAGGCGGCAGCCGAGGGGCTTGTCAAAGATGGGGATATTGGGGGTCAACTTCTCACGGTAGCCCTCGGGCAGCCGGGTGTCGGCTGGTAGTGATGGGCGCTTGTCGACGTTCTCCGTGGAGATCTTGCGCGGGGGTAGGGGGGTGGGGGATGGGGTGGGGGTTGCGCATGCGCACTCTCCCTGGTGACCGCACCTCATGCGAGGGCGCGGCGGAAGCCTGGTCCCTCTCCCCGGCCGACCCCACCTTCCAGTCCTCGTGTATAATCTCTGGTGCGGAGCTGAGGGGCCCCGTCCAGAGCGAGGCTCCCCAGCGGCAGCTCGTGTGGGGGCCCCTCCACGGTCACCGCCGCCGCCGCCGCTCTCACCCAGGCCTGTCTGTTCAGGGGCACCGTTGGCCTTGTCTACACCTCGGCGCCCTCGGAGTGTCACTGACAGCCGCCTTTTGATCTTCTTCAGCGGATCCGTGGCGACCGGCGGGGGCGCGCGAGCCACCTCAGCGCCGCGGGGCCGGCAGGGCGGCGCCTGGGGCGGCGGCCCGGGCTGAGGCCGCGCGACCTCCTTCTCCTGCTTCCCCTCCTGTTCGCCGCAGGCGCCCGTCCCAGGGGGTCTTCGGCCGTGGCTGCCGGGCCCGGGCCGACGCCCGCTGTGGAGGAGGAGGAGGCGGCGGCAGCGGCGGCGGCGTCCCGCTCAGCAGGCCCTGAGCTCGGCCGCTGCGGGCGGTGGCCCCGGGCTCCTCGGCGCTGGCTCGAGTCCGAGAGCTCGCGGCGGCGCGCGGTTCAGGGCCGACCGCTGGCGGAGACGCGGCAGACCCCCTTCTGATCCTTCTTTATACCTCATTTCTGAGTCCTCCAACCTATGTATTAATTTTAGGAGTGCTTGCAATTTCTCGTTAGAATATTTTAAATAACTTACTATTTTAAAATCTTTGTCAGGTAATTCTAATAACTTTGTCATGTCAATGTTGATGTTTCTTGATCGTCTTTTCCCGTAAGAATTGAGAGTCTCCTGTTTCTTCAAATGCTGAGGAATTTTGGATTGCTATATCAGGCTTTCATACGCTGAGGGTTTTTTTTTTTTAATACTTTGAATAAAGTTGGTATGTTTGTTTCGGCAAGAAATTTACCTGGTTAAATTCAGGCCACAGGTTTCAGCCCATCTTCCTTGGCTCCGGGTTGAATGTCAATTCAGTTTCAAAACCTTTGCAGAGCTATTCAGATCTGCCCCACAAGTGCACGTCCAGCGGCTGTCCGGGTCTGACCAGAAGTCTTTCTGATAATCAGGTTTTACAAGTCTTTATTACACTGATTAGCATCAGATCCAGCCATGCACACAAAGTTTGGGATTAAATTTCCTAAGATTATTTAAAAATTTACTGAGATTTCTTTCATGAGGTCTGCCCTCATCATAACCTCCCCAGTACACTTCATGTCCCTGGAGTACTTCTCTCAGGTTCTGTATTCAGAAACACAGGGCCTTAGTTATTCTGTGCTGCTTACTTTTGGGACCAAGAGGTGACAGGACCAGAGGATGAAAAACAGGGTAACTTTACCAGGGATTTGGTGGTACTTTAAATTCTGGTCTTCTTTCCAATTCTCCTGATGTTATTCAGTTTGCAGGGTTCTCTAACAGCTGCTCTGTGCATTCTGTCTCAGAGCTGCACTCAGTGGTACAGACACGGTGGAACGTGTTTTCTCCAGCTTACCTGGAACTGACTCCCACAATTATTTATTTACTTTTTATTTCTGCATATTACCTGCACCCAATCTTGGCCTTCTAGTTTCTGAATACTTCTGGTCTTGACTCATTTTCCTTCTTCCCCATTCAATGCCTAACACTCAGTCACTGTGTTATTAAATGACATTAATTCCTTTTATTTTGTAACTGCTTTGCCTAGCCTCACTCCAAGTGCAAAGGGCAGACTCACTGAGATTTGGGGGAAATGCCTGGTAACTACTGTCCTGCGTTGGTTAATTAGAACATCAACAAGATTACAAGGCAATATTTTATGATTTCCCATTGGCATGTTTCACAGAAAACATTTTCAAGTTGAAGTAAATAATGGAAAGAAGTACTCGCTAACAAATTAATTACCTGTTAATTTATCACTAGAGTGACTGGCAAGCTAGAAAATAAATTTATTACTTTTTATCTTAAGCTGAAGTACACAGAGAATTTCTGTGTGCAGCTCCTTACACGTGGTGTTCAAGGATGACAAGTTCCCTGTGTAGCAGCCCTGGGAAATTCTCTGGAAATGTTCCATCACAGTTTCCACTAGCTAGCTCTGCTTGTGGCCCTCAGAGCCAGCTACACACAAAGTAGGGAAATGTAAATAAACTTCCTCTTTCCTCTCTCTTCTGCCTCTTCAGGCTTTCTATCTGTGCTTCCTACAAACATCTCAATTCCAACAAGCCCCTCTCTTGAGCGTACTTCCTGCTAGATTTATTTAATTATATTCCACTTCATTTCTGGATGTAAAGCAGCTTATTATTTCCTCAGCTTCTTTTCCCTCACTGCTAATCTTCTTGAAAGACTGACATACTCCTCCCAGAAGAGAACTGGAATGATGTCAAAGGAATGAAATATTACATTGGTTCTCAAAGTGTGGTCCCTATACCAGTAGCAATACAGCACCTAGTAACTTGTTATAAAGGTAGATTCTTGAGTCCCACCTATAGAATCAGAAACTCTTCAGGTGCAGCCCCACAATCTGTGTTTTAACAAGCCCCCTAGGTGATACTGATGTACGCAAAATTTGGGAACCATTGTAAATAGGGAGTTAATAATTGCCTGGTACTGGTAGAATGAAGGGGAAGGGTGTGGTCCGCATGTGGGTTGCTTGTCAAATTGTGAGGACTTACTGAATTGGTTATTCCATGCTTGAAATAAGTCTTGTGACTAGCACCCAGAGTGGCTGTGCGCAGTGCAGGAAGGGAAAGCGAAGTATAAATGGTGGGTGCGAAGGGCTGACAGCGCCCCAAGTGTCTTTCACCTCTGCCTTCTCCATCTGGTGGCCTGCAGAGTGTTCTCCCCAGCTACTGTGAACACTTTGGCAATTATTCCAAGGGGCATTTTTCTAATAAAAACCCACTCATTGTTCCTCCAGGGTTTTTTTCTCCTTCAGTGGCCCTGGAAGCACTAGGCAAACACATTTTTAATGACCAGAATTCACAGATACGGTATTATCCTCCTCTCCATGTATGATTTCAGTAATCCACTGAGACTTCTTGGCTGGCTTTTTACAGTCCTTAACATCACATAAATTTTGATTCAGCCAAATAGGTTTCCTTAACATAATACAGTTATTTCAGTATTATAAGATAATCATAAATCTGAATCATTATGTCTTGTGACGGACACAGAATTATAT
This sequence comes from Camelus dromedarius, assembly GCF_036321535.1. NCBI lineage: Eukaryota > Metazoa > Chordata > Mammalia > Artiodactyla > Camelidae > Camelus > Camelus dromedarius. The sequence goes on from NC_087443.1 coordinate 9,180,846, forward strand.
GTTGCGCCATAATTTATAATTGAACAAAGTTGGTCCTTCTTAACAAAGCATTCTTTGATATCACTGAAATCATCAAGAGAAATAAGGAAATGGTGATTGGCTAAACAAAACTTCTATTGTAAGAAAAAATCTTTCTTCAGAGAAATATTGAGCAAGTGGAATATATGTTCATGACAGTACTGACATTGATCCCAGCGATCCTACATTGGCGTTTCCATCTAAACATCATGAAAATACAGGATATAAAAGTGTGTGTGTGTGTGTGTGTGTATACACACATACACATATATAAATACATACACTACAATTCACTATCAATAGAAACACCAACCCCTGGAAAACACTCAATATTTTCTGGAAGTTTCCTCACTGTTATCAAACAAAAGATAAAGTTATTTGAACATTAGAGTCAGGGAGAAATTTCTGTAGTTAGCTTGTAAGTATCTATGCACTGTGCACTGTTCCTCCCATTAAAGTAGCAGGAAGAGTTTTACAATGGTTAATTTTTTTTCACAAATATATGCTCACAACTCAAAAGTTGATTATAATTGACCCTCAAATAATGCAGGAGTTAGGGGCACTAATCCTCCTTGCAGCCAAAAGTCTGTGTGTAACTCAGAGTTGGCCCTCCATATACTTGGTTCCTCCACATATGTGGTCCCACTTTGGTAGACTCAACCAACCTCAGGTCATTTGGTAATGTAGTATTTAACACTGAAAAAAAATCCCTGAATAAGTGGACTCATGCAGTTAAAATCCACAGTGTTCAAGGACTGACTGAATAATGCTTTGTTTTAGAAGATTGTCTTTATAAATAACAAATTTTGATTTCAGTTTTTGTAAGTACTTTATATTTTGAGAAAAATTATGTATTTGCTCATAATTTATATTAACGTTTTCAGCTTGTTTTATCATTTATTTTTTCCATTTCTCTTTTTTGGGGGCTGTGATTTACCTTTACTGAAAAAACACAGTTGGTAAGTTTAAAGTTCGATGGGTTTGACAAATGTATACACCTATGTAACCACCACCTTAATTAAGATACACAGCATTTCTACAACAAAAACTGTTCACTTCTCTCTTTTTCCAGTTACTGCCTTGCACCCAGAGAGAAAAACCGCTGTTCTGGTTTTCATTATCATATATTGATTCCTCTATGTTATTGTATGTGTCAGTAGTTGATTTCATTTTATTACTAAGTAGTAATTAATTTCCACGACTAATGATTTTACCCACCTTTTCATATATATTTTGACATTCATTTATTTTCTATGTTGAAGTATTGATAGAAAAATACCCCCCATCTCTGTATTGGGCTGAGTGGTTTCTTACTGAATTATCAGTGTTCTTTATATGTTTTGGATATAAGTTCTATATCAGATATGTGTTTTGGAAATATTCTCACGAAATCTCTGGCTTATCTTTATTTTCTTAAGAATTATTTGCAACAGGCTTAAAACAACAAAGATTTATTACTTCTCTATTCTGTGGTTTTGAAATCTTGGTGATTTTCCTCCTGGTCTTGCCTAGGGTCACTTCTATGGCTTAAATGGAAATGAAACACCCAAAACAACCTACTCACATACCTAGAAGTTGATGCCATCACTGTGTGTGCCCCAAGGAGGCCTCTCCTCTTCTAGAAAGCTAGTGTGAACTTCTGCAAAACTTGGAGGCCTCAAGATTCTAAAAGAGTGAAAGCAGAAGGTGTGATGCTTCTTAAGTCCCAGTATCAGAAGAAATGTAATATTAGTTGTGTTGCATTCCATATTTACTCCTTTTATGATTCCTTCTTCACTCCTGGTATTTCAAGTTTCCTTCTGGTGTCACTTCCCTTCTGCCTGAAGAACTTCTTTTGGGAATTTTTACGAGCAGCTCTACTGGCAACAAAATTTCTTAGTTTTCATTCATCTGAGAATGTCTTGATTTCACCTTTATTCTGGAAGGACAGCTTTGCTTGATGTAGAAATCTGGAGTAATATATATTTTTTTCTTTCATTGCTTTAAAGGTGTGCCACTTCCTTCTGGGTTCCATGGTTTCAATTGAGATAGCTACTGTTCTCCCTTGTAATTAGTTCATCTTTTCTCTTTTACTACTTTTGAGAGTTTCCCTTTATCTGTAGTTCTCAGAAGTTTATTTCTGATGTGTCTTGATATGTATTTCTGTTTGGGGTTCACACAGCTCCTTGTACCTATAAATTTATGTCTATTATTTCTTTGAAAACTATTTCAGTCCCACATTTTTCTCTTTTCCTTTTGGGACTCTGCTGATACAAATGTTAAATTTTTTGTTATTTTTCTACAGATGATTCCCTGTGATTCTATTAACTTCTTTCAGTCTATTTTCTCTCTGTTGTGCAGTTTGGGTTATTTTCACTGTTCTCTTCTGTCTTCAAGTTCCGTTATTATTTGCCCTGTGATAGTAATTCTGAATATTGATCATTGGCCTCTCTGGTGGCTTTTTTATTTTGGTTAATGTACTTTTCAGTTCTATAATTTCTATTTGATTTTTTATATCCTCCATTTCTTTGCTTAGATTTTCTATGATAGATTAGAAAATCACTATTTATATTAATTGATTCAGGAAAGATCATCAGGAGATGCTAAAATTAATGGATAAATGCTTGAGGAAACAGGGTTTATACATAGTGTCAAAGTTTTGCCCCAGAAAACAATGATTAATTACTCATTAATTGATAAAGTACTTACACATATCAGTTAATAAATAAAAATACTTATTAACTAACTTCAAAGTGGAGTAACCTCACTGACATCATCTTAGTCAAGTGATAAAAGTTAACATCATCAGTCAGAGACACATGAATATCATGGGTCTTTATTATGTTGCACTGAAAAGACCACAGGTTGACTTCTCTAGTATTCTGGCCCAAAATGCATATGCTTAATCTTATCATACAAAAATATAAAACAAATCTAAATCAAAGGAAATTATATGAGATGAATGGCCAGAACTCTAAAAATGTTAAGATCATAAAAGATAATTAAATATTAGGGAAATCGTTCCAAAGTAAAGGTAACTAAAAACATATGACAAATAGATCAATGTATGATCCTGAATTGGATCCTGGAATGGAGACAGAAGGGTGAAAAAGAAGTCCATTTTTATTTATTTGTTTTGTTTATTTGTTTTGTTTTTGCTATAAAGAACATAGTTGGGAAATCAGAAAACCTGAATGGCTCTGTGGATTAGATAGTGGTACTGTATGAATACTAATAATGTCCTGATGTTAATGGCTGTGCTGTAATAGGGGAGTGTGTTAGTCTCCTAGTACAGTCATAATTTACTGTCAAAATATTACAGATTGAGTTCCTTAAACAACAGATTTTTTTTTCCCAGAGGAAATGCTTCATTTTATTTCCACTCACAATACCCCAAAAATGATCAGTCCCTACCCCTCCCTCACCTTGATGTGGCCCTCACCCCAACAACTTCACACAACACTGATTTTCTCCCAGAGCTAAAATGAACACCCAATCACCAATAACGGCTGTTCTCCACCCAGCCCACCTCCCCATCTGCCTGTATATCCATCTGCTCTGCGAACTTGGCCACCTTTTGGTTCCATCCCCCAAATGTAGTTCTCCAAGGTCACCTGGCTTGTTTGGCTTACATTCTATGGGCACCATTCTTAGAACTTTTCTTGGCTTAGTCCCCAGATGGTTCCCCTGTCCTCCTATGCATCGTCATTCTGCAGAGCTTCCTGGCCTCATTTCCCTGTTTGGGAGACTAAGTTTCCAAGCTCTCCCCTGCTCCCCAAATTCCCTGTGGGGCTCTGTTCCTCAGCTGTTACATAAGGATGTACATGTTGACTGAGGCCAAACATGCCTTGATTCTGGGGAGAGAAGAGGGGAGCCAAATCAGAATGTAAACGAGAGGAGACAAGGATCAAAGAGGAGAGAGAAAGGGGGGTGGGAGGAGGGAGGGAAGGGTTTGATGGGAAGCTGGATGCAGGGGGATGACAGCGGGATGGACCCTCCCACCTCAGCCCCAGAAAGACTAGGGAGCCAGAGCGGAAGACCAGCGCCCCCTACCGCACAAAGCCCCTGCCTGGCTAGCTGTTCCGGGTTCCCTTGCTTCAAGCCTTGTACACTTAGATGAGCAGCCCATTGACATACTGGATTTCCCACTCCGCCTACTCAGCCGTCTCCCTCAGCTCCCGGTTCCGAGTCTTCAGCCCCTGGCACCCGCCCTCCAGGGCCTCGCCCTCTGGGCGCTTCCTTGGCAGGTACCTCAGAGCCGCTGATGTGGTCTGGTCCCTCTCCTTTTGCTCGTGGTCCCCGTGGGCGGTGGCAGGATTGGGGTAGGGGGCTGGGCGAGAGGGTGGAGGTGGACAAAGGGGTTGTGGGGATGGGGGCGGGGTTGCCAACCCAGAGTCCCCTGGCCCAGCCTCCCTGCAACAGTAGATGGCTAGCAAGTCAAGGGTATCCAGGGCTGGGGCCTGGGGGAGGTCAATGGTGAGAAGGGGAGGGGCGGTGGCAGCAGCGGTTTAGGACTTCGGGATGATGGTGGGAGGAGGGAGCATCAAGGAAGAAGTCTTCCATCTGCTCAAGTTCCTTTATAGGAGGGAAGCATAGCTTCTAGATCTGGGAAGATGAGGGGAGGGCACCTGAGGGCAAGGGGGCTCCAAAGGGGGAAGGGCTGTAAAGTCGACCAGCTCGGTCATCCAGCCAGGGAAGCCATCATCTACCAGGGGAGCTCCCCCACCCGGAAGCCCGCCCTCCAGGGCTCCCCCAAGGACCTCATAGGGGCCCAGGAGGGCAGGGGCCTGGGGGGGGGGGTGGCTCCCATAGTCTATGAGCCAGCCCAGCCCACTAGCTGGGACCAGGGTCCTGTCCAGGTCCAGCCCCAGGGTCGCCAGGAGTGACATGGCTGTGGTGCGGGTGCTGGGCACGGATGGCAATGAAGGAGGCTGCGCCAACAGCTGGGAGGAGATTCTGGAAGTTGCTCAGCTGGGCGAAAACAGGCACCAAGGCAAAAGTGGAGGACTCCATGGCTGCAGAAAGGAGAGGCAGCGGCGGCCTCAGGTGAAGAAAGAAGGCAGGATCCGCGAGCACAGGCACGCAAGCGTAGAGACTGGCCTGGGGCGCAGAGGGGCCGCAGCTGCAGAGCCATGGCCGGGGCTGTGCAGGCGGAGGCGGTGTCGTGGTAGCAGGAGGAGAGACCTTCATCTGAGGATGGGGAAGAGGCAGCCCCGGGGACTGGGGACAGATATAAACAACAGAAATTTAATTTCTCACTGTTCTAGAGGCCAGAAGTCCAAGATGAAGTTGCCAGCAAGGCTGATTTCTTGTTAGACTTCTCTTCCTATTTTGCAGACATCCATCTTATTGTGCCCCCAACAAGGCCTTTCCTCAGTGAGCATGGACGCTCCTGCTCTCTCTTCCTCCTCTTATAAGGTGTCAGTCCTTTTGGATTCGGGTCCCACATTTATGCCCTCCTTTAATCTTAATCACCTTCTTAATGGCTGTGTTATCAAATGCAGTGACGCTGAGGGTTAGGGATTCAACATATGGACTTAGGGGAAACAGTTGAACCCATTACAAAGTGTCCTTGGTTTTAGGAAATACACACTAAAATATAAGTAAGAAGACAGCATGTTTGCTATATAATTTAGGGAAAAACTGGAGAGAATATTAAAATAAAAAGTGATAATACGTTAACAATTGGGGAACTGAGATGAACTGTATGTACTTCTTTGTACAATACTTTCAGCTTTACTGAAAGGTTTCAATTATTTCAACATAAAAAGGTAATGGAAAATGACACGTAGATTTCTCTCCATCCACTGCTTCTACCAAAAGTGATCCAATGCATTCAGATTCTCAATCTTTTAGCTTTGTTTTCATATACAAGCCATGAGCTTACAGAAGACAAGCCACAGTCTTACCAGTTTACCCCAGGTTGCTGAGCAGAGAGTATAAGGCCAAGAGGATGGACTTAGTCATTGAACTCCTCCCAGTGTTACTTTTCTATCACAAATCAAACGGCTTCCTGAAGCTGGATCCAACTAAAATGGTATGTTTTTCCATTGGGCTATTTATCTGTTCTTGCACAAACTGCCCAATCGTTTAACTTTGTAAGTATTGACTCCTGTATATTCTCTAATTCTATTATCTCTATTCTCTTTATGGTAATTTGTCAAGATTGTCTTGGCCATTCTTGGTACTTAAACTTCTGTACAAATTTTAGAATCAGCTTATTAATTTCCATTAAAAAATACCTGCTAGGATTTTTATTGCAACTGCACTGAATCTGTAGATCAATTTAAGAACTGACATTTTTACAATACTGAATTTTTTTAATATGTGATTATAGGATGCTCTGCCACGCTAACTGAGATAGTCTTTTATTTCAACAATGTGCTGCAGTGTTCTCTGTAGAGGTTTCACGTGTCTTTTACAGATTTATCCCTAGCTATTTGTTGTATTCTGATGAGACTATGACTACTATTATTTAAAACTGTTATTTTGCAATTTTTTGTTGCTACATATAGAAATACAATTGGTTTCTGTATGTTACGTATCTGGCAACTTTAGTAAATTCACTCTTGGATTTTATTTATAAACAATAACATCATCTGTGGGGTTGAGGGTTTTATTTATTTCTGGTTTTATGTATTTTTTCTTTCCTTGATTTATTACAGTGAATAAGACCTTCATTATAAATTAAATAGAAGTGGTAGTTGTCTCAGTCCTAATCTCAGGGGGAAGACTTCAGTATCTCATCATCATATATGATGATTCCTTGAGATTTTTTTGTTGTTGCTGTTACTATAGTTCAGATTAAGGAAATTCACTTTTGTCCTTATTTTACTAAGTATTTCTTAAAAAAAATTTTTTTTATTGAGTTATAGTCAGTTTACACTGTTGTGTTGATTTCCAGTGCAGAGCACAATTTTTCAGTTATACATGAACATACATATATTCACTGTCACATTCTTTTTCACTGTGAGCTACCACAAGATCTTGTATATATTTCCCTGTGCTATACAGTATAATCTTGTTTATCTATTCTACATATGCCTGTCAGTATCTACAAATTTCAAACTACCAGTCTGTCCCTTCCCACCCCTACCCCCACCCCCCCGGTAACCACAAGTTTGTATTCTATGTCTATGAGTCTGTTTCTGTTTTGTATTTATGTTCATTTGTTTTTTTCTTTCTTTATTCTTCATCTTTTTTTTTTAGATTTTACATATAAGCGATCTCATATGGTATTTTTCTTTCTTTTTCTGGCTTACTTTACTTAGAATGACATTCTCTAGGGACATCCATGTTGCTGCAAATGGTGTTATGTTGTCATTTTTATGGCTGAATAGTCTTTCATTGTAGAAATATACCACATCTTCTTTATCCAGTCATCTGCTGATAGATATTTAGTCTGTTTCCATGTCTTGGCTATTGTAAATAGTGCTGCTGTGAACATTGGGGTGCAGATGTCTTTTTGAAGTAGGGTTCCTTCTGGATATATGCCCAGGAGTGGGATTCCTGGGTCATATGGTAAGTCTATGCCTAGTCTTTTGAGGAATCTCTGTACTATTTTCCACAGTGGCTGCACCAAACTGCATTCCCACCAGCAGTGTAGGAGGTTAGGGTTAGGGTTAGTTTTTTATTAATGAAAAGGTGCTAAATTTTATGAGATTCTTCCCCCACATTTGCTATAATTATGTAGTTTTCTGCTCTTCTTTCTTAACATGGTAAATTATATTGATTGACTTTGAATCTTAAATCCACCTTTTATTCCTTGGACAAAGCTAACTTGTATTATTTAAAATATGCCTTATTTGATATGCCAATATTTTGTTTGAGGCTTTATGTTTCTATATTTATCAGGTGGATTATTCCATAATTTTCCTTTTTCTGGTAATATTCTTGTCAAGTCTGTTATTAAGACTATGATAAGACTTTTTTAAGGTCAGCATGTGATCAACTTTGTTAGATGTTCCATGTGCACTAGAGGATAAAACTACTCTATGACTGTTGGATGCAGTGTTCTATGCATACATTTTTAAATATATGGTATAAATATTCTATAGCATTACTGATATTTTTGTTCTGTCAGTTACTGAGAGAGTTTTTTAAATCTCCATTTATGATTTTAGATTTAATTTTAACTTTGAGAGCTGTTGCTCAGTATATTTTTAGGTAAATTTAGAATTTTATATCTTCCTGTTAAATAAAATCAATAAATGGATTCACTAAAGTTGCAGGATACAAAATCAATATATGGAAATCTGCTGCATTGCATTACTATAGGCTAATGACAAACTCAGATTGAGGGAAATTAAGAAAACAATCCCATTTACAATTTTATCAAAAAGAATAAAATACCTGGACTAAAATTAGCCAAGGAGGTAAAAGACGCTTTATATTTAAAACAATAAGACACTGATGAAAGAAACTAAAGAAGAGACAAGTAAATGAAAGTATATTTTGTGTCCATGGATTAGAAAATTACATTATTAAAGTGTCCATAGTACTGAAAGCAATCTACATATTCAATGCAAACTTGATCAAAATCCCAATGGCATTTTTCACAGAAATAGAACAAGCAATTCTAAACTTTGTGTGGAGCTATGAAAGACCTCAAATAACCAAAGCAGTCTTGACAAAGAAGAACAAAGCTGGAGGATCATGAGCCTTGATTTCAAATATACTATAAAGCTCTACTAATCAAAACAGTATGGAAAGGCAACCTACGGAATGAGAGAAAATAATTGCAAATCATGTATCTGATAAGGCGTTATGTCCAAAATATATGAAGAACTCCTACAACTCAATAACAACAACAACAAACCCCCCAAATAATCAAATTTAAAGTGGGCAGAGGATCTGAACAGACATTTTGCCGAAGAATATGTACAATTAAACAACATGTACATGAAAAGATGCTCAACAGCACTAATTATCAGGGAACTGCAAATCATAACCACAGTGAGATGCCACTCACACCCGTCAGTGGCTTTTGTCAAAAAGACAGGAACTACTATTGGCAACGATGTGGAAAAAAGGAACACTATGTGCTGTTGGTGGGAACGTACATTGATACAACTACTATAAAAAACAGTATGGGGGTTCCTTAAAAGATTAAAAATAAAATCCCCATATGATCCAGGAATCCTACTTGTGGGTATATTTTCCAAAGAATTAAAATCAGGATCTAGAAGAGGTATCTGCAGCCCATGCTCACAGCAGCAGTATTCATGACAGCCCAGATGTAGAAACCTCCTAAATGCCCATCCACAGAGGAATGAATAAAGAATGGGAGATATGTAGGTATGTGTAAATATACATGTAAATATGTGTATGTGTGTATGTATATATATACACACACAGTGTATCTAATTGTGTATGTATGTGTATATAAAGTGTATGTGTATATATATATGTGTAATAAAGTGTATGTGTGTGTGTGTGTGCATGTGTGTGTGTATGTGTGTGTGTTTATATATTTATATATATATATATAAAATTAAGCCATGAAAAAGAATGAAATCTTGCCATTTGCAACAACATGAATGGACCTTAAGGAAATTATCCTAAGAAAAATTATTCAGATAGAGAAAAAAATATGATTTCACTTAAATGTATAATCTAAAATTTTAAAAAGAAGAAAAAACAAGCTTATAAATACAGAGTGGTGGTTGCCAGAAGCAGAGGGTAGGGGTGTGAGTGAAATGGCTTAAGGGAGTCAAAAGGTACAAACTTTCAAAACTTCCTACACTTTGATAGGAATGCAGTTTGGTGCAACCATTGTGGAAAACAGTATGGAGATTCCTCAAAAGACTCAAAATAGACTTACCATATGACCCAGCAAGGCAAGGCAATTTAAGACAAGACAAGACAAAAGACAAAAGATCAACTGTAATGGCCAAGGTCAGTTCTGAGAAGTTGGACCTGCTTCCTTTGTTTGAGATTTCAGTGCAAAATAATAAATCATTTATGCCTGGTTGGAACAATTTACTTCCAAGTAAGAGTTTTGTTACAAAGTTCTGCTTCTCCTAAAGGAAGTAGGAGGGCTGACAAATGAAATGGAGGCAGAAGCTGCCACTCGCACCTTCACCAAACACCCCCTCCCCATGGTAAGTGTAACAAAAGCAGCAAAGTTGAATATTAAATAGTAAAGAAGAGCAGGGGCAGGGGTGGTTGATACACACAGCCTCACTCGGGAAAGTGCCTGGTTCAACACCAGCCAAGATGCAGCAGCGTGCTCTCCTTGGTCCAAATTTCTTACGTCCATCCTTGCCACACAGTGCAGCTGTCACTCACGCTACAGCTCATGAAGCTTGACCTAACAGCTCTGACAACCGGTCCTCGAATGCTGATCCTGTTGATGGAGAACCTTCCTGTCTTCTGGTTAAAATCCTACTCCACAGAGTTCCTGCTGAACTGCCGACAATAACATGACGACAGGATTCCCAAGGGCCAGCCTCCCACCTGACTCCCAGGGTAGTCTCCATTCCTGAAGCATCTCCAGCCACTGTCTATGTGCACTCACCCTGCAGGTCTCCAAAGATTCAGTTTTCCCCTAACCACTGAGGTCTCCTGGAGCACCTCCAAAGTAAACCCAGGACAAGACAGCACATCTGGGCCTAGGACAGCATCTCCAACATATCCTCCAGAATAATGGCTCCTCCTGGGCTGAAAGCTCACTGAGGAAGTACACTTCAGTGGCGACACTGACAGGATTTCCAACTTTGTAATTTTCTGAGCCTTTACTACACTTAACTTCATGTTAATATACAAAGTAAAGCAAAGCAAAACACAGTGCCTTTCATTAATTCAAGTGTTGTGTTTTGCTTTGTGGGTGTGATAACATGAACCCTCACGTCTCTGACACTTGTTGACAGACCAGACTGTGAAACCAACGTTTAGCGGCACACACTGTGGGAAATGCCGGTCTGACGGCAAGACGGTGGCCAAGAGGTCGAAGACCCAGGTCTGGCCCTATGTCTGAGTGTGTGACTTAGGGCAACTTTTATATGCTGTGTATCTCAGCTTTCTCATCTATAAAGTGGGGAAAATAACGCTTGTGCTAACTGCCTCATAGAGGAATTGCAATGGATAGAACTGCTTCAAAAAGCATAGAGTACACTTGTGAGATTTTAGGATGGTGTCCAGGGTAGAAGGGCACGCTGCCTGAGAGCTGCAGGCTGCCCAAGCTTCCTAGCGAAGAACACAGCTGTCCCCGGTACCTTGGGAAGCCCAGGTGCTCTGTGAACCGTGAACTGTGCCCTCTTCTTCTCTGAAGGATGAAGGAGACGCAGGCTCTCCAAGCCAGGCCGGGTTACTCAGGACGAAGCAGGGCCTGTACAGGACCCTCTTCCGACATCTCACAGCAACAGCCCACATCAGTATCTTCAAAAATACACACGGCAGAGTTACCAGGGGAGAAGGGGCCCACTCAAATTTCATTCTCAGATCTCTTCCACCTCCTAAGTGCTTCTGTGAGAGGAAAGCAGGCAAGCAATGGACAGGAGGGAGAGAAGGGGAGGGGAAGATAGGAGAGTGTGGTAGGCTGATTTGCTCAGAAAACAGCAGAATGAAATAAATGACTATGTTTCCTGAGACACTGGTCAGGAAAACACTCCAGCCCTGGCCGTGACAGCACTACACTGTGTCAACTGCACTGTGAGTAGGGGGACAGTTTCCAGGGTCCTGGAAACAGAGCCTGGAGGACAGGAACCTGCACACGGGCTCTCCACATCAGCACATTGTGCAGCAGAACTAGTGCAGAACCAGACTGGGCAAAAATAGCATCGAGGACTGGACAGCTTATTTATATACAACATGTGACAATGAGTCTCAATTATGATGCCCCCGAAACCTCTGGTTCATTTTATTTGTAGCTAAAGTAAATAGTGACCTTTATTACCAGTTACGTGAAATCTACATGGTCAATTATTTCTTTAACAAGACAGTCTCAATGAATATAATGATGTCTCTTGATGGTGAAGGCACTGGGGTTTTTTATTTTCTAGCTGCATGTTGTCTTGTTTGCTGTTGTTAAAACAAAGAGCGTGTGTAACTTTTAAAATCAGAATGAAGCTGCTTCCCTGGTGGGGGGAGACCTATACTTACTCCTTTTTCATGCGTTCATTCAAAACATTGATTTCCTCCCAAGTGTGTGTAAGACACACACACACACACACACACACATATAAATACTTACATAATCAAATAAGACGAAGTCACAAACGATATCCTAAGATTTTTGTTTTTCCAGGAAACAACAGCTCTTTTTCTTAAGCAGGAAGTGGAAAAAAACAATCATTTGATGGTAGTTTTACACAAAACCAGTAGAACATAGTGGCTGAGGATCATGAACCTGTTGTCAGACAAACCTGGATTCTAACCCACTGCTGGCACCCAGTGAACAAGTGACCTTGGCTGCATCACAAACTCTCCATGCTTTAATCGCCTCCTCTGCAAAATGCGGATAATCATCATCACTTCAAGGGGGTTTTATAGGGATTAAAATGAGATAAACACACAAAGCACTTGCAAATACAAAATGTCAAGCCCACGTCTAGCCTCTGGCTCCAGGTAAGTCAAATGTCATGTGACCTCATGTTCCCACCCAGTACAAATTTGAAGAGAACACAGTTGTGGTATGTTTTTTTAGGCAAAACACATCCAGGGCGCTGGGTCTTAATGTTTATCCAACCATTATTAGCAGAAGCAACAAGAGATGCTGTCACTTGAAGGTGAAAGTCATCCAGGGCACAATCAAGCAAAATAAGTTCAGCCAGAAGCTCAAGGACCAGAGCAGGACTCAGCCATCACACACACACACACACACACACACACACACACACACACACACACACACAGGGCGGTCTAGTTAGGCAACACAGGGGCCTTGCTGGGTTATGGCCTGAGCACCAACATTTTAGAGTCCATCAGGCGAGGGTGTTGGGAAAAATAAGAAAAAGATAGAAAATACAATCAAATGCTTGGGCACTTCCCTGGAGAAAGCAGAAAGGGAGCTGGGCTTTTCCAGGGTGTAGTAAATGGCTGGAGTGGACTGAGCACCACTGAAAACCTTAGCCGGGTTTTGTGACCCCCCTTCTTTATCTTGGGTAAACCCTGAAGACATAATGCTTGAAGGCAAAAAGGTGAACAAAAATAGAGTGCAACAGCCTTCACACTTGTTGCTGAAACACAGGTCCTTCACCTTTGAAAGACAATCATGAGAACTTGCGGAGGGCTGTCCTCGTATAATAGGACAAATTGTGTTTAAGTTGGGAAGCCAGCTGCTCCTTGACCAGTCATCCTTTTATCATCAACAGAACTTTAATTAGCCTCCCTCTGCTTCCTATGTTATGCCACAGATCTTAACTTTCACTTGTCTGGAACCAAACTGCAGTAAGTACACCCATAGTAAATAAAACAATGAACTTTTCAGACAACATGCAACTAATTCTCATTAAGTTGACACTGGGCTATTCAAAATAGTGCCTAATTCACATCAACTATTTTCCCATAAATGACAATGTTCTCTATTAAAATTTCAACAGAAATGGTCTCCCACCCACATCTTCTTGCATGTTTTCCAGTAAGAATGTTTTCAATCTGTCTGGCTTCAATTTCCTGATTTTCCTCTTAAGTATGGGGCCATGTCAGGTCACGTGGTAACAATGCACAAATTTCAAAAACATAATGCTGACTTAAAAAAAAAGTTGCTGAATGATACCCATTGACACCATTTACATAAATGTAAAGGGGATGTGACTATGTAGGATTTGTGGACCCACACAGTAAGCCAAGCAGGGGGCAGGCTTCTCTAAGGAAAGGAGCCCCCAACACCCCGCCTCTGGATCAGTGACTCTGGGGAGGCAGGAAGGTTTCAAGCAAGATGGGGGATATTTGTTAAAACCACGTGGAGGCACGTGGTTACTCATTATATTCGCCTCTGTGCTTTTTTAGATGTTGGGACTATTTCATAAAGTTGTTAGGAGAAAAACAAATGGAGGGTGACAGCAGCCAACAGGTGAGGAGAGTAGGCGCCCTATGCTTTCTGACCCCACCCAGGCACACGCCCACCTGAGAGCTGGGGTAGCAGGGCACATGCCACTGCCAAACTCATCCATTGAGAAAGGCTGAGTAACTGTACATGTGCCTCAAGGGCAGGGGCCCTGCTCCCTCATCTTGAATCTCCCCATGCTAAGGACCTGAAATGTGAATATTATTTGAGTCAATCAATATCTGTCAGAAGAGGATTTCTTGTGCTGCTATTTCCTAGCCCAATAATCAAGCACATTGGGTCAAGTTCCCTTTCCTGAAGGAATCTGAAAACATGAGTGCGTTACCGCTCCAGACTAATGACCAGCCTGTTGAAAACTAAAACCCTAAAGCCCCTGGTGCAGAGGTTGGGATCCAGCAGGTAAGGAGTGGGGCCCAGACTCCCTGTATTAGGTCATAACAATGAGAGGCACCAGGCTTGGGAACACCGGGACTAGCTCCACACCCAACATTTCTTTCAGTTCTCATATTCTAAGAAAATCACTCACCTGTGTTATTCCATACAGATTCTGATTCAATACGAGAAGGGCAAAGTCCCAGAATATTCTTAACAAGTACCTCATCTGACAGGCAAGTTTGAGAAACGCTGTGTTAGGGTGCCTTGGGGTCATTAACACCAAATAATAAAAGGCAACTTATTAGTATGATTTTATTTAATAAGTAGTTAAGAAAGGATGTTTAAAAATATAAAGTTATGGATAAGAGCCAGTTTGTTCTAAGATCAAATTTTAAATCATCATTGTTTTTCAGAAAGAAAAACAGAAGCATCGTTAGTGAAAAAGGATGTGTCAACCTCACCTTTCAATTTCCTGGAACTTTCCACCCCTGCTTTCCTATTTAATACGTAGTATTTCCTTTGGACACACACGCAGCCAACTTCACAATGCAGGCTTTACAAGATCACTGCCCCAGATACCAAAAAGCCAGCCAGGGACTCAGTGGGGGGAGCCCTGCTGCAGCCTGACTGCACCCACTTCCACGGCTCCTGCTTTGGCAGAGAAAGGGTAATCATGTCTTGTCAAACACTGATGTCACCTCAAATTCCTTTTCATTTCTGACAAGCCATCTGACGCAGGGTGGAGGTGGACTTCACACTTGCTTGAGGAAATTAACAGTGGAATGTACTTTCATGGGCTCAAAGGCTCTGCACACAGCGGAGCTGAGAGGCGGTCAAGTGAGCCTGACTCAGGTTAACGCAGAAGGAAAGGAGCGTGAAATCCCATCCGGCAAAACAGACCCCAGCAGCCAGTAGTTTCCAAGGGCTGAAGGCAAAATCTATATGACAGAGGTGCCTAGGTAAGTGTGAAACTATCCTGGCTGGTCCATCACATCAAGGTTCACACCACATCAAACATCTTTTGGAGGTGTTTAGTGCACACCTTTGACAAGTTCCATGTTTGAGATGAGGCCAATCCAAAAAGGGGCTCCTTTCAGGGTGTGCCCAAGTGATCTGTGAACTCTCCTCCGCATCCCACGGCCAAGGGCCAGTCTTCCACATATGCTGCATCCGCTTCTCCCCTAAATCCAAGGCTGCTGCTGTGATGTGAAGGTCTTTAAAGAATAAAAGTGGGAAAGCTCTCAGGATAAAAACTCAATTACAATCTATAAAGTTGTGAAATTAATCAATGAGGCCAGCTTTTTTTTATCAATGAAATAGGAAACTTGTCTATTTTGTAAAACTGTCACACCTTGTGTGTGCACATGTACACGGAGTCATACTGGAAAATGGGTTTCTTACTAAGTATCAGGCTGGGGGAAAAAATAAGAAAGCCACGAAAACAGAAAGAAATGTAGTACTTCCCAGAGGACACGCTTCCCTCTCTAGGAAAGTCCTAATGATGAATCCGGTTAAAGCAGAGCACAGCTCCATCCCAGGGTCTCTGGAATCTCCCAAACCCTCAGGGAGCCCCCACTCTGCAGGCAACAGAGGGGCCTTCTTCCCTGCTCCTTGCAAGGTGGAATGAGTCATCGTCTGGACAGGGAAGACTATGGGCTGGGAAAGCGTGGTGTAGTAGCGTGTTTTTTAACCAAGTAACTTCTGGGTGAGTTAGTTTCTTATCAAGAGAACAAACATGATATGCCAAGCCTTCACAGAGTGTGATTTTAAAGAAATATTACTCAAGTCTCCATCTTTCCTTTGTGTGGGTGCAGAGTCAGCACAAGGAAACCGTGGCTCAGGCAAGTGAGAAAAAATGAATTTAGATTATGTTTACAAGCCAAGGAAAGGAGAAAAGAAGACACGCTGAACAAATCCTCTACTGGAAACATTGCTAAAGTGTTTTTAAACTGAAGATTATGCCACCACTTAGGATATTTTTCTTTACTATTTTGCCCAGCAGATTACAAAACTGCATCTAGGACTGAAATAGCAGATTGCCTCAAGAGCAAATGACAGTATTTGTACCAGAAGTGCTGGCAGCCAGCGGCACAGCTGGGTTTCTGCACAGCAATCTTCAAACTGGGGCTCCAAGAATAACCTCACCTACTGCACCAATGCTAAAGGGCCGAATCCAAAGTCAGAAGAGCTCATTATTCCATATTTTTTCCACCACCTCCTTCCCAAATGCACGTGTACCTGCCTGACCTCCTCTGCCTGGGGAAGGCTCAGAATGAAGAAGAAAAAGAGAGTGAGAGCAGGCCAGGGTGACAAGGGCCCCAGGCATCAGCAGGAGTGAATGGTCCATTATCCACAAGATGCAGAACACAAAAAAGATGGAAAACTCCAGATGAGCCAAACAGTTACTTATATGAATGGTTTTACTCTTCCCTGCAAATACAAATTAAAAAATATTTATCCAAATTTCATCTCCTCTCCAAGGCTGGGTGGGTACCTTCGTAAAATAACATCATTTTTATTAAAAGAGACTCAAGAATGGAGGGAGGAACTTGTAGTAACCTTAATAATTAGTAGGATGGTCCCAAAGGCAGTCCTTCTGCACCTATAGCACAACTCACTAGACAAAAACCAAATCTCCTTTAAGTGCTTGAGGAAAACAGCCACCTTTAAACAAAGGTGCCAGCACTTCCTAGTCTGTACTCACTGACTGCCAATGACGATGCGCTGGTCTTCCCCGTGCCTCTGCAATTTCTACCAAACAGTCTGGAAAGGCAAATTAAACAAAAGTCTTTGCTTAAAGACACATTAATTATGAAACCCATCCAATTAAAGTGCTGTAGCGGGCATTCACGGCATCCCTTCCCTGTCTTTGAAAACGGCCAGGGCTTTGGCAGTGGAAATGGGTCTCTCTCTCTCTTTTTTAAAATTTTTTATTGAATTATAACAATTTTACAATGTTGCGTCAAATTCCAGTGTAGAGCACAATTTTTCTGTTATACATGAACATACACATATTCATTGCCACATTTTTTTTTGCTGTGAGCTACCACAAGATCTTGTATATATTTCCCTGTGCTGTACAGTGTAATCTTGTTTATCTATGCTGCATACGCCTGTCAGTATCTACAGATTTTGAACTCCCAGTCTCTGCCTCTGCTACGTAGGCTGACCTCCAAGCAAACCATAGGCTCTTCCATACCAAAGAGAATAAATGGACAAAGTTTTTCAGGTTAGGACAGTGCTTTTCAAACTACATAATGCAGAGTACAGAATACTGTATCAAGTTCCATATCCCCACATCTCCCATGGCGCAGAAGGTCCAGAATCTCACAAACTAAATTCAATTAACAAAAGGCCAGGGGTTCAGGTAAACAGAAGCCTACATTCAAATAAATGTTAATTTAATCCTAGAGAAACCAAGAGTGGAGGATTAAGGGAACACTAACACTCCCACCCTTCCTCTCCAAACCATCAGTGTGCTCCTAAGACAGGCTCTCCTTATGACTCCCTGAACTATACTTCTCAGGAAGGTCAGGTGCACCTGGAGAAAGGGCCTCTACCTTCATTACCACGCCTTGACTCAGCTGAATCTGGGTAAGCCAAGTGACGTCAGAGTAAAACAAAGCTCTCTGCCTTCCTTTTCATTTTTCACTGAGTTAGCTAAAATCCCAGTGAAAAATGAGCGTGTTAAACCCTCCACAATCCTCACTAGCAGAAGCAAACAATGGTCACAGAATCCCAAAGTTCAAGGGAAAAAAAACCCAAACTTTTAAGCTTTGGAATACATTTTCATCCTTATATTTGACTGAATGTACAAGATTTGGGGGGAAATTTACTCCAAGCCAGAAAGTCACCCCAAGAAGACCCCACTAAAAAAGACCTGGGAGGCAGTATGATTATTCCCATTAGTCATCAAATCTCAACCCCCACTGGTAGAAGGCACCAGCCTAATCAGAGCAGTCCTCAGCCAAACCCTCTCTGGAGAACTCAGAATGCGCAAAGGAGCCTTCCTCGGTAAGACAAAGGGCAGGCCCCTCATAGTCAAGAAGACAATGGCTTTGAAATCCTGCTGATGCAAACAGCCCATCTGTCAGTCAGGAGAGATCATCAAGAAACCACTGCAAGAGTACCTGACAATAAAAGGAGCCTCAGACACTCCCATCCATTCTCAGAAACAGTTCCAGAGAAGTCTCATTAACTCTACACAAGAGACTGGCATGAAATTTACATTTTCTCCCCAGTCAAGGCCTTTCTCACCAACAAAGACGTGGAATAAAAAAAAAAATTACCTAAGCAGAGTTAGTATTATTTTTAGAAACAACTCTTCATTTCCATTTTAATTTACTTAAAATTCAAAACTTGCTAATAATAGAAAGTATTTCAGTATCATTAAAACTGGAAGTTGCTGCAAAATAAAATATGTATTTCAGAGTCAAACTCAAGGATCTTGTTGTAAAATATTTGGTCTTCGTTACTCTCTCAGCATTCAAATTGTAAAAAGGAAACATGTTCCAGGCTGGTTAATTAACCAGTAACATAAGTCACATAACGAACGCTGCTGCGTCCTAAATAAATCGGAATAGATTAACAGAATCCTTCGAGTTTATTCTGTCTCAGAACACATTTCAAACCCACCAAGGTGGCTCTAACTGGAAGTTAAGAAAGAAGAAACGTGCTTCCGTGTGTCAGCAACAGAGGTTTGCAGGGGAGCCACTGTTCCCAGGTGAGGGGTCTGGCTGTTCTGAGCTGGCTGGAGTTGCTGCCAGACCCCTGGGGCTGGTCACCAGAGCATGACTGGACCAGACCAGAAGCAGAAGATGTTTGAGGGGTGCTTGGAAACAACAAGATGAGGATGCAAATATGAGCAATTTGGAAAGTGACAGGTCTTACTCTTTTGCCATAATCTGCAAGCGAGAAGTAAATTTTAGCAAAAGTCTGCAGTCCTGTCCCGTGGCAGCCTCTCTCCCCCTACTGCTTATGGCCCTTACCCAACTCCTCCTTGTGTCAGCGGTGTTCTTTAACAACCCCTCCAGCAAGTCTGAAAATGTAACAGATTTGAAAACCATCATTTCTGTCCCAGAATGAATACTCGAGCACAGTGACAGAGAAGAAGCCTCCTCGGATAAACAAAAAACCTGTTTTCACAAAACAAGGGATTGGATTAGACTAGTACCATCTAATAACATCTTAAGCTAAAAGATGCAAACAAAACACTATGAGAGGTATTTACACCAAGGCCTAAATGCCACAAACAGAGAAATCCTCTCCTTACTGACTCCTGGGTCCCGTCTTACAAAATGACACCCGGCAGTTACTGTCCCTAAAAGAGCTTTCCTTCCAAAATGAACATATCCAAATGCCCACCCCTTCCAGAGCAAAAGTAAAGCATTATGTCTAAAAAACAAAAAAAAATCTACATACCTTAATTTTAAAATAATGCTGTTGGAAAAACAGTGCCGACAGACTTGCTCCACACAGGATTTGCCAGCAACCTTCAGTTTGTGAGAAATGCGGTATACGCAAAGCACAGGAGAGCAAGGTGCACCTGTACTCCTCAGTGGGAACCTAGCAAGGGCTAGAACACAGGAACTCAAACCCAGAGGTAGTAAAATCTAAAGATGAACCAAAAGCAGCACAAACCCAGAACATTCAAAAGCCAAAGTTAAGTTTTCCACCTCCTCAGCAGAGGTTAATCCCAGCAGTCTCAAAGTCTAGATTTGTTACATTGGCTTAGATTTGCTGGGAATGAAGTGATGAGGATGAGGAGAGATGTTGAAACGCCAATCCAGTTTAAACACCACGCTGAGAACTGTACTAAGGCCTTCTGTGCAGCTTCTTCTTTTTTTTTTTTTTTAAAGAAAACCAAAGTGCTTTGGGGACTGGAATAGATTTAATTTAACTAAATGTTTTGCCTGGCATGTGACAATTTTTCATTTAACATTCCTCTTTATAAGTAGCCCAGTAAAATCCTTTTACTTAATGTCCACTCCCTTCTTCCTTTTATTCCCTCTGGTTTTCATGGTGTTAGGTATTGCTAAAAACAGAACACATAGATTCTAGAAGACCTCTGGAGGGCTGGAGCATGATTGGTGAAAGGAGGAAGAACAGAGGCCAAAAGGACTAGCAGTCTCAAGCAGAGAGCAGGACTACTCAGGGAGTTCGTCAGAAGCCCACCACTTCCGCTCCGCAAATCCACAGAGAAGCACAGAGACCCTCTGCCAACAAGTAAGGAGAAGGGTTGCTGGTTCTATGTTCTTTCCTGAGGACAGCACGTAACTTAAAACTATGGAAAGGTTATTTGAAATGTTTGGTTGCGAAACAAAAGCTCAGTAAATAAAGCTTTGCAAGCAGATTAAATGAAATAAAACATTAGCCTGAATTCTCACAAACTGGAATCTCCACCCACCACATTCACATGTGTTTCACCCTTCCCAGAAGGGGGCATCACAGTGTGCCATCCCCACCTCATGTAATTTTCACCCTGCTCCCATCTCCTCCTCCAACAGCCCTCAGATGACCAAACTGTGGACAAACTAATGTGAGAACCTGTGTACCTGCCATCCATTAAAAAAAAAAAAAAAATATATATATATATATAGATATATATAGATATATATATATATATATAGATATATATATATCTATATATATCTCAATCAAAACTCAGGTCACAGAGCTGCTTCCTGCCCACTGCACAATTTGTTTTGTGAACTAGACCTACATTGTCTTCCAGGGAGTTATCTTAATTTTTCTAAAGAAGCAGATCAATCTGTATTTCAAAGATCCATAACAAAGAACACTCTCTTTTAGAATGGCATTCAAAGCAGGGAAGAAGCAAGACTAAACCAGAAGCCTGCCCTGATTACTACATTCCTCAGGAACATTTTCTGAATAGCTCCAATTCTGCAACTAGAACTGTAGCATCAGGTGACCCCTGCCTTGGATGTAAGTCCTAAAGGACTAAAACTCCGTTACTCTTGTTTGGCTTTCTTCAGTGCTTAGCACAGTCAAGAAACCAGACTTCTAATAACTGAAAAGAATCTAAGTTATTCCCTCCTTCTTCTCAATTTCAATAGTCCTATTTTCCAATTCCTTATATTACTTTACTGCTTAACAGGGATGGCAGACCCCTACTGTCTTGCCATGAAACATTAAATAAATATATAGGAGGCAATTCTGGGTCTCACATTATTAAACATAATAAAAGGCACATGGCTTATGATATTTCCAATCTAATAAGCAATCATGTCACAGCCTACACAGCAGCTATGTTTATAACACTTAACACTGATAAAATCCCAACTACACCTCAAGAAGAGAAGGCAGTATTTTGAATGAGATCATTTCAAATCCAAGACTCAAGGTGGAGAGGTACTGAACCTTGGGCCACACACATAACAGTAGTTAGAAAACAGTTTACTTCCAGGGTCTCAAGCACCAGTGTACAAACATTCCAAGATGTTACTGTTTTCTGCCTAGGTAATAGTAAAAGGCTTATCAAGATGAGTAAACATCCTGCAAAGAAAAGCTATTACCACTGTACAGTGTGCTTTAAAAATATTTTAGTTCAAATCTGAACCCTAGCAATAAATAAGTAATACAAACTACTTGGACATTCCAACCTATGGGATGGTTCTAACTTAAACTACAGGTAAAGAAAACTGAAAATTTAACTTTTTGTTGTTTGCTACTTTTCCAAACAGCAATTTATTATATAAACAATCTTCTAGCATTCCAATAAAACTTACCTCAGTATAACAAAAATCCAGGATTTTGGATCCTTCTCTGACATCCTTATTTGCTCCTCAATTAGACGCTTCATAGGCTTTCAAGTGAAACTCAACAGTTGGTTCCGAGATCATTTACGCGTAGCTAGATCATTTACATGTGAGTGGCCCTGTCACCTTTATAGAGCACTGCCTATAATGAGGTCCCCTCAGACAAGGGCTCACTGGACAACAAGCCACAATTGGATAATACTAAAATGATCCAAGATTTCCTAATTCTCTGAATTTGGAGAGGATTTAGGGAAACCTCCTCCCTAAAAATGGGAGGATAAAGAAAGGTAGTATTTCAAAAAGGAGCATCTTCTGTTTGAAGGGCCCC
Source organism: Camelus dromedarius (assembly GCF_036321535.1). Lineage (NCBI taxonomy): Eukaryota > Metazoa > Chordata > Mammalia > Artiodactyla > Camelidae > Camelus > Camelus dromedarius. The sequence continues at coordinate 9,203,332 of NC_087443.1, forward strand.
CAAGGAGCTGCACCATTATCAACCAAGCAGCAATATACATCCAAGTGCAGTCACAAGTTCACCTCCAAGTCCTTGGACGTGGAATCCGACTCCTCCTTGAACAGTTAATGACAGTGCACAAAAACCCCACGAGGGCCACCTCTATGCTCTTCTGGAGTTTCAGGAGGTCCATGAGGGCAGAAGGAGCTGAGCAGAAGGTAAGGCATAGGGTGGAGGAGGAAGAGAAGAAAGGGGGGTTGGTGCTAGAAGCAGGGGCAGAAGTGGCCCTGGGTCATGAAGAGCTGGTTGGAGAGGATGGAAATGGGCTGGGAGCATCTCTGGAGTGTTGGAATCCAGTGCCTTCATTTTGAGGGTGAGGAAACTGAGGCTGTGGTCACAAAGCCAGTAAGTGACAGGAATCAGGCCCAGGTTGCCTAAGCCCCACCGCTGAGAAGGCAAGATGCAAGGACAATAAATGAAGAGATTCGAACTGCATGGTGTGGAGCACCTTTCTCCGTGTTCACCTCACACTCCCCTCCAAGGAAGAACACTCAGTGAGGCAGCAGAAAAGGGGTGCATGCTGGGGGAGGAGGAGGATATGATTAGTTAATGGGCTTCTATCTTCAATGATAGCTCCATCAGATGTATTTGTATTGGGCTCTGATTTTTATACTCTTAAGAGGCCAAGATCAATGCTTCTCCCCAGATAAAGGAACGCGCTACTAGCTTTGCATCACAAGTGGAGGAAACTGGAGTGATTACGAAGTTGAATAAGTAATAAGATGCTGCTAGAAATGGTAAAAGACCCCTTTGATGCTACACAGCTGTGCTTGAGACTTCTGTTCTTTAGGGACTGGCTCTAAAAATATAAGATTATATCCTTGAAACAGGCTTTGCAGAGAAGGAAAAACCTCCATTCAGTAAGCTTAACCATTAACTTGGAGGGGGGTGAGTACCATAAAATCCAGTGCTTCTCATGTTAAACATGCACAGGAATCACCAGGGATCTCATCAAAATGCAGGTTCTGACTCCATATGCCTGGGATCAGGCCTGAGATTACAGCAAGCTCCCCAGCGATGCTGATGCCACCAGGCCAGCCCATGGATCATACTTTAACCACAAGACCATTAAAAAAAAAAAAAAGGTACAAAAGCCACATTTCAAGGTATGTTTATCTCACAACTTAGACTGCTGGCTACAAAAGAGTGACATGTGCGTCTTCTTCCTTCTGGTGAGTGACAGGCTCTGCAGAAATGGCAACATAACTTCTTTTCTGGGAGGGGGAGGGGTTCGAGTCTGCAGGTAAGCATAACAGCACGCGGTACACGGCACTGTGATTATTTAACGCAACAGGAGTTGCTCGGGGTTTGGGACCAGGAGGGGAAATCACCTGTGCGTCACACAACAAAGGGACAGTAAAGGCAGGAGTCAGGGAACCTGATGTACGTCCTCTTGGGTGGCCAAATGGATGAAGTGTTCATTTTCATGAAAGCTAATCTTTCTCATTTGCACTCAAAATAGGCCCTGTGTTACTTTCCAGGAGTCCTGAGGCCTTTGTTCTGACAGCCCACAGGAAGGCCTGGAAAAGACCACGAGCAGGACTGCTCCAAGCCAGGCACACAATTATGTCTGCAATACCTGGCACCATTTCTTTCCATGGTCTCACATGCCTTAGTGGAAATGTAAGCTTTCTGAGGACTATCTTATAGTCTTTCTGGGCTAGTCCAAATTTGAGGAATAAAATTTTTAAAACTAGCCTTAGGAAGCAATGTGGCTTTGAAAATATTGACTCAAATACCTGACAGTCACTAGTTACATGACCTTGGATAAACTGCTTAAGATTTCTGCTTCCTTAAGTATAAAAGAGGATAACGGCCGCCTAGTGAGGGTCCAGTAAGCTCAGGTACTTTGAGTGCCTGGCAGCTCAGTGGCGGGCCCAGTAAGGTTCAACAGCAGGAGTATCACCCATACCATCAGGGCCACCTTCTCCAACTAAGCCAACCAACGCCGGTCCTCACTACACTGAACAGACAGGCTACCGGCTAGGCCCTGTGCTCAGCAAGCCTACATTGCAAGCCAACAACACATAAAAGTCACACTCACTTTTTAAACATCGTTGATGAGTCTCAACTTCTACATACTCATCATCTAGGCACTGTGGTATTCAGGAGAGAAAGACCATAATATACACAACCAGCCTCTTCACTATCCCCAGTGCCATCTCTTCACTAATCCTGTCTTCCCATCACATCTCCTCATCCTCATTCTGACAGCACAGCACCCCAAAGAGGAGGAAGAGAGCCTCTCCTCTCATCCCATCTCCCCACTACATGTCCCTCCTGGGCCAACAGCAACTCATCTTCCCCAGCATAGTGTGAGAAGGAATGGCCTGCCCCCTCCCTGCCAGCTTAGTACCAACCACATGGAACGGCTACTTACCAAAAGCAAAACCCTGGAAGACCATTATTTACAAGTAAGTGCATATGATTAATGCTTTAATGTCCAGTCTTTCCATATATATTATTCCAATCAATCCCAACAATAACCCTGTGAAGTTTCTAGGGCTGCTATTCCTATTACCATCATTACAGATAAAGGCTCATGGAGTCTGATGTAGGACACAAGTTCATGGCCACTTTCTCTCATTATCTAAGACAGAGATCTCCCCAAGAAGTCGGTGGTGAGAACATTCCAGAACAATCCATGTAATTCAATTACACACATCTTTTTGATGGAGACCACTGGAGCCCATTTTATCAGCCTCAGCTGTTCTGCTCTAAGTTATCAGGATCTGTAAACCACACCCCACCATCGAGAGCCCTTCATCATACCCAGAACAAGGTCTCCTGTGTTGGAATGTAAATAGCAACGCTGAATCAAGGTTGAAGTCAAAACCCTACATTTTCCTCAGTGAAGGAAGGGTCCTGCACTAAGAAGAGCCTTCTCCTGAGCTTGGGAAAGTCTCTTTGGATGATTTAGAGCAAAGAGAAACTTGCCCAGGTGCTAGACACTAGGAGATCCCACCAGGTGAAGTGCTGGACAGTTGTCCCTTTCCTTACCTACACCAGTGTGTTCTCAGCTCTCACTTAACCACAGTTTGTTTATCCATTAATCCAGTGACAGACATTTGAGTTGTATCCATTCTTGCTATGAGCACCTGTGTATGAGTTTTTGCATGGATCGCTGTTCTCATTTCTCTTTGGTGTTTATCTAAAATTCAAAGTGATGTTAACTGTGTTAATGATATTTCAGCATTGCCAAACTTATTTCCAAAGAAGCCGCACCAATATGCATTCCCACCAGTGTAGAAGGGTGCCAATTTCTCCACATTCTTGCCAGAATCTGCTGCTTTCCATTTTAAAATTATAGTAATGACAGAAGGCGTGAAGTGGCATCTCACTTTGGTTTTGACTTGTATTTCCCTAATGACTAAAATCGCTGTGCACATTTTCATGTGCTTATTGGTTATTTGTGTATCATATTCAGAAAAATGTCCACTCGAGGCCTTTGCTCATTTCTATTTGGGTTATTTTCTATTATTCAGTTGTAAGTTACTTAACATTCCAGATATAAATTTCTTATCAGATTTACAATTTGCAAATATATTCTCCCACTTTGTGGATTATCTCTTCACTTTCTTGATTATCTCTTTGAAGCACAAAATGTTTCAATTTGATGTTCAATGTATTTGTTTTTCCTATCTTGCTTGCTCATGGTGTCATGTATAAGAAGTCTTTGCCTAATGCAAGGTCACATAAATTGAACCCAATATTTTCTCCTAGGAGTTTTCTAATTTTATCTCTTAAACTTAGGTCTTTAATCCATTTTGAGATAATTTTTGTATATGCTGTGAGGTAGGGTACACAATTATTTTTTTTTGGAAGGGGATTTTCAATGTCCCAGCACCAATGTTGAAAAAACTATATTTGCTCATTGAATTATCATGGTACTTTATTGAAGGCTGTTTGACTATAAATCTAAAGTCCTCTTTCTGGATTTTCAAATATGGAATCATTGAATAAAGATAATTTTACTTCTTCCTCTCTAATCTAATGTCTTTTATTTATTTTTCTTGCCTAATTTCTTTTGGGTTAAATCTTAAAAATAATTATGTTTTATAGTATATCTACCTAAAAACAGTTCCTCCAGATTTTGAGTAACATGAAAATTCAGAGTTCTGCTAAATCAAGTTAAATGATGGAAATTCACTGAATGTCTGGATCATTTTTAATGAAATAGAATAATGAAACATTAATTGCTATAGAAGTTATGTTTACCTACAAGAAGAGCAAAAGAGAGCAAGTGAGATAAAGAGGAGAGGGACAGAGACAGAGAGCGAGAGAGAGGCTGTGACAAAGACAGAGATTGAGATCAAGAAAAGGAGAGACAAAGACAGGTGTAAGGAGAGACTTAGAGTTCAAGACAAAAAGACCAGCAAGGAAACTGCCAGGGTTGACAGTGAGAGGAAGCTGGAGAAACACGGTGCATTAGCCAGCTCGTCCTGGCCTTGGGAAGGCCAGCATTGTCTCCCCAGTCCCGAGTACAGGGGAGATGCCTGCAGGAGAAATGACTCCTTTCTTTGACTGCAGATGGTGTATTTTCTGGCATTCTGTGTTCTTATTCAGAAAGAAAAGCATTATTCTTCATATAGACTAGAAACACCGCCAGAGGACAGCTGGAGCCTACCCCAAACTGGTGCTTGGTACCAGCACAGGTCTTTCTAATTCCACCAGCTTCTTGGTCTTTCTAGGTGGTTTGATGGGTTCTCCTGATATTGAGATGTCACTGCTTTAAATGATGTCCTAAACTTTATTGGAGTTGTTTTTGTTAGGATTTGAAGTCCTAAGAGGGTACTTGTATATTTCCTAGGCAGGGACCCAGGGGGAAAATTGGGAGGAACTAGGTTGGCTGTCTTTTTGAACACTAAGCTTAAATTGGAAATATTATGTACATGTGATCAGAATGAACTTTTTGCTAGTGACATGAGAGATTGAGCCTGCTCATCTCTGAAGAAGAGGGACATTTGCTTTCTCCAGCCACAGGCATTCTCAGGCAATGGAGAACCTAGTGGAAGTGTCTGAGGATCAGTCCTCTTGATGGTTATTGGTTCTGCAGGGGATCCCACTATAGCAATTATGCTAATTCTGCTGGACAGTGGGCACCATAAGGTGGATTGCCTAGTGCTCCGAATCCCCATGCAGTTTCAGCCACAGAGAGAAACCAAGACAAGTAGGAGAGACCAACAGTGACTTCTTGGGGAACTAGACTCAGAAGCAGCACACTTTGGATCCATCATTGGGCCCTGAGAACATTGTTCACATCATAACTGATTTAGGAGACAAAGTTAATAATTGGAAACTACCTCAAAGTTGGAACAGCTCCTGGAGAGCCTGGATCTCTGGCTGGCTTCCTGTGTGACTGCAATGAAGCCAGTACTGGCAAGAGCTCAACTCTGAAATGCTAAGATGGAGTTTTTTTGACATTCCAAAACTGTAGATAAAACTGACTTGATAAGGCATCTTTTCAAAATGCTGACCTTGAGAGAACAAAAGTATTCCTAGAAGAAAGACTGAAGTTGTAACTCTTCACATGTCCTTGAAACGTACACACAGTGCCCTTCACTTGAGACTATAACCTTGGCTTAACTAGCATATAATGAAAGGGAAAGGGAGAAAAAAAAAAAAAAAAAGAAGGAAAGAAGTTTTTAAACTCAAGCAGGAAAACTGTAAGATCTCTGTTTGTGTCCACCTGGATGGATGTCTGTCTGTGCATGTGTTATAAATGATATGTCCCTACCTTCAGAGGGTGTCATCAAAGTGAATTTGTAAAAGAACTTTATTTAATTGACTTAAAAAGTAAATGTTTACCAATCAAATATATATAAATGTCACTTAAGTCCAAATTTTGAAGGATCACATGATCTAAAATTAATCCTTAATGAATAATAATTATATTTTAGACCAGATTTTTTTAAAGAAAGGAAAAAACCTATTGTGTCTGTTGGAGCTAAAATGTCCAAGCCTTGCATTAAATGCAGCCTCAGTATTTCCTCATTAACTTTGACCCCATCTCTGTTCAAATGGTCAATTACTGCTCTGATTGACCAAGGAAGAGGCAACAGGCAAAGATGCTGGTTAAATCCAGTAGCGTCATTTTTTTATCTAGATATTGTCAGTTTTATAATTTGTTTGTCAAAGTAACATGTCGGTGTGCCTTCCACATTTAATATCCTCTCCAAGTCACTTTGATCAACTCTGACTCATAGATCACTTCCTAATTTTATTGAGACTCTGTTTCTCTGTTGGTTGGGTTAACAAGCCAGGGGGCATTTCTGACAGTGGAGAGCTCAGACCTGAATGTTCTGTGGTCTTTACCAGAAAATAGACCTTCTGATTCTGCCAAACGCACATGTGCATCACCCATCAAGGTTCTCCCACTTGCTCAGTCAATGGGACAGCCCAGGCAGAGGTGGGAAAGAGAAAAAGAAAAGCAAACACAGGGATTCATCCAGAAACTCAGGCAGGAAACATGGTGATGAGAAAGGATGTTGAGGGGGTCTTTAAAGGTACCCTGGCAGAAAGGTGCAAGGCTTTGTGTTTGAGACTCCAAATGAGTTTTACAACAGTAACATTTTAACTGCCAATCAACAGCCTAGGGTAGTGGATCACAACTTTTGAGTTTCATGGATTTTAGGAATGTGGTTTGCATTGGGCAGTGACTTTTCCTCACCATTCTGGCCCAGCTCTCCCTTGAGGAGGAACAGAGAGAGGGAGCAGGGCAGACTCCTTCTAGCTGGTTTACTGGCTGGTGTCTCCTTTGCTGCTGCTGCCTGCTTCCTAAGCCACCCACCCAGCTGGGCCACCAACCAGGGTGCCGTCATCCACATTGGCAACAATGTGGCAAAGTTCCTCATGGAACTTACAAGCTTCTGCACAGCAAAGGAAACCGTAAGTAAAACAAAAAGACAACCTACGGAATGGGAGAAAATTTTGGCAAATGAAACTGACAAAGGCTTGATCTCCAGAATATACAATCAGCTCATACGAGTTAATAAGAAAAAAACAAACACCCCAATCCAAAAATGGGCAGAAGACCTCAACAAGCAATTCTCCAAGGAAGACATACGAATGGTCAATTGGCACATGAAAAAATGTTCAATATTACTAATTATCAGAGAAATGCAAATCAAAACTACAATGAGGTATCACCTCACACCAGTCAGTATGGCCATCATTCAAAAGTCCACAAATGACAAATACTGGAGAGGCTGTGGAGAAAAGGGAACCCTCCTACACTGTTGGTGGGAATGCAGTTTGGTGCAGCCACTGTGGAAAACAGTATGGCGATTCCTCAAAAGACTAGGAATAGACTTACCGTATGACCCAGGAATCCTGCTCCTGGGCATATATCCAGAAGGAATCCTACTTCAAAAAGACACCTGCACCCCAATGTTCATAGCAGCAACAGCCTAAATGTCCATTGACAGATGACTGGATAAAGAAGATGTGGTATATTTATACAATGGACTACTATTCAGCCATAAATACCAACAACATAACGCCATTTGCAGCAACATGGATGTTCCTAGAGAATGTCATTCTAAGTGAAGTCAGAAAGAGAAAGAAAAATACCATATAATATCACTCACATGTGGAATCCAAAAAAAAAAAAAAAAGCCAAATCATAAATACAAAAGAGAAACAGACTCATAGACATAGAATACAAACTTGTGGTTGCCAAGGGGGTGAGGGGGGGAAGGCACAGACTGGGATTTCAAAATATAGAATAGATAAACAAGATTATACTGTACAGCACAGGGAAATATATACAAGATCTTATGGATGCTCACAGCGAAAAAAATGTGACAATGAATATATATATGTTCATGTATAGCTGAAAAATTGTGCTCTACACTGGAATTTGACACAAATTTGTAAAATGACTTTGTAAAATGACTATAACTCAATTTTGAAAAGTTAAAAAAAATAAAGAACATAGCTAGCATTTCATGTGCTCTTGGGTACATTAAAAAACGGCATGGCACATTTAGTAGCCAAGCTTGTAACACTAGAAGAAAAGAGACTAGGTTAGGGGAACTAAAATACCTAGTGCATTCGTTTTTTGATTGTGTAGTACCAAAACAAGCAAAAGGACAAGCGGTGGGGTGGGGATGGGTGGTGTCAAAGCTTCGTCCATACAGATCACAATAAAAAAAAATGAGCAAACCAAATTATTAAAAACTTATTGATGCATAGTATGTGATTAGGCACATTACATTAAAAAATATAAATAAAACATGATCACTTTCAGTGTATTCCTTACATTATTACTACCATTAAATTAAAAGCAAAAGTAATCTCAGCTACCTTTCATAATGCTTCTCATTCATAAAGGTTATAAATAATATCTAATTGGACATATTCCAAATGTCTATATAATTCAATCAAATCAAGATATTAAATCCATTATAGTATGTAAAAGATGATTCCAATCAAATCATACTACAATCAAATTTATCATTTGTACATGTAAAATTTGGGGTAAGAAAGAGCTGAAAAGATTCTTTAGCATAACACTTTTTTAAGCATCTGGAAGCTGAATCCTATTCTATCCTTATGAAAGACTACATCATCCAACTTCCCTCCATCCATGTATAATCAAGTCCCTTAAAAAAATCAATCACATTTTAACTTATCACTGGCTATAACCTACACCGATGATAACAAAATCATAAATGTTTGGCTTTGCCAGTTAGAATTTTTTACTGAGAAAGAGGATGCATACGATTATCAAATATAAAAATAAGATCTTACCTAAGGCAAAGTGTGTTTAGAGGCCCGAGAGCTCTTCAAGCCACTTAACAAGTACTCAGTTTCACCAAATTCCACCACATCACTGAAGTGCTTCAAATCCTGAACAACAGTATATAACCGCCAAGGAAACAAAAGTCCCCTTCCTTGTAACTCTGAAGTAGCGTATTTAAATCTGTGGGCTTCCTGGGCTCTATTTATCAGATGGCAACCAAAAGAAATGCTGTAAAACATTGGTAGTAGTAGGATAAGTTCGTGGTTCAAAGTTGAGAACCAGGGTACTAATGTGTGTTCAGGACATTAAAAGGCTGGATAACACACAAAATTCTATCTAAGTGCAGTAAAACTGCACATAGTTGCCTACTTCTTTGTCTCCTTTTCCACATTTCAGTGCAGTAACTACATCTTGGTAGGGCTGAGTAGGTATTATCACAGTTTTTATCACTTTGGGTGGTGGTGCAGGAGCCTTAAAAACTCCATCATCTTTTTCATTTGGTTCCTTTGAAGACAGCCTCACCTATTAATAAAGGTATTAAGTTAGCTGATCTAAATGAATATATAAAAATAGCAACATGTCATCTACTTGGCAAATTTAGCTTAATAATAATAACCCCCTCTCTCTCTGCTAAAGGTAGGAGGAGGCCTCTGAAAGGTCATAAGGGATACTTTAAAAATTCCATGCACTACAAGGTAAGCCTCATGTATGTTTCATTCACAAAAGAACCACTCAGGAATTCCTTCTGGTCTTTTAAAACTTACATTTCATACAACTTGTTATTTGTCCCCAGGACCACTAGGAGGAATAAACAACCACAATTACACACATAAATAGCACTTATAAGCAGCTCAGGATGGACAGGAAAAGTACAACAAATGAACAAAAGAATTTTTAACTAGAGGCATCATAGTTTAGGGCAGGAAAACATAGCCATCATATGCACAGTGATGGTTCTATACTAGCAACAGGAGTGTAATTTATCAACTTAAGAAGACAAGGAACTGTACATTGTATTTTAGAATGATTTCTACCCCTATTTTGTTGTTAAACAGAACTCATTCTTTGACAGCTCCAGATGGCTGAGGTGTTACCATTAATGAGAAGTATTAATGTATGGTCCTATCAGTCATTCTGAAGAAAATAATTTGGTAAGAATCTTTTTCAAATGTGTTTTGAATTGAAAGATATTACTGGAATGCAGGGGAAAGTTCTACTCTGAAAAGCAAATTAATCACTCAAAGCCACTTTAAGTTCAATGTAATTTATAATATAGCTCTTAATGTAAACATGAAATATACAATACTGCATTTCCATAAAGTGTGGGTTAGGAGTAAATACAGTCATTCAACATTTTTAAGGCTTTCAGTTATAACCTAGTAATACCAGCATTTCTGTTATTCTGTCCACAATCTTTACTTTTCCAATGAATTAAACTAAAGCCACTAAATTTTAGAGAGGAAGTCAAAAATAAACTATTAGAAAAGCCAGAGACTCTCAAATTATGAGTGAAGAGAGCAACTGATTAATTAATTTACAATTCATTGCACAAACATGAAATTGTAAAGTACAGCTCACTTACTGTGACACTCTGAGGTTTTACTCCTGGTGGCCCAGGTGGTTCTGAGTCTGGATGGTTCCAATGTCTGGCACTATATACAGCGATTGTAGGAGACTGGAGAAATGAGAAAAAGATCAACTGTTTCCACCTTACTTTGCTTCCTGATAAAATTACTTCATTTTAAAAATTAAAAATTATAAAGAAAAGTTGAAATACAGAAACACACATCCTAGACAGAGGACAGACAGTACCTGGCCCCATAGCAGACATGGTGTCACTGGGCTTTTCTGCCACAAAATCAACATGAGCACTCGGGTAAAGGGATCCAGGTCCCAGACTGTCTCCTAATGGCTTTATGTTCTGAGAATGTAGAAATGGTACAAACAAAACAGAGGGAAGGGGAAGGAGAGAACTGACATGTGATGCAACTAAAGTTCTAACTTTTCAGAAGTCACAGCTTCATCTATTTTATATTTATCTTAGGATACTGTAGCTTTTTTTTTTTTTTTTGAGGTATAGTTGGCACACAACATTAGGTTAGTTTCAAATGTGCACCATAATGATTCCATACTTGTACATATTGTGAAATAATCACCACAACAAGTCAGTTGAAGAGTCCAAGCTGGTACTGTTTGCCACTCAACAGGCCAATAATCGAGAGAGGAGTTGTTGGGACAAGGAATAGTGACTTTATCCAGAAAGCCAGCAGATGGAGATAATAGCAGACTAGTGTCCCCAAAAACCTTCTTACCCAAGTTTGAATTCAGGTTTCTTTTATACTGAAAGGGGAGGGGTTATGGTTGGTTGGGGCAAACCTCCTGGTGCCTGAATCCTTTGATCATTGCTGTAGATCTGGTCACAATATTCCTATAAATCGCCACAAGACAAATGTTATTCTCTCTTTTGCAGTTTTTTTCCCCTCTTTATATGAAAGGGAAGTTGTTCTTCTTTAAAGGTCAGAACCTTGAGAATAGGCTCTCCTGTACATTTCAGGCTGGAGGCAACATTCTTTCAGTGATTACTTTGTAGCAAAAGCAATAGAACACAAAGGTTAAAATCAAAGAAACAGATCAATATTGAGTCAGGTTTGTTCTTTCCTTTTTCAAATCTAGATGACAACTATCACCATACAGACATAAACAATGCTTTTCTCTGATGAGAATTCTGAAGGTCAATTCTCAGCAAGTTTCAAATATGCAATCTATTATTATTAAGTATGGTCACCATGCTGCTTCTTACATCTCCATGAGTTATTTGTATTAAAACTGGAAGTTAGTGCTCCTCTTCACCTTCACCCAATTCACCACACTCACCTCCTGACTCTGGAATCACCAATCTGTTCTCTGTATCTATAAGCTTGGATCTTTTTTCTTAACTCCTCATATAAGTGAGATCCCCTAGTATTTGCCTTTTTCCAAGTTTTTTTTTTTTTTTTAGCATAATGCTCTTGAGGTCCCTCCTATTGTCACATGGCAAGATTTCATCCTTTTATTTGGCTGAATAATATTCCATTGTACACCTATATCACCATTTCTTTATCCACTCATCTGTCATTGAACACTTGGATAGTTTCTATATTTTAGCTGTTGTAAATAATGCTGCAGTGAGCATAGGGGTGCATATATCTTTTCAACTTAGTGTTTTCCTTATATGCATGACTGGGATATTGTATGGTACCCCAGCAACTGACACATTGTAACTGAGTGTCATTCAATTTAAAAAAATGTTATTGTTTTCCTTTTCTTTGGATAAACCCCAGAAGTGGAAGGCTGCTTTGTATGGTAGTACTGTTTTTAATTTTTTGAGAAAACTTCATTCTGTAATCCATAGTGACTGCATCAATTTACATTCCCATCAATAGTGCACAAGGCTTTACTAACCTCAACATCCTCTCCAATATTTATTTTTTATATATCTGATAGCCATTGTATTTGGTGTGAGGTTATGTCTCATTGCAGTTTTCATTAGCATTTCCCTGATGATTAGTGATGTTGAGCTTCTTTTCAAGTACCTATTGGCCACAGGTATATCTTAATAATTTTTTTATAACACAGGGAAATATATTCAAGATCTTGTAGTAGCTCATGGTGAAAAAGAATATGAAAATGAATATATATATTCATGTATGACTGAAAAATTCTGCTGTACACCAGAAATTGACACAACATTGTAAACTGACTATAACTCAATAAAAAAATTATTTAGCCACTCTACCCATTTTTCATCATAGCACTTGTTTATTTTTTTGTTTCCTACTGACTTGTATGGTTTCTCTTATATTTTGGATATTATCTGCATATCAGTTATGATTTTCAAACATTTTCTCCCATTTGGATCGACCTTTTTTTTTTTTTTGATGGTTTCTTTGGCTGTACAGAAGATTTTGCGTTTCATATAGTCCCATTTGTTTATTTTTGCTTTTGTTTCCTTTGCTCTGGAGGCAGATCCAAAAAAATTATTACCAATGCTGAGGTCAAGAAGCTGACTGCCTTTATTTTTCCCTAGGAGTTTTATACTTTCAGATCGTACATTAAAGGCTTTAATCCATTTTCAGTAATTTTTGTGGATAGTGTAAGATGGTGGCCCTGTTTCCATTTTTTTGCTTGTGGCTGTCTAGCTTTCCCATCAGCATTTACTGAAGAGATTGTCCTTTCCCTATTGTATATTCTTAGCCATGATTTTGTAAATTGACTTAAGTAACTGATGATATATGCATAGGTTTATTCCTGAGCTCTGTATTCAGTTCCATTCATCTGTGGGTTTGTGTTTATGCCAATGCCATACTGTTTTGATCACTATAGCTTTGTAATATACTTTGACATGAGGGAATGTGATGCCTCCAGCTTTGTTCTTCTTTCTCAAGATTGCTTTGGCTATTGGGTGTCTTTTGTGCTTCCATACAATTTTTAGGATGGTTTGTTCTATTTTTGTGAAGAATGTCATTGGATTTTATTAAAGATGGCATTAAGTCTATAGATTGCTTTGGGTATATGGGCAGTTTTAAAATATTAACTCTTCCAATCCATGTGGATGGAATATCTTCCCATTTATTCCAATTATTTTCAATTTCTCTCATTGATGACTTATAAGTATTATGGACAGTGTTCATCTGAGCTTTAGTGTGCATCAGTTGAGATGAAACAAATGACTACCTACTTGGATATTTTAATTCAGAGTCCCTGTGTCCTTGAGAAGCAGCTTTCCCAGTGAGGAAGAAAGGAGATATAGATGTAACAAAAGAGATTCAGTAAAAATCTTCGAGTTGACCAATTGAATTGACTGTACCTCTATCAACTATTGAGTATTTTATCACGTATCTAATATCTGGCTCCAGCCAAAAGCAGGGGGGATTCCAATGTTCAGTAGTAAATATTCAATATCACTTCCCACTTTAAAAGAAACCAACATTTCTAGAGAAATGATTGATTCTAATCATGGGCAGGAAATATACAAGATAAGCTGGAAACATCTTAGCAAACCAGACATCAAGGAAGCATTCTGACAACTAGGGTCACATTAAAAGGACTTAGGAGTGAACCTGAAGAGGCCCCACCTGGTTAAAGATGAGTCAGTTTGAACATCAACAGATATAATAACTCAATGTATTAAACGCCATCAAATGTACTTTAAGCCTTGATTTCATCATGTTTTAAAAATTATTTCATCATCTTTGGAGAATCATAGGAATCATCATTATCTTGATGATGGATAAATGAATGAAAATAAAGACCCATCTGACCTGCCTTTCCTCTATGAACTGTTTCAACGGGTGACCCAACAGTAGATGAAGGGAAATGTCTCTTTATAAAATTAAAGATGCTGACAAATGAAAAATAACTGGTGTGATCATTTTTCAGCTCCAAATGGATTGATGAATGTAAGCATAGAATATCATCCCTGCTCACATCTCAAAAAAGGCAAACAACCAGACGTTATGTGGCCCCTGATGAAGATGAAAGAGCACATATTACCTCGGGTCTCAGCAAACATCCTTACTCTGAGTCTGATCAAGCCTTGAAGACAGCTGGAAATCTGCAGGAAACGGAGAGAAGAGAGGGATGTGCTGAACTGTGTCATGAGTACACAGTCCGCAAAGTCCATCCTGGAAAAAAACTATAGAGGGAAGGGCTTAGGATTTTCCATGGATACAGTTTTAGACAGAGAAAGGAATGGAGGAGGCACGTACAGACTAAAAGTGATTTAAAGACATCAACACAATGAGCAAGCCTCATCTATAGGGTCTAGAGAGGCACACTTGGGTGGTAAGAATAAAGAAACTCAAGGACATTAATGACTGTAAAAATCAGGACAGGCAGTACTTTTGGAAATAGGGAGCTGGTTGAGATTGGGAAGGGGCAGAGGGAGGGTATTCGGGGTTGGCTAGAAAAGGACAATTTCTTGGCCTGGATGGAGGTTAAAAGAGTGTTCTTTTTTTGTGGCATACTTAATTTAACATATTATACTGGTTTCATGTGTACAAAATAGTTTCAAATTTTTATAGATTATACTCCATTTAAAGTTATTTAAAATATGGGGCATATTTCCTGTAGTATACAGTGTATCTCTGTAGTTGGCATATTTGTTCATTTATCTATCTGAAAATATTTATACTGAGTCAAAGCAGCCAGTTACAGAAAGATGTCCTTCATATAAAACACCATGTCTTCTTTAGATGAACATTGTCAGGTTCCTACTGGACCATGTGTTGCAGAATAGAAATGATATGAATTCCTGGGCTAGAACCTAGGCATTGACCACATATTGTCTATCATCTTATCTGAATGCCTTTAGGCATGAAATGCATCATTTGGGGGAACTTGATTTTCTTATTTATCAAAATGAGAAGGATACCTATCTCAGTTTATTTAAAAAAATGGGAATTTGATGAGATAATTAACATCAATGCCAGACAAAGAGTAGACAGTAAATGCTTAGGAAAACTTTTTTTGACGCAATATATGAAAAACATAAAAGCAACACACAAAAATTACTAGAGCTGATAAAAGAATATGGCTAGGTTGCAGGATACAGGAGTAACATACAGACATCAGTAACATTTCCTTACACTAATAATGAATTATTACAAAAAGAAAGTAAACAAACAATATCTTTTAAAATCACATTCAAAAACATAAAATACAAATAAATTTGACCAAGGAGGTGAAAGACTTAGATGCAGAGAACTAAAAAACATTGATTAAGGAAATTAAAGATGACTTAAAAATGGGAAAAATATCTCATGTTCTTGGATTGTAAGAAGCATTATTGTGAAAATGCCCATAGCACCCAAAGCAATGTACAGATTTAATGCAATCCCTATCAAATTACTCGTGACATTTTTCACAGAACTAGAACAAGTCATCCCTGAAAATCACATGGAATCACAAAAGACCCAGAATCACCAAAGCAATACTGAAGAAAAAGAACAAAGCTCAACAAATAAGTCTCCCTGCCTTTAGACAATACTACAGAGCCACAGTAATCAAAAGAGCTGAGTATTGGGAGAAAACACAAATGGATCAATAGAACAAAATAGAGAGCCAGAAATAAACCCACAGAACTTTGGTCAATTAATCATTGACAAAAGAGACAAGAATACACAACAGAGGAAAAAAGACAGTCTCTTCAGCAAGTGGTGTTGAGAAAACTGAGTAGCAGAAGGGAAATCAATGAAGTTAGAACACTTCCTCACACCATACACAAAAATGAATTTAAAATGGCTTAAAGACTTCAATAAAAGACAAGACACAGCAAAAATCTTAGAAGAAAACATAGGCAAAATATTATCTGATGTACATCTCAGTAATGTTCTGCTAGGGCAGTCAACCCAAGCAATAGAAGTAAATGCAAAAATAAACACATGGGACCTAATTAAACTTATAAGCTTTTGCACAGCAAAGAAAACCATAAACAAAACTAAAAGACAACCTATAGAATGCGAGAAAATATTTGCAAGAGATGAGACTGACAAGGGCTTAATTTCCAGAATATATAAACAGCTCATACAACTTAATAATCAAAAACCAATAACCCGAACCCAAAGTGGACAGAATTCCTCACAAGCAGTTCTCCTATGAAGACATACAAATGGCCAATAAGCACATGAAAAAATGACAATGTTGCTAATTATCAGAGAAATACAAACCAAAACTACAGTGAGGTATCACCACAGCAGGCAGACTGATCATCATCCAAAAGTCCACAAATTATAAACACTGGAAAGGGTGTGGAGAAAATGGAACCTTCAAACCCTGCTGGTGTAGATGTAGTTTGGTGCAGCCATTGTGGAAAACAGTATGGAGATTCCTCAAAAACTAAAAATCGACTTACCATATGATCCAATAATCCCACTCCTGTGTATATATCTGGAGGGAATTATAATTTGCAAAGATATGCACCTCAGTGTTCATAAGAGCACTATATACAATAGTCAAGATATGGAAGCAATGTAAATGTTCATGGACAGATGACTGGATAAAGAAGTTGCGGTATTTATACAATGGAGTACTACTCAGCCATAAAAAATAATGAAATAATGTCATTTGCAGCAATATGGATAGACCTGGAAATTGTTATTCTAAGTGAAAGTAAGCCACAAAGAAAGAGAACAATACCATAGGATATCATTTATATGTGGAATATACAAAAAAGACAAATGAACTTATTTACAAAATAGAAACTGACTCACAGACATAGAAAACAAAATGGTTACCAAGGAGAGAATGGGATAGGGAGGGATAAATTAGGAGATTGAGATTTACAGATACTAATATATATAAAATAGATAAATAATAAGTACATACTGTATAGTACAGGAAACTATATTCAATATCTTGGAGTAACTTATGGTTGAAAAGAATATGAAAATGAATATATGTATGTCCATGCATGACTGAAGTAGTATGCTGTACACCAGAAATTGACACAACTTTGTAAACTGACTATATTTCAATTATACACACACACACACACATAGAGACACACATACAAAAAATACACAAATGGGGCCTAATTAAACTTAGAAGCCTTTGCACAGCAAAGGAAACCATAAATAAAACAGAACAACAACCTACGGAATGGAAGAAAATATTTGCAAATAATACAACTGACAAAGGTTTAGTTCAAGAATATATAAACCACTCATACAAATTAATAATAATAATAAAAAATAACTCACTCCACAAATGCGCAGAAGACCTAAAGAAGCAATTCTTCAGTGAAGACATAGAAATGAACAATAGGCACATAAAATTGCTCAGTAACACTAATTATCAGAGAAATACAAATCAAGACTACAATGAGGTATCACTTCACACCAGCCAGAGTGGCCATCATTCAAAAGTCCACAAACCATAAACTCTGGAGGGGGTGGGGAGAAAAGGGAACCCTCCTACAGTGTTGGTGGGAATAGAGTTTGGGGCAGCCATTATGGAAAACAAGATGGAGATTCCTCAGAAAACTAAAAATAGACTTACCATATGGAGGGAATACTAATTCAAAAAGATGCATGCACCCCAAAGTTCATAACAGCACTACTTACAATAGCCAAGATATGGGAGCCACCTAAATTTCCATCCACAGATGATTGGATAAAGAAATTGTGGTATATTTATGCAATGGAATATAACTCAGCCATAGAAAGAATGCAATGCCATTTGCAGCAACACGGATGGACCTGAAAACTGTCACTGTAAGTAAGCTGGAAAGAGAAAGAAAAATACCATAGGGTATCACGCATATGTGGAATCTAAAAAAAGAAAAAGGAAGACACCAGTGAACACAGCTGTGAAACAAAAACAGACTCACAGGTGTAGTAAACAATCCAATGGTTACCAGGTAGAAACTGGGTGGGAAGGGGTAAATGGGGAGTTGGAGATTTGCAAATGTTAACTACTACATATAGAAATAGATTTAAGAAAAAATCTGTATGGCACAGGGAACAATACTCAATATCTTGTAGTTAAGTTTTATTGAAATGAATATGGAAATAAATAAATATATATATAACTGAAACATGCTTTGCAACAAAAATGGATACATTGTAACTAACTATATTTGAATTAAATACATAAATAAATGAATAAAATGCCATGTTATATACAGTGGAAGAAAGCAGATTGAGGACAGGAGGAGGGAGGTATGGATTACAAATGGGCATGGAGAAACTTTGGAAGGAGATGGGTCTGTATTTTTCTCTTAATCAGGCTGATGCTTTTATAGATATATACATATGTCAAAACTCAGTGAAATGTACAGTTTAAATTTGTGCTGCGTTTTGTATCTCACCTGTCTACCCATGAAGCTGTGAATAAAGAATCACAGACTGAATGATTTGAAGCAATATTTCCCCCACCTTTGCTGGTGTTAAGCAGCCCCTGGTGCCGTGGAAAATCCATATTCCTGGTCCTACTACTGAGCCCTCTGGAAAGCACCAGGTGAACTGTGCTTTCCACAAGAGTCCCAGGAACTCTCATGCTCAGAGAAGTCAGGAAACACCGGTGGAAACTCAGTGGTAGCAGAGAAGGAGCCTTCCTTGATCTTGACCAAACCATCATCAGGTGAAGCCAAACAAAGCTTTACCAGCAACAGCCAGGGGGAAACAGATCTTTGATTTCCTGGTGTTTCCCACAAGTACATGATCATTAACTACCATGTAACCAAGATTTGTCACCAGTCTCTCCTTGAAGGAAATTTCAAAGCGCCCCAGCATCTTAAATCATTGGAGAACCTGGGAGAAAGCTAAGCCAATGGGGGAAGTGGCTCCCCGTGAGAACCAGGTTATTGCAATGATCCAACCAGGATCCCGCCTCCTATAAAAGAACGTAAAGAGCTGTGCTTAACTTTTCATCTTGAAGGGTATTTGCTGGCTTCTGTTGTGAAAAAAGGTGACTTTAATGCCAGGTAAGGCAAACTAGAATTTTTTAATATTTATATACATGTAGTGGTGTGATTGGAAGTCATTAAATTTTTTTTTCTTAAAACTAGGTAAATTCAGGTATTTCTTTTGATATTCATTTGAGTATTGCAGTTCCTCAGATGTGTTATGCCCTGTGTCAGTTTTTCTTTACATTTTAAATTAATTTGTGGTATTCTTTATATGAGATTGAGGTTAACTCTTTGTTTTATCGATGCTGAAAATGTATTCTTCTCTGTATCTCTCAGTATAACTTTGTTTCTTATGTCTGTTTTCCTTTATGGCAGCTGTGCTTCCATTTTCTAAGAAAAAATATAAACAGTTTTCTTTACTTAACAAGACTGAAATTAAACAAAGCATGCATTCAACATAGGAACTGAAGTCAAATTTATGAACTTTGGAAATGGAGGAGAAACTTAATACACAAAACTTAAAATTACTAATTGGAAACAAACCAATTTTCTTGATGGGTACAAATAAATGTTGGTTTCTGCAAAAGTAATCTATTCTTTTTCTAACTGAAAATAGATGAGCCCTGTAAAGGCAATTTTTAAAAGTTAGTTTATTATGACTAAAACAAGAAATACTGCAGCAAAAAAAAAAAAATCTAAAAAAGACAATGTACAATTTCATAGCTATAATTGGCCATGTTAGGCTATGTGAATAATTTTCTGGAAAACAAAGGTTACCAAACTTAAATCTAGAAAATATAAAAACTGTGTTAACAGTTCTCTTTCTTGAAAGAATTGTAAAAGTTGTCACACATTCACCTCAGGGTGGCCTGAGGAGCTGATGCCTTTGAGTTGTTTGAAAGCTTGGCAACCATTTTACAAATGTAGCTTCTCCCCACCCCAGCATCCACTAGCTTCCCCAGGATCAAACTGGGGCTTGTTTAAGTTTAAAACATACAAGCAGAAATTCCTATAGACACAGAGCTTATTTAATTTATTTTTAGTAGTTTGTGTCCCTTAATACTTTACCCCTTCCTGTCCCACCCTCTTTCCTCTCACCACTAGTAACTAGTTTGTTCACTATATCTGTGAGGCTGTTTTGGTTTTACTATATATGTTCACTTGTTTTATATTTCAGATTCCACATATAAGTGATAACATCCAGTATTTATCTTCTCTGTCTGATCTATTTCTCTAAGCACAATATCATCTAGGTCATTCCACATCATTTCAAGTGGAAAAATGTCATGCTTTTTTATGACTGAGTAGTACTCAATCATTCATATATACACACACACACACACACACACACACACACATGTGCACACACACAAATAAAATACATTATATATATGGTTTATTTATTCATCTATTGCTGGACACTTAGGTTGCTTCCATTTTGGGGCTATTGTAAATAATGCTGTTATAAATATTGGGTTGCAACTATCTTTCTGAATTGGTACTTTTCTAGTCTTCAAATATATATCCAGGTGTGGAATTTCTGGATCAAATGACTGTTACATATTTTGTTTTGAGGAAACTCCATGTTGTTTTGCATACAAGCTACAACAATTTACATTCCCATCAACGCTGTACCAGGGCTCCCTTTACTCCACATCCCCATGAACATATGTTCCTTGTGATCTTTTTAATGATGGCCATTCTAGCCAGTGTGAGGTGATACCTCATTGGGGTTTTGATGTGCATTTCTCAGATGATTAACAATGTTGAGCATCTTTCCATGTGCCTGTGGGCCATCTGTATGGCATCTTTGAAAAAAATGTCTATTCAGACCTTGTGCCCATTTTTTAATGAGACTGATATGTTTGTTTGTTTGGAATTGAGTTCTCTGAGTTCTTTACACATTTTGGATATTGCCCCCAATCAGATGTGAATTGCAGTTATGTTCTCCCATTTGATACCCTGCCTTTTCTATTTGTGCATGGTTTTCTTTGCTGTGTAGAAGCATTCCAGTTTGATGTAGTCTCAGTTGTTAATTTTTACTTTAATTTCTCCTGCTTTTTGGACTCAGAGCCAACAATTAAAAACCAAATCTGATGTTAAGGAGCTCACTACCTAGTCTTTCTTGTTATATGGTTTCAGGCCTTCTATTCAAGGCTTTAACCCATTCTGACTTCTGTTCTCTGGATGATGTAAGAGAGCAGTCTAGTGGGAGTCTTGTGCCTGTAGCCGTCCAGCTTTCCCCACGCTATTTATTGTAGAGACTGTCCTTTCAACTACTGTGCGTTTCAGGCTTCTTTATTGTAAATCTATTGAACATACATGTGTGGGTTTATTTCCGGGCTCTGTATTCTGTTCCATTGATCTGTGCAACCGTTTCTATGCCAAAACCATACGGTTGAGTCACTACACTTTTGGTTCACTTTCTCCTTCTCTAAATTCCACCTGGAAAACCAGCAGTGGGGCAGGGCTCCTGAGCGCTTCAGGGGCCTTTTCCCATGGAGTCAACAGCAGGCTCTAGAGCCCTCTGGGCTCACCTACAAGGCAGCTGCAGGATGAGTCATGGGACTCGGGGCCTGGGGGCCTAGAGCCCCAGCTTCCTGCCACTTCCCAGGCAAGCACTGGGGCCCATGAGGCCTGGTCTCCTGTGGCTATGAAAAGGACCTTGGGGGAAGAAATGAGGGCCCAAGGCTGAGCAACCTCCAGCATTTGAGGGAAACCTGAAGGAGGGGACATCCAGGTAAAGAGCTCAATTGGTTCGGAGCCTATAGCTTTTGAAGGCTGGGCAGGGGGTGGTCCTTGGAAGAACAAACAGAGGCCAGTGTGGTTGACTGAGGGGCCAGGTGGGCTGCTGGCAGGAGGAGGGGCTTCAGGTCTGGCTGAGGATCAGGGCTTTTCTCCAAAGTGTCCCTGAGAGACTTCCTCTGTGTTAGCAGAGTGAGAGGAAGAGATGCTTTTTAAATACCCCTCCCTTGGATCAGAGGGTGTGATAAAGGGAAGCAAAGAGCATGAATCTGGGACAGTGTCAGTGGTGGTCTGCACAGGGAGAGGGAGGGACATACAGAGGGGTGATGAATGCACTTGGTGTTGGGACCCAGGGACGGTGGAGGAGCTGACTGCATGTGGGGTAAGGAAGACCGAGGGGGCAGACACAGCCCTGGGTTCTGGTTTGAGCAGGTGGGGAGATGGAGTTCCTGCATGGATGGGGAAAGAGTGGGAAGAGAGTTCCAGAAGGCAGCTTGGGGCCACTTAAACCTTGGACACATGAGATTCAATCAGTTCTGATGCACTTCATTTATTTCATGCAAGTGTATTTGATTTACAATGCTGTAGAATAGCATACTGCTTCTGTTACACACATATACGTGCTTTCTCACATTCTTTTCCACTATAGGTTATTACAAGTTACTGGATATAGTTCCCTGTGCTCTGCAGTAGGTCCTTGTTGTTGATCAGTTTTGTATGTACTGCTGTGTATCTGTAATCCCACACTCCGGATTTCTCCCTCCCCACCACCATTCCCCCCAACCTCGGTAACCACAGATTGTTTTCTATGTCTGTGAGTCTGTTTCTGTTTCATAAATAACGGCATATTTATCACTTTTTTATATATTCCATATGTAAGTTATATATTTGCCTTTCACTGTCTGACTTACTTCCCTTAGTATGGTAACATCTACCTCTATTCCACTGAGTTGGAAATAACATTCTTCCATTCCCTGTTATGGCTGAGTAGCGTTCCATGGTGTATGTATACCACATTTTCCTCATCCATGCATCTGTTGGTAGACATTTACTTTGTTTCCAAGCCTTGGTTGTTGTAAATAGAGTTGCTATAAACATTGAGGTCTATGTCTGGGAAACCTAGAGATTATCATACTATGTGAATTAAGTCAGACAAAGACAAATATTATATGGTATAATTAGCATGAGGAATCTAAACAAATGACAAAAATGATACCATTTTATAATAAAGTCACTGGGAGAAACTGCTTCCCAGGGGGTTTCAAGCAAGCGGCGGTACACGGCTGATGAAAAATACTCTGCACCTGATGTCCTGGACTCTGTTTATATTGGGTTTGGACCTGGATAAAAGCTGACAGGCAGCCTACACCTTGGGAGAGTCATTTAAGGACAGGAACATATAGGAAGCAGCAAATGACACTGACAAGCCTGTCTGGTGATGGCAGCCATTATCTGCCTGTCTGTCCCTGAGCCACTGTGCATCCAGCCAGAGAAGCCCAGCCTGCCAGGCTGTGTGCCCCATGAAGGGGACAGTCTCCCTGCCCCCAGCACTGCGGTACTGAGTGTGGGCAGTGGAGCCTGACTGTCTTTGAGTCTGTGATTCCATCTCCAGCCCCCGCTACTTGGATGGCCTTGACCTCCGAGCCAGGGGACTCAATACCTCTTATGGGGTTTGCTTTGGAAATTAGAAACTCAGACCTCAGGATGCTCTTGCCCACCCCTCCCACGTGCAGGCAGTTTTATCATGGCCACATAGAGAGTGAGCACTGGCTTAAAAGGCTGCGCGCGCGCGCACACACACACACACACACACACACACACACACACACACACATACATGAACATTGACATTAAATACGGGCTATAAGGTGGAACAAGAGAAAAACATGCACAGGGGAGTTAGTAAAAGGAAGAAAAAGGGTGTTGGAGGCATCACCCACATGGGACACCTCTCCCCCATTTTTCAGGCCTTATTCCACATACGCCTGAGGACAGCCCTAGAAGTACCTGCTAGAATCACCCCCACTGTGCAGGGGGGGAGACAGACAGGCCTGGACAGACACCAGGACTTATCCAGGATGGAGAACAGGTAAGAATGAAGAGCTGAGTCTGGAAGACAGGTTGTCTCCTCACCGCTGTGCACAGAGCCTCCCCAGGAGCCGTGGGGAGGGCAGGGCTGCTGTAACTGTGGAAGAGGTTGGTTTGTGTGAAGGGGGTGAGCAGGCAGCAGCCCAGAGGGCTGTGTGTGGACGTGTTGTCTGAGGAGGGGTGTCAAGGAAGTGGGCCCCAGGAAGTGAAGTCACCTCTGTGACAAGAGACCCCCAACAGAAATGGAACCTGGTTACCAGGCACCCACATTCTAGTGATGGCCTCAGAGCCACCTCACTTGGCTGGAGACAGTTGACCGAGAAAGGTGTTCTCTGTGTCCTGATTTCCTGGGGCTTCTGTTTTAGGAAAACCTGGAGTGAGAGGTTTTTCAGATGCTGTAGACATTGGTTCAATCCTCAACCCAGATGCCTTTGTTTTTTAACCAGGAGGTCACCTAAGGTAACACAAGGTGGCCTGGAGCAGGCCAGTCCTGGCCCGGCCACCTCTGGGAGCCCTCCCTTGGCAGGCCCACTTGCCCTCGTCTCCATGTCAGGGAAGGGGGACTTGAGTGGAGGTGACCCCTCTGGGCTGGAACTGGTTGTTAAAACCACTTGGAAACCTGGTGGTCCTGTCATGGCCACACCCAAGAACAGGGCTGGTGGGGGTGACAGAGGACTCCTGAGTGGCCTCTTATCTGTGCCAATGGGAATCCAAGGGCCTCAGTTCTCAGCTTTTTTGTCCCCGATAGAGGTCTGTGCAGAGAGTGGTGTGTGTGTGTCTGGAGTGGAGATGCCCTGTGGGTCTGAAAACCAGCTGAGAGAGCCAGACAGGGCTCTCAGGTTTCTGCCTGGCTGCTGGGCACTGTGTTTGCAGGACTCCACAGAGAAGATGGGACAGGACCTGGTCCATGGAGTCCCCTGCTCCATCTCCATGCAGGAGGGGCAGGTGCCTGACGACATCAACAAAGCCCAGGACGGGGTCAGGGTGAGTGTGAGGGAGCAGAGCTGCCCTGCTCCTCCCCTGGGCTCCCTCTTAGATACCTTTTGGCAAAGAAATCTGATTCCCTGTCTCTCGCACCCGCCCTCACAGCCCAGGCCCTGCCTTGGCCAGATGCGATGTCAATGTCCAAACATTAGTAGCAATCTCAGGAAGACACTCTAATAGAATTTCAGTTCATGTTAAGTCAACGTTGTTGCTACATTTCTCTACAGAATTTCCTGTTTTTACTTCATCCTCTCATGCCCATGTTGGGCTGACAATCTTGATCCCTCCCACCCGAGGATCTGCCTCTGTGTTCTCGTCTCTACAATGGGATGCTTTCATAGTGGTCACAGGGATGATGTAGTTCATGCAGGGAGGTGCTGTCACTACTGTGCTGACATAATGTGAGAAACTGATGAATTTAACCATCACCCAATGGCACTTGGCCTGTTGATGCTGAGAACCTTTATTCTGCTGAGGGCTCTCCTCTCCTACCTCTTGGTCTAAGTTCCTGAGGCTTGGGAATTCAGTCTGAGCTGCAACCCTACCCCCTCTGAAGGTCCATGGAGCTGCCCTGACTCATGTCTCTCATCTTCACACGAGAAGGAAGATCCGTCATCCAGGAGCAGGAATTTGCCCTGTACAGCATGGAGCAGCCACAGAGACAGGCTGGAAAAGCTTGTGGCAAACCTGGTGCCTGCTGTCCTGGGCGGTGACCTCTTCTACCTGCACATGTTCCTGGGCATCTATAGAGCTTTGGCCACAACCCAGGAGGTTCTGGACCTACTGTTCCAAAGGTGAGCATTGGGAAAATTGGGTGAGCAATGACCACGGGACATTGGTGACTCAAGCACCTACAAGCAGTGAAATGGGGTAATGTCACTCTACCAATCTGAGCCTGTTTGCCCCTATGTACACTGGGGTCAAGAGAGGATCAGGCCCTAGGAGAGTAGGAATAGAGGGGGTCCTTAATGGAACGTGCTTTTGGGGGACCGGGCCCCTGGACAGGTCAGCTGGAGGGGCTGTGTTTGTGCTCATTGGTCATTTTCTGCTCCCCATGAGGAAGCCTCTGCCTCCTGTGTCACTGGGACTTTGGCTTAGGGTTGAAATGCTTTCCCATTTCAAAGATGACTTGTGAGTCCATTAGCTAGGAGAGTGAGAGCAGGGATCCCTGGGAGGAAGAAGTGGGGTCCCAGACCCACTCAGGTGTGTGTGATGTGGCTAGTTTGGGGTCATTGATTCCTCAAATAAATAGCAAGGTCCACTAGGAACAGGAATTTTTCTAGGAACAACCATCATTTAATGGATCAAGTACACAAGAGCCCTGCCTCCAGGGCTTCCGTTCTCCCAGGAGTCACATGTCACACTAGACATCACATCTGGGTATTGTTCTCAGTACAGTCCTTGTGATGTCTTTCTGGCCTCGTCTAGATATGGATGTGTCCTACCTTATAGTGATGAGGATGGTGGACCCCTGCACCAGCTGAAACAGTGAGTTTATCTGAATGAAGAGGGAGGGTCTCCCTTCCCCAAAATAATGTGGAGCTTTGGACTGTGAGGATGGGCAGGGCAGGCAGAACCATGGATCCCACACATTCTCTGATTCTGGCTTGACAGCAGAAGTCTTAGGGCTTCTCCTAGCAAACAGGAAAGGAGACCCATAGAGCTGTGGATGGGGCTGTAGTGCTGTGAGGGGCATCTGAGAGGTCAGAGGTCAGAGTCAGCCCCTAAGTGAACCCACAGCCATCCCCTCTCCATCCCAGCCCTGCCCCCACCCCCTTCCTGGGACCCAGAACACAAGGGGTGGAGAGCATCCTGCCAACCATCTGGTGGAGCCTCAATGGTGGGCACTCAGTTGGTGCTCAGGAGACCCAGTGAGCCTCAGGGGACAGCTGAGCCCACCCTGTGGGAGGTGAGTGGCAGGGGCAGGAGCTAAAGTCTGGGGTGTGAGGAGGCCCACGGGAAGCCTGGGTGGCAGACACAACCTGTCTGTTCACTCCTGGATTGGAAACTCATAGAGCAGCTCCTGTGTTCCCGAGACGGCAGTGCCCAGAGCAGACAGCCTGCCTGACCTCACAGAGGTGCCATCCAGTGGGGAGGGGTTGGGAGATGGACAGAGCAGTGTGACAGGCATCCTCGAAAAGGTAGAGAGATAGTCATACCATTGACCAAAGGCTGTCCCTTCAGAAGGATTGTAGAAGCCCCTCTTCTGTGTCTAAGCCCACCTCTGCCCAGACTGCCAAGTGAGATGGGACATGGAGCAGAACTGGCCTCTGGATGGGCAGGAGCCAAGGGCAGAGTGGCCATGTCCCCGCAGGGCTGCCATGCAAGCACAGCATGGAAGGCAAGGCCAGGTCTGTCACTCTGCTTCCCCACTACTACCCCCAGGGCCATGTCCTCCGTCCTGGGCACCTGGCTGCTCCAGCACCCAGAGGATTTCCACCAGCCTCCAGAATTTCCCTGCCTGAAGATGGTACTAGCTTACCTAGAGCTCAGCATGCCTGGCTCAGATCTGGAGCACCAGGCCCACCTTCTCCTGGCACAGCTGAAGCTCCCAGAGACAGAGGGTGATGGTGAGGAGGATGCAGGGTGAGTGATGTGGTGAGTGGAGAGGGGAAGGCTTTGGACCACGCAGGGCAGAGCCTCCCCAGGCTGGAACTGGCCCAGGAGCGATGTGGAGGCTCAGATCACTTTTCCCCTGGATTTCAGTCTGGGAAGTCTTCCTGGGAGTGGGACCCTGGTCTGAGACTTCACTGATTGGCAGTGAGAACTTTCCTGACTTTTGGGATACAAGTGAGAAAGCAGTCCAATTATTGATGAGAGTTTCCCTTCTCAGAGCCACAGCACCAGCTCAGAGCAAGCTCTGGAAACACCTGGAGACGTAAAGCCTGCTGCACCTCTCCTGCCCAGGACTGCTCCAGAGCCAGAACAAGCTCAAGCCACAGCCCTTGCTCAAGTTTAAGGGCCAGATGAAGGGATATACCAACTCCAAATCCAGAGCCAGAGCCTGCTCCCGCCCCAGCTCTCATTTAAGTTCAAAGCCAGGAAAAGCACCTGCACAGGCTCCAATTCTAGAGGAGGTTCAGGCAACAGCTGTCCTCCATCTCCGAGCCCGAAACATCAGGAAAAGCTGCTCGAGCACTTCCTCTACCACCTCAGCCAGCCGCCTGCCCGGCCTCACATCCAGAGCCTCAGCCAACCTCAGCAAGAGCTCCCCCACCGGCCCTGGGGCGCCACTGTGCTTTGGCCCAGCTGTGACCCCACAGGGTTATCCAGTTCTAGATCAGAGACCACGACACACCCAGTTCTCCTAGTTGCTCAGGTGCTAGAGCCAGGTCCTCCCCGGATACACCTAGAGCTGCTACCCGATCAGCAAGGAGCTCCAGCACGCGCAGTGCCTTCAGGGCCGGGGGTTGAGCTGCCCCAGGTGCCAGCAGCAGCACTGGAGACGTCCTTCCCCTTCCCTGTAATTCCTTCTTTTTTAAAAAATAAATTTTTTACGTTATATACACTAAATTATCCTGTGATACAAATTTACCTTAAACTTTGAATCTTTTAATATTTTAAATTCTACTTGTACGTGGCATTAAGCATATTCACAATGTTATATAACCCCGTTTAGTATCTCCAACAGCAAATCCTAACCTCTCTAGCTTCAGCTGAGACCTGGAATCCAACCTCTTCTCACCCATCCACCAGCACCACCCTGGTCTCCTGACAACACAATCACCCCTGCCTGGACCTAGGACTCCTCTCTTGTCCCCTGCAGTCTGTTCTCAGCCACAGCAGCCACAGGGACTCAAGTTACTGAGTACCTATCCTGTCATTCCTGGGCCAAGAGCCCTCCTGCCTCCCCCTCATGCAGAGCAGAAGCACACCTCTCTCTAGGGTTCCCTCCCAGGCCCCATCCCTGCTGCCCTGCCACCCACCCCAGCACCCTGGACTATCTGAATCCCTTGAACACCCCTGTGGCTTGCGGTTTGCTCCACTCAGAATAATCTTCTCACAGACAGATAATTCCATCAGAGCAGTCAGAGCAGAGTCTAGACAAGCCTCTGACAGTGTCTGCTTTAAAGGGAAGGAGAGATGGGGGAGCAGCTGGAGAGAGGGAGCAGGGGTCAGAGCCAACAGAGATGTAAACATATTAGTGATCACTCTCCCCACGCTAGACTGTAAGCTAAAAGCAGGCAGGCTCTGTAGGTTTCATACACTGCAGTATTCCCAGTGCCTGGAATAGTGCCAGGCAAGTTGTACCTGCCACATTGTGAAACAAATGAAGGGAGGATTGCACCCAGGTGAGACTAGGAGACCTGAGCCCTGGAAGACCAACCTAGGAAACTAAAGAGCTGGGCTTGTGATGAGAAGGTCAGGATCTGAAAGCCCCACCCACTGCTCTGGCTTGCTCCTCCCTTTAATTCCCCTTGGAAACCCAGCAGGGAGGGGCTCTGGAGGGCTCCAGGGCCTTTTCTCCAAGGTTGACATGGGGTGACAGCCCTCTGGGTCACCTGCAAGCTAGTGGCAGGAGGAGTCACAGGGCTAGGGACTGGGAGTTTGCCCAGGATCTTAGGTTCCTGAAATTTCCCCAAACCAACCATGGGCCCAGCAGACTACAATAACGACTCCCTGGTTGATGGAAAGAGCCCTGAGGGAGGAACTGAAGACCCAGGGCAAACCAACACCCAGCATTTGAGCTAAATCTGAAGGAGGAGTCATCCAGGTAAAGTGCTCAATGTGCTCCCAGCTTAGGGCTTTTGAAGGTGGGGCAGGGGGTGGTTCTAGGAAGAACAGAGGCCAGAGTGGCTGGACTGAGGGGAGCAAGGCCAGGTGGGCTGCTGGCAGGAGGAGGGCCTTCAGGTCTGGCTGAGGATGGGGGCTTTTCCCCAAAGTGCCTCTAAGAGGTTCCCTGTGTGTTAGCAGAGTGACAGGGACAGATATGTCTTTTAAACATCCCTCCCTTGGGTCAGAGGGAGTGAGAAAGGGAAGCAAAGAGCATGAATCCAGGATAGTGTCACTGGTGGCCTGGACAGGGAGGGGACAGAGATACAGAGAGGTGATGAATGCACTTGGGGTTGGGACCCAGGGACAGGGGAGGAGCTGGCTGCATGTAGGGTGAGGAGGAAAGAGGGAGCAGACAGGGCCCCAGGTTCTGGTTTGATCAGGTGGGGAGATGAAGCTGCAGCATGGACAGGGGAATGGGTGGGAGGAGAGTTTCAGAAGGCAGTTTGGGGCTAACTGAACCTTAGACACTTCTGAGATTAGATCAAATCTGATACACTTTCCTCATGAAATCACTGGGAGAAGCTGATTACCAGGGAATTTCCACTGAGACTGAGGGTCTTCTTACTCCAGTGGATAAAAATCCTGTTGTTCCTGGGGAAGGTGTCGGTTTATACTGGGGTCGGAACTTGGGGAGAGGCATGTGAGGACAGGAACATAGAGGCAGCACCCAATGAGACTGTCAAATCTCTCTGGTGACAGCAACCCTTCAACTGCCCGTCAGTCACTGGACCACTGTGTGTCCAGCCAGAGATGACCCTGCCAGGCTGTGTGCCCATGAAGGGGACAGTCTCCCTGCCCCCAGCACTGTGGTGCTGAGTGTGGACAGTGGAACCAGACTGTGTGAGTCTGTGATCCCTGCTCCAGCCCCTGCTGCCTGCATGGCCTGGGGTCACGGGGCTCTGACCTGCTGGCCAAGGCTTGAACACCTTTCCTCAGGTTTGCTATGGAAATTAGAAACCCTCAGACCTCAGGAAGCTCTTGCCCAACCCACCCATGTGGGGGCAGTTTTCTGCTGGCCACACAAAGAGTGAGCACTGGCTTACGCATGCGCACAAGCACACACACAAAAACACAAACACACTGACACACGTGCACAGTGACATTACATAAGGACTGTGGGGCGGGATCAGGAGAGGAACACATGTGAGGGTGGTAATAAGACAAAAAGTCATGGGTTTGGAGGCATCACCTACAAATCACACACTCCCACACTTTTCAGGTCTTACCCCACATGCACCTGAGAACATCCCTAGAAGTATGAGCTAGAATCAGCCCCACTGTGCAGATGGGGAGACCATCCTGGAGAAACACCAGTATAAATCCAAGATGGAGAACAGGTAAGAATGAGTTGCTGAGTCTGGAAGCCAGGTTGTCTCCTCACAGCTGCACACAGAGCCTCCCCGGGAGCCGTGGAGAGGGCAGGGCTGCTGTAACTGTGGAAAAGGTGGGTTTGCATGGAGAAGGGGGTGAGCAGAGGGCTGTGTGTGGGGGTGTTGTCTGAGGAGGGGGTTCAAGGAATTGGACCCCAGGAGGTGACATCACTTCTTTGACCACAGACCCCAACAGAAATAGAACCTGGTTACCAGGCAACCACATTCTAGTGATGGTGCCAGAGCCAGCTCACATAGCTGGAGACAGTTCACAGAGAAACATGTTCTCTTTCTGTTTCACAAACTCCTGGGGCTTCTCCTCCAGGAAACCGTGGAGTGAGAGGTTTCTGAGAGGCCGTAGGCATTGGCTGAACCCTCAACCCCTATATTTCTGGTCTTTTATGAGGAGATCACCTAAGGTAACACAGGGTGCCCTGGCACAGGCCAGTCCTGGCCCAGCCTCCTCTGGGAGCCCTCCCTGGGCAGGCTCACTTCCCCTCGTCTCCATGTGGGGGAAGGGGGACTTGAGGGGAGGTGGCCCCTCTGGGCAGGAATGAGTCATTGAACACATGGTAACCTCGTGGTCCTGTCATGGCCACACCCGAGGACAGGGCCATCGGGGGTAAAGAGGACTCCTGAGGGGCCTCTAATCTGTGCCAATGGGAATCCAAGGCCCTCAGGTTGTCAGAGTTTTTTCCCTGATGGAGGTCCGTGCAGAGGGTGGCGTGTGTGTGTCTGGAGTGGAGATGTCTTATGGGTCTGAGAACCAGCCGAGAGAGCCAGACAGGGCTCTGAGGTCTCTGCCTGTCCGCTGGGCACTGTGTTTGCAGGACTCCACAGAGAAGATGGGACAGGACCTGGTCCATGGAGTCCCCCACTCCATCTTCCTGCAGGAAGGGCAGGTGCCCCATGACACCTGAGTGCGAGTGAGGATACTCCACACCCAGGAAGCCCCGGGTCCCAGAGCTGCCCTGCTCCTCCCTGGGCTCCCTCTTAAAAGACCTGCTGGCAAAGGAATCTGATTCCCCATCTCTCCCACCTGCCCTCTCAGCCCAAGCCCTGCCTTGGTCAGATGCAAAGTCAGTGCCCACATGAGAGTCGGAATCTAAGAGACATTGACAGAATCTCAGTTCACGTTAAGCCAAGGGTGTTTCTGCATTTTTCTACAAACTGTCCTGTTTCTTCTCCATCCCCACGTGTCCACATTGGCCAGACCATCCTGATCCCTCCCACCCAGGGATCAGCCTCTGTGTTCTCATCTCTAGAATGGGATATGTGACAGCAGTCACAGGGATGAGGTGCAGGGAGGTGCTGTTACTGCTGTGCTGACACAATGATCTGAGACACTAATGCATTTAATCATCGCCCTCCGCCCCTTGTTCAGGTGATGCTGAGAACTGTGAATCTGCTCAGGGCTCCCTTCTTCCACCTCTGGCACAAGACCTTGTGGCTTGAGCATTTGGTCTGAGCTCCAGCTGAAACCCCCTGGGGGTCCCTGGTGCTGCCTCTGACTCATGTCTCTCCTCTTTCCACCCCAGGGGGGAGATGGACCATCAGGGAGCAGGGATGAGACCTACAGGGTGTGGAGCCTCCAGCGACACAGGCTGGAGAAGCTGGTGATGAACCTGGTGCCTGCCGTCCTGGGCGGCCACTCCTCCTACCTGCACACATTCCTGGGCAACTATAGAGCTTTCAGCACTGCCCAGCAGGAGCTGGACCTTCCGTTCCAAAGGTGAGCACTCTGTCCTCATGGAACATTGGTGACTCAGCCACTTACTAGCAGTCACATGTGGGACTGTCACTCTACCTCTCTGAGCCTCAGTTTGCCCCTCTGCACGCTGGGGTCAAGAGAGGATCAGGCCCTAGGAGGGTAGGAATAGAGGGGGCCCTTCATGGAAAGTGCTTTCTGGGGCCCTGGCCCCTGGAGAGGTCAGCTGGAACGGATGTGTTTGGGCTAATTGGTCATTGTCCTCCTGCCCATGAGGAAGCCTCTGCCTCCTGGGTCACTGGGACTTTGGACTTGGGTGGAACTGTTTTCCCATTTGAAAGGGGACTTGTGGTCCATTAGCTGTCCCTGTCCTAGGAGAGCGAGAGCAGGGACCCCTGGGAGGGAGAAGTGGGGTCCCAGGTCCACTCAGATCTGTGTGCTGGGGCTGGTTGGGCTCATTCATTCCTCAAATAGGAAGGTCCACTAGGGACAGGTGCTTTCCTAGGAACAACCATCATTTAATGCATCCAGCAGACAACAGCCCTGCCCTCCAGGGCTTCCGTTCTCCCAGAAGTCACACTCACACAAGACGTCACATCCAGGTAGTGCTCTCAGTACAGTCCACGTGACTCCTTCCTGGTCTCCTCTCTAGGCCCTCCATGCAGGCCCGTTTCAATTCAGTAACCTGGGTCTATGCTATTGAACACCATCGAGTGCTGGGAGGCAGCGGTGTCCCCAGATCTGGTATCTGCCCAGAAGCAGCTCCCTGCTGGGGACAGTACCTCACAGGCCTCGACTGTCCCCAGCACAACCTCTTCTGAGGCCTCCATCTCTGCTCCCTTGGTGGGCTCCAGAGCCCAGGACTTTTTCTCACCATGGCCTGTGCCTCCCTCACCCCTCAGGTTCATGGAGTTTGAGGCAAAGGAGGAGATGCAGACTCAGCAGGAGCAGTGGATGAAGGGGGTACAGGGCCTGCCTCCTCCAGCCCCACCAAAGCCAGAACCTTGGGGGCCCCCAGCCCCAAAAGTGGGCCCTCAGCCAGGTACACATGTGCCCACTGGAGCTGAACACAAAGGTAACAGGGGCTTAGGGATGGCCACTGTGCCCACATCAGTCCTTTTCCTTCAAGGGGGTCACCTCAACAGCCATCAAGGGGGACTCAGCTGCCCTTTGTCACCCTGGGGTATTGATTTGGTCAGTTACAAAATTCCCACCTCTCTAAGGACAGTCAGTTACAAAATTCCCACCTCCCTGTCTAAGGGCACCCCATAAAGTGTGCCTGAGAAGTGAGCTGGATGGGGAGATACTTGGAAAATTGGAAGTTCCACACTTCCTCACATGTGACTCTCTTAGAAGCTCCCCCTTATCTCTCCCTCCTCATTCCCCATCACTGTGGGTGAAGATGCAGGCAGTCTTGAATCCAACCACACCCACGTCCATGTCCAAACGCTGTTCCGAACCGACATGTGTGCTGTGTGGTCAGGAGCTGGACGCAGGGGCCCCCCACCTTTATTTCCTCCTCCTGCTCTGCCCCAGTGTGTGTGCCCAGGAAGCTACACACATCCCAGTGTCCCTGGGAGACCAGGGCACCTAAGGAGATGCCACCTGAGGCTGTGAAAGAGCATGTGGACACCATGGAGGAGCTGGCGGGGCCTGTCCCCTCAGCCACTGGGGGGCTAGATGCAGAATTCCAAGAGGACAGAAATGAACTGAAGCAGGAAGAGAACGGGACCTGCACGGACCCGGATCTCCTGAGCTACTCTGGCAAGCTGTGTTCCCAGGAAGCCTGCATCACCAAGGTGGGCTGGGCCTGGAGCCTGGGGGTTGCAAGATTCCAGGGACTGGCACTCTCAGCACCCAGGACTGGGGTTCTGCTGGGTCTTTGGTACTTAAGTTCTGAACCTTGTCCCTGAGGGGGTTGTGTGTATGCGTGCGCATGCACGCGCACATGCAGCTGACTGCCTTGGTGGTTTAAAACATGCTACCTAATGGAGGACAATGGGGTGGGTCTCTTTTTCACTTTCCCTGCTGGTATTCATGGCTCACAAATTACCCCAGGCCAAGGATACTCACAGCCTCTTCCTTCCTTCTTAGGGAGAGGCAGTCATTCACCCTCGACTCCTGGCAGACTTGCTTTCCCCAGGGCCACAGCTGGACCTCCTGGTCCTATCTGAGGAGTTGGAACAGGAGGAAGGACTCACCCTTGAAGAGGTGAGCCAGAGGAGGCAGGGACACTCAGGGAGACAAGGGGGATGGACCCCAGGTAGAAGAGGGAAGGCGAGAGACACCCAGGTAACCAAGGGAGGCAAGGACCCAGGTTAGCTGGGGGAGGGATGGGACCGCAGAACAGGAGGCCCACATGGCTCTGTTCATCCCTCCCCTGTCTGGAAGGCCTGGCCTTGTGGAGAGCCTGCTAGGGACTGGGTGCGATGCAGGACCACAGGAAGGAGAGGATGGGGGCCCAGAGGGACAGGAAGGACACACAGCTGGGAATAACGCCCAGGAGGACAGCAGGAGTGGTCTAGTGTCTGTACTTTGACTGGAGTCCTGGCGACATCCCCCCTCTTGCTCCCCAATGCCATCATCCCCCTGCCCAGCCCTCCTTCTCCCCTCACCATGTATGCGGGGCCAGTCACTGTCCACCTTCCTCCTACCAGCTGGTGCAGAAAGGACTCCTGGACCTGAAGGAGAAGTTGGGTGTGTGGGCACCCACCAGTCACAGTGCATCCCATTTGGACTCAAGTCCTCGTGAGTCTGATGTTGGCCAAGATGCCCAGACGTGTGACCAAGGCACCCAGCTAGGGGTCAGTGATAAAGACAGCCCACCAGATGTTGATGTTGAGGAACTTCTAAGGCACTACCGAGCAGACAGTGGCCTGTTCAGCACCAAATGCTTTATTCTCTCCAGGACATCAGGGTTCCCTCCATTCCAGGCTGGACAGCCCCTCTCCTCCCCGGGGTCAAAAGCGCACTGCACGGAGCCTGGGACCCAGGGATGCCTCAGTTCTCAGAGAGACGTCTCCTCTTAGGGAGGCCCCAGGGCCAGGGGATGGGCCCAGTGAGAAGGGGAGGCTCCCCAACCTCTCAGTCCAGCCTGTGGCCCTGGGCGATGTCCCAGAGCTCTGCCCCAGGGCCCTTGAGATTTGTCTGCCCTGGAGGTCGGGGGGCTCCCCTGGCCCCCTCCTCTCAGAGAAATGGTCTCAGCCCAGCACCTCCACCAGCTGTCAAGTCGAGGAAGTGGGCTCTAGTGGAGGCCCAGTGTCTGCTGGGAAGCTGTCCCTGCCCAAGCCTGACCTCAGGGTCTCTGGGAGGCCAGCCTTAACTCTGGGGCTGGTTCGCCCCTAACAGGCAAAAAAGAGAAGGTGTGACCTGTTTGTCGCAGGGAGGAGGAGGAGGAGAAACAGCCAGTAGGGAACAGCAGGCCAGCCCTCCACTGCCAGGCCCCAGGGGGTCCCCAGGGGACCTTAGGGGCTCCTCCTCATTCAGTGCTGACCCTAGGTAATGTGAGGGGCAGGGAGAAGGGCAGGGAAGGAGGGGGGACCATCAGGGCCAGGGTGGGTTGGTGGGGAGTTAGAGGCGGGGGGAGGTGGGTCTGGGTGGGAGCAGCACCTTGGGGTGATGTATGTAAAATGTGAATAATGACACTTTTGTCTGGAAATGATCTCAGACCACTGTAGTCTTATTCATGTCTGCACTGCTCTACAGAGAGAAGTCCTGAGGAGGCTGAGAAGGTCCCAGGAGCTACGGATCCACAGGTGGCTGACAGGATCTTCCTCCACATTGACACGGGGTCCTCAGACGGCTCCTGGGAGCCTGCGGCTCTCACTTTCCCCCAGGGACCCCTGCATTGTCCTTTTCCCTCCAGCCTGATTGGCCACAGGCCTGTGGGGCATCCCATCATCTGCATCCCTGAGCAGACTAGGGATGGAGAGATGTTTTCATGCCTTTCAGCCCTCTGGACACTAACCAGTTCTCTAGACTGGAGCCTGGAGACAGCCCTTGTCTTTGGGGAGCTTCAGTCTGCTTCCCTGAGGTGGCCAGACGACAGACCAGGGTGTCCTGACCAGAGGGGAAGACCTGGCCTGAGAGACAGGGCTTTTTGCCCCTCTGCACCATTGTAGAGGGAGCCTCCTGGGATTATTGCAATGTGGGGAGTGGTGGAGGCAGCTCCCTCTTAATCCCAAGGACACAAGGGGAATGGGCTGAGAGGAAGTTCACGGGGTGCCTGTTAAAGGTGTGTAAAAGGGGAATGACAGCCAGCATCGCTGTGGGATTTGTGGGATTTGGGAGCATCTTGTCCAGGTGAGGGAGGATGACCCATCTTGCTGTGGCCTTAGGGACTAACGAGTCTGCAAATGCGCCCCACAATTACTATTTGTTCCCTTCCCACCCACGGCTGG
Source organism: Camelus dromedarius (assembly GCF_036321535.1). Taxonomy (NCBI): domain Eukaryota; kingdom Metazoa; phylum Chordata; class Mammalia; order Artiodactyla; family Camelidae; genus Camelus; species Camelus dromedarius. The sequence continues at coordinate 9,240,575 of NC_087443.1, forward strand.
ACCTGTGTGTGGACTGGTGTCAACACAGATTTGTATTTGCATATGAAACAGTTTCTCCTATAAGGGAACCCCCTACACTGTTGGTGGGAATATAGTTTGGTGCAGCCATTATGGAAAACAGTACGGAGATTCCTCAAACAACTAAAAAGACTTACCCTATGATCCAGCAATCCCTTCTTGTGCATATATCCAGAGAAAACGCTAATTGAAAAGATACACGCACCCCAATGTTCACAGCAGCACTACTTACAATAGACAAAACATACAAACACCTAAATGTCCAACGACAGATGACGGGATAAATAAGTTGTGGTACATTTACACAATGGAATACAACTCAAGGCATAAACAAGAATAAAATAATGCCATTTGCAACACATAGGTAGATTTGGAGATGGACACTCTAAGTGAAATTAGCCAGAAAGTGAAATATAAATACCATATGATATCACTTAAATGTGGAATCTAAAGGAGAAGACGCAAATGGACTTATCTGCAAAACAGAAACAGACTCACAGACAGAGCGAACAAACTATTGTTATCAGAGTTGAAGGGAGTGAGAACAGGTAAATTGAGAGTTTGAGATTTGCAGATACTAACTACAATATATAAAACAGATAAACAACAGGTTTATACTGTAAAGCACAGGGAACTATATTCAACATCTTGCAGTAACCT